>NC_082690.1:58544833-58844833 GCF_949987515.2 Delphinus delphis | reverse complement strand
CGAGAAATAAAGGGTTTTGGCTCCAGCCTTGTTGGGAGATCGGTGATGATAACTCAGCCTTCATATGAAACACATGTCCTTTGTGTTGGGAAGCACAGGCTTGAAGAAGTCTTAGAGGAGTGTGAAATGAGAGAGGTTTATAACATATTTCAAGGGAAGAAGAGCATTTCGTTATTTGTAACACTGGTTGTTTTGTCGTTTAAACAGATAACATGCCTGGACATTTCCAGTGGAGGAGGCCTTGGTGTGTCTTCTAGTACCGATGGGAGCATGAAGATCTGGCAGGCTTCCAATGGAGAGCTCAGAGTAAAGGCTTTGGGTACACTTTTAGGGTGGTCTGAGAAACCTTAGACTGGGCCATGAAAAGAAGAGTGGCCCATTCTGAAAATGTAGGAACACTGCACTTCAATTGATCTTTGTTCTTCCATTTGTTAATCTGAGAACGATGCTCAAGTTTGGTGATTTGCCAGAACAAATTGGGGCTGGAACAGTGGAAGAGCCAGGCTAGTGAATGTCTGTGAGTGGATGGTATGAACTGCCTTCAGTGACCCATTTCTAAGACAGAGTAGCTAGGCTGTTACACTGAGTGTATGGCTGAGCCCCCCAACCTGTACAGAGGATTTTAAGAAAAGACAAGTAAAAGAGCCCTCAAGCCTCCTCAGCTCCTTATATGTAGAACTAGACTTAGGGATGGCTATGAGAGCTATGGAATTCAAATTCACATTTGCAGCCAAAGCCCAGGAAAGGGAGCCAACAGCTCTAAGAACGTTACCTGGTATACAGATGAACTAAAGAGATTCTTTGGACCTCTTTTGTTTTAAAATGCAGCATGTAGATATATCATTTACGGAACTAAGGATATGGGAGGTAAGAGAACATCAAGGGACGGACAAGAGAACTAGCATGGAATTTTCTTTTGTTTTTCCAGAGAGTATTGGAAGGACATGTATTTGATGTGAATTGTTGCAGGTTTTTCCCATCAGGCCTTGTGGTTCTGAGTGGGGGAATGGATGCCCAGCTGAAGATCTGGTCAGCTGAAGATGCTAGCTGTGTGGTGACCTTCAAAGGTCACAAAGGAGGTATGAAGAGGGATTTCTCCTAAAGGTTTCTGTAATGATCCCCAGAAATGAATCACCAAAAAGATAGAAACAGAATCTAGTTATCCACAAAAACACAAGTAATTCATCCAACTGGCCATTTAAATGAACTGGTATTTCCCCAAGGATTAGAAATTCCTTTCCTACTCAGTCTTATTATTGCTATCTAGAATTCACTAACTTACATAGATCATTGTTTTCAACAATTGATAAGGGGAAAAAAGGCTCCATAGGAGATCATCTACTTGTGTGCTGGGAAAAAAGAGAGAGAGGTGTGCCCACTATTTCACATTAGTCCTTTGGCTGAGGTGACAGTAAAAGCTGTGTTGCAAACAGCTGCATCACCAGACATCAGATAGACCTTGGTATTGATGGTCGATTCCTGTGGATTTAAATCACAGTTCAGTTTTTTAAAATGGATTAACCACATAACCTGTTGATATTGGATTGTAGAGACAGAGTGAGAACATCTTCCCTCTGTAACTGATTGGTTGGTTTGTTGGGAAGAAAGTTAATTTAGAGATGTTTTATCCTAATTTGGAATGTTTAAAAAAAATGGTAAATATGTCATTCTTATTTTTACAAGTTTGGATTTTTTTTTTTTTTTTTTCGGGTACGCGGGCCTCTCACTGTTGTAGCCTTTCCCGTTGCGGAGCACAGGCTCCAGACGCGCAGGCTCAGCGGCCATGGCTCACGGGCCCAGCCGCTCCACGGCATGTGGGATCCTCCTGGACCTGGGCACGAACCCGTCTCCCCGGCAGGCGGACTCTCAACCACTGCGCCACCAGGGAAGCCCCAAGTTTGGATATTTTTGAAAATGTAATAACATCCTCAAATAATTTCTTACCTTGATCACTCCTTTGGGACCATAATACACATCATCTACACCACTCATTTGGGAATTTATTATGTATTTGCCCTATACTTATGGTATTTAACCCAGTGTTTTTGCCTTGTCTACCTGACTATATTATAAATAGCTTGTGTGTAGAGTTGATTTTTTTAAGTTTTAGTATTTCTTTACAATGGTTTGTCAGATTACATACAGATCATCTAGCAAACACACATGTTAACCTTAGCAAATAAATGGGTTTTCTTCTGAAACTTAAGTACATGGGTGCATTGAAAGGGAGTAGAAGGGATATATAGAGCCTTCTTCACGTTCAGTCCAAAGAACTGACAGGTCTGAGGAGTCAAAGCAGCCTGCACTGTTGGGGAATCCAGGAGACACAGGAGTCTAGAAGAACACTGAGGGATTCACCTTAGATCTGGCCACCTTGAAGATGCAAGGCATGGGGGACCTTTCCAGTGAACAAGGCATAGCTCTGCATGTTGAACTAAAGAAGATGCATATTTAACATCCGTGCACACTTAACTTCAGAATACCTTTGGGTTACTATAGTTATTGACTGTGGCCTCCACATGAATCCTAAGTCTCCCAGTGTTCTTCAATTCTCCTTAAGAATCCATGTGTGTCACTTAGCTTAGGTTGAACTCTAGAGTGTTTGTTGATCTGATTTAAGCTTTTATTCATATAGTTGTTCCATTCTTTTGGCCTTGTGAGAAAGTTCTGGGGTGGGGGTAGGCGCTTCTCCAGAGTATAACACCCTTACTTTTTTTTCCTTGAGAGGGTTTGTTGTTTTTTTTTTAAATTAGATTGAACAGAAATGATAAGCTTTAGGGGAAATTGCATGAAGTCAGATCCAGGTTAATGTCTGTCAGGTCTTAAATGCTTCTCTCCAGTTAATTCTATAAAGGAGCCCCGGGTTTGGGGTTGCCCATTCTTCAAAAGTATGGAGCCAAAATCAAGATTAATCTCCAATAAGAGCGGCATATATGGCTCACTGTCTTTACCTAGTTGACTTCCAAGTTGCTTTGTGTGGCTCCTTTTTTACAATCTCTTTAGTTCTGAGATTTTGAAGCATTTCAATAAAAGTCATGAACCACATAAAAAACAATAAAGAATTATTATTTGCATTTGTGATCTTTAGTGTTTTCACAAGTGGTGACTAAATAAGAGAAGCAGAAGATAGTGTTGAAGTGGACATGGTCTTTTATTGCCTAGGTAAGTCTTGGCAAGCAAGACATAAAAGGAAGACTGGATTGAACATTACCTGATGCTTATTGCAAAGAATCATCTGGACACTAATAGAGCAGCTCTGTATAAAGATCTGTTATAAAGAATAACCTTTCGTTAGCTTAATTAAGTCCCTGGCTTGCTTACTGCTTCTAGTATATGGAAACATGATAGTAAGGGAGCCAGTACAGTAGAGTGGCAAAACATAGGATTTGGAGACATATAAATCTTGGTTTAAATCTTAATTCTCCCATTTAAAGTCTGGGAAGCCTTGGAAAGTTGCTTAACTTTTCTGAGCCTTAATTTCCTCATATGTAAAATGGGGATAATAGTATTAAATGAAATGGTACATATGAGGGATTTAGTATAATCCCTGGTATGTAATAAGTGCACATTGAATGCTATTATTGTTCATAAAAAATATGACACTATACTTTAAACCCTGCCAGGGAAGTTGAACCTTGTGATGTTTTAACATACTTGTCAAATGTGAAAAGCAGAAATTGTTATTTCTAATACAGTAGACATTTTTGATCTTAGTTGATATGTAATTGGTCTTTTCTAATACTTTTAGATATATATTTTATACTTATTTAAAGGATTAGTGTGTTCTTAAGCAGAGATAAGATTTTTGTAAATCTGTCTAATGAAAAGATAAACTAAAAGCAGTGTTCTATTTGTAATATATGAGTTTACTAAGTAGCTCTAAAGTGTACTTTAATCAGTTTGAAAATTGACCAGGCCATTTAATTAAGGTTGGTGAATTTGGAGATATATATTCATAATCTTAATTCTTTGTAATAAGCACCAGGTCTTTCATAATCTGTGAAAACATTGAGACCAAATGAAACACCATTTCAGTTGATTGGTTGAGGTTTTTTGCTCACCAAGGTAGGAAAGATGCTTACATTTGAGAAACCAGGTTGCATTCTTTTCAAACTCTTATATACTTTCTCTGAAATAGGATATGCTACCTCCAAGTAATAGGTGCTTCAAGGCTCATTATTTTCTGAGATCTGAATAGAGTAAACTTGTTAAAAAACCTGCCTAGAAATATGAAATTTGCTGTTTCTTACTAATACTTATTTCAGTCATAGTTTCATCTAACATTATTATTATTTCCCAGACTTTGGCTATGATGTTTATCTGTAAATCAGCTGAATCTTTTCTTGAATGCAGATTTTTTTCATCTTGGTTTATATGTTGAGGACTTCTGTCTGTTTGATTTGGTATCTAAAGCCTTTGCAGCTCTGCTAGGTCTTAGCTATGGCTACTTCTCTTACAAAGGCATTCCTGCTCCTTTATAGCTTCTTCTTAAGGTAATTCCTCACAGATTCCTGCTCCTGTAAGGCTCCTCTTTCTTTTATTCTTGTCACCTAAGAGTAAAGAGACCCACACTAGATGCCACTATGTTGTAAGTGACATTTTATTAGAGAGGGAGTGATAGTTTTCCACTCTACTTTCATAAAAAAGGAAAACTTCCTAGATGGCAGCTCTTTACTGAGTATTAGTTGAAATTTGTACACAGTTAATACCATTCATAGCTCCCTAGCCACAGCTATAGCATCCTGTCTTGGATACATATTTTTCAGAACCTTTTTTTTTTTTTTTTTAAGTTTGCATCACTTCCATGGAACTCAGCATTTTTAAATAGTGGTTGGAACTTCCCAATAAAGACATAAACAGATCTTTGATGGCTTAGTAAGAGTTGAAGCCCCTTCCTTATGTTCCTGTTGGTGATTCCTTAAGATTCTTGAAAGATCTAAGATCCTTTTCTAGCTAGAATGCTCAGTGTGTTATGGAGATAGAGTGGAAAGGTGGATTTTCTAAACTCAGGGTACTTTATGATTACAAAATATGTTGTAAATAAGAAACATAAAATAGCAACAAGATATGTTGCCTCCTTAGATCTGCTTCTGAGGGAAAGCCTACTTTTAAAAGCTTATCTAGGCTAACACAACATTGTAAAGCAACCACATTCCAATAAAAATGAATTAAAAAAACCAACATATAACCAAAAATAAATAAATAAATAAAAGCTTATCTATATGGCCTTTATCCAGTAGATATATAAGTACAAGGATTACATTTTATTTTTCCAACCACTGTAACCAGCTATATAAATTGTATTTAGTTTTTATTTTAAATTGGATATATTTGGAAACTTACCCTGTGAATTAGGTCCCACCTGAGAAAATCATATTTTATCAGACAGGCCCTAAATTGGCTACTTTTTAAATTTGTGGCATTTTTATGAATTCATCTTTTTTCTGAAAAAGGCTTTCAAAGTGAAATTTCCACTGAGAGTTGAGGCATGTGGTTAACTGCATGGCTCATCCATCACTTGTACCTTATACTGAGTTTTTGTAGAGTTTTTGTCAAGGTTTATATATCTGAAGTCATCTCATCTTGAGCAGAATGGGAGCAAGCCAGGGCACTGGTTTACTAAGTAACCTTTGATCAGGTACTCTTATTACTCAGCCTGCAAGTGTTTATTGGGCACCTATAATAGGATAATTAAATGGGTTTTAATAAAGCAAGTACTAGCCCTGCCTGTATCACCATAGGGCCAGACTCCCTTTCTACTCTACAGTCCTATGTTGTCACATGTATGCCCCTGAAACTCTTTATGTCCTTGACTGTCTCTACCTTTTTACACTGGGTGCTCCTGAAGCCAGGGATCATAGAAAATAGTCAGATAAGGGGTGACAAAGGGCTTCAAAAATCATAAAATCTGTGGACATTTTGGATATTATAACACTCTGCATCTTACTTGATCTTTTTTAGCAGGTGGTCCCCTGTCGAGGTATGGTACAGGGGCCCAGGAGATGTGTATACTCAGCTTCCTGCTGGGCTCCTCTAACACTGCTCTGGCAAAAGTGGAGCACTGGCTCACGCTACCTGTCTGCAAACAGGTGAGGTAGAAGCTCAGCTTCCCCTTGACCTTGCTGACGCCTTCCTGGTAGAAGTGGGGCACCATCTTGCATCACCTCAACTTGCACTACTTCCTTTCCTCCAAAGTGGGCTTGTAAGCTCTGTTTCCTGCTGACTGACACCAGGGGATGGGTTGGGGAAAGTGGAGTGCTACTTCCCTGTCCCTTATGTTTTACCTCTTTGCCCCATTGGTGCTGGGTGAGAGTAGAGGCCCAGCTCCCTGCTGACGGTACCCTGCTCGGCCTGGTCAGCGTCGCTGGGTGGGGGGAATTGGAGAGCTGTCTCCTGCTTCCATGGGGGTTGAGGTAGAAATCACTCCCTGTTCAGCCCCACTGACTCTTTGGGAGAGGGGAGGTAGCAGTTTTTCTGTTGCTGTTTGAGTAAGATGGTTATTGCCAAAAAGCTTTTCTGTACCGTTAGGCCACCCTTTTGTCAGTCTTCTGCCTAGAGGCAACAGACTTTTCTTGGAGTTGTTTGGTGGTTGTTTTTTGTTTTTAATTTGTGCCTTTTTTTAAAAATTAGTTCTATGTTAGAGGCTTCTGCGGTGTCCTGTCTAGGATATATGGGAGGCAGTAAGGAAATCCAGGGAATTCATTGCCCTGTTGTTCTTCAAGTCCTGAGGTCCCTAGGTGGACTGCTTTCTTCTTTACATCTTTCAGCCTTCTTGTGCTTGTTTGTTGTCTTATGTCCAGGTTTTTTTAGTTGTAAGGAGAGGACCTGGGAGCAATGGGACTACTCCATCTTGGCCAGATGAGGAGTCACTCCTTTTTTAAGATTAGTTCCCAATGGAAGCAGCAGGATCTTTTAAGACAGTGATTTTCACACTGAACTGTCTAGGATGTCTACTTAATTTTTGTTTAAAAAACAGTTTTTATACGACCCAGCAATCCCACTACTGGGCATGTACCCTGAGAAACTGATAATTCACGAAGAGTCATGTTGGGCTTCCCTGGTGGCGCAGTGGTTAAGAATCCGCCTGCCAATTCAGGGGACACGGGTTCAAGCCCTGGTCTGGGAAGATCCCACATGCTGTGGAGCAACTAAGCCCATGCACCACAACTACTGAGCCTGCGCTCTAGAGCCTGGGAGCCAAACTAATGAGTCTGCATGCTACAACTACTGAAGTCCATGTGCCTAGAGCCCGTGCTCTGCAACAAGAGAAGCCACCGCAATGAGAAGCCCGTGTACCACAACAAAGAGTGGCCCCTGCTCGCTGCAACTAGAGAAAAGCCCTAGCGTGCTGCAACTAGAGAAAAGCCCTCACGCAGCAATGAAGACCCAATGCAGCCATAAATTTAAAAAAAAAAAAAAAAAAAAAGAGTCATGTACCACAATGTTCATTGCAGCACTATTTACAATAGCCAGGACATGGAAGCAACCTAAGTGTCCATTGACAGATGAATGGATAAAGAAGCTGTGGCACATATATACAATGGAATATTACTCCGCCATAAAAAAGAAGTGAAATTGAGTTATTTGTAATGAGGTGGATGGACCTAGAGTCTGTCATACAGAGTGAAGTAAATCAGAAAGAGAAAAGCAAATAGCGTATGGTAACATATGGAATCTAAAAAAACAAAACATGGTTCTGAAGAACCTAGGTGCAGGACAGGAATAAAGATGTAGACGTGGAGAATGGACTTGAGGACATGGGGAGGGGGAAGGGTAAGCCGGGATGAAGTGAGAGAGTGGCATGGACATATATACACTACCAAATGTAAAATAGATAACTAGTGGAAAGCAGCCACATAGCATAGGGAGATCAGCTCGGTGCTTTGTGACCACCTAGAGGGGTGGGATAGGGATGATGGGAGGGAGACGCAAGTGGGAGGGGATATGGGGATATATGTATGTATACGTATAGCTGACTCACTTTGTTATACAGCAGAAACTAACACACCATTGTAAAGCAATTATACTCCAGTAACGATTTTTTAAAAAATTTTTTTAAAAAATAATAATTAAATAAAAAACAGCAGGTTCTAAAGCCAAAATAATAACTTGAAAACCACTGCTCTAGAAAACCACATGCCACTAAAAATTAAATCCAAAGCTTCTTTTCCATGTCTGTCTCTTGCAGCTAGTCATTGGGAAACAGGGACCCTGTTCTGTTTATTTCTGTTTTTCTGGCACCAGCCTGTAGTACATATCCAGTACTTGTTTGTGAAGGAATAGAGTCATTTATGCAGATATGTCTTCTCTGCCCTTGTAGTTCCTTTACTACCTACTCCATTTTAGGGTCTTTTTTTTCTCTTGTCAGGTATCCTGGATACAGCCATTGTTGATCGGGGGAAGAATGTGGTATCTGGTTCTCGAGATGGGACAGCACGACTTTGGGACTGTGGGCGCTCAGCCTGCTTGGGAGTCATTGCAGACTGTGGGTCTTCCATCAACGGAGTGGCTGTGGGTACTGCTGACAACTCTATAAACCTCGGCTCCCCTGAGCAGACGCCCAGTGAGTTGATAAGAGTATATGAGTTTATTTTGTTTCCTTATATTCCTTCAGTGTTTGCCTTAGTTTCTCCTTTTCTTCCTTGTTCTCTCCTGCTCTGTAGCTGGTATTTCCATTTTTACCATAAGATTAATATTTGTTGCATATCTACTATGTTTCTGTTGCTTTGGAATCTACAAAGGAAGTATATGTCACAGTTATTGCATTTGAGTAAGTACAGTTTAATTTAGCAGATGAGACTAATGCCTGTAAAACAGAGAACAATAAAATTTTGGCTGAAGTAACTTAGTGATTCACTTAATGCAAATATAATGTTTTTTTGGAAGAAGAGAGTGTTTTAGGTTAGTATAGATGAGAGATGTCACAAAAGAAGTTGAACCTTGAAGGATAGATTCAAGTTGAACAGACAAGAATGGGAAGGATGGGAGAATGGGAACTAGGGCAGGGATAGAGGTAGGGGCAGTTCACATTAAAATAGTGTGGAGGTAAAATTGACTGTTGGGTAGAGATATGCTTCTTTGGGCCAGAAGTTGGCGTAAGCATAGTAGGGGGAAATAGATGAGTAGAGTGAAAGCTCTGGTTGAGTCAGAATGATAAAGGTCCTAATAAGGCAGCTTGCATTCTTTTCTTATTTTCCTATGATTATAACATACTTGCTTCTCTGTTTCCATAGGACTATTTTTCTACCATCATCTCTGCTTCTCGTATTTTTTTTTTAAGAGGCTTTATTTTTTAGAGCAGTTTGGTCCACATGAAATTGAGCAGATAGAGTTCTTTCTTGTATACCCTTTGCCCACATACCTGCACACCCTCCCCTGTTATCACCATCCCCCACCAGAGTGGTACTTTTGTTACAATTGATAGACCTAAACTGACACATCATTATCACTCAAAGTTCAAGGTTTAAATTAGGATTCACTCTTGATGTTGTATATTCTGTGGGTTTGGACAAATGTATAATGACATATATTTATCATTCTAGTATCATGCAGATTTTTCACTGCCTGAAAAATCTCTTTTGCTGCACCAATTCGTCCTTTCATCCCCTATAACCTTTCGCAACTGATATTTTTACTGTCTTCATGGCTTTGCCTTTTCTAGAATGTTGCAGTTGAAATCATAAACTATGTAGCCTTTTCAGATTGGCTTCTTTCACTTAGTAATATGCATTTAAGGTTCCTGCATGTCTTTTCATGCATTGATACCTCATTTCTTTTTTTCCATTTATTTATTTATTTATTTTTAAATGTTTTTCAGGGGGGCTTTCTCTAGTTGTGGCGAGTGGGGGCTACTCTTCGTTGCGGTGCATGGCCTTCTCATTGCGGTGCATGGCCTTCTCATTGCAGTGGCTTCTCTTGTTGCACAGCACGGGCTCTAGGTGTGCAGGCTTCAGTAGTTGTGGCGTGCGAGCTCAGTAGTTGTGGTGCACGGGCTTAGTTGCTCCACAGCATGTGGGATCTTCCCGGACCAGGGCTTGAACCCATGTCCCCTGCATTGGCAGGTGGATTCTTATCCACTGTGCCACCAAGGAAGTCCTTGATACCTCATTGTTTTAAGCACTGAACAATATTCCATTGTTTTAATGTACCTCAGTTTATCTATTCATTCATCTACTGGAGGACATCTTGGTTGTTTCCAAGTTTGGACAATTATTAATAAAGCTGCTATAAATATCCCTGTGTAGGTTTTTGTGTGGATATATGTTTTCAGCTCATTTGGGTGAATTTTGCCCCTCACTGTGGACACACTGCAGGTACTCTCCTCACTCTCTTAAACTTCCCATATAGATACACTGTGGTCCAAGAATTAAAATGGTTGCGACTACCACATGTTGCCTGGCCCCTCTTTGGGAATTAATCGATTAATAGGAAGAGTATTTCCCAAAGTGTGACACATGTGCAGTGAGTGGTAAACAAGATCATTTCAGGCAGTACACATTTTTAATAGTTACATATTAGTGCACACATATCTCACTTCAAACCTAAGATTTCACAGATACTACTTAAAATAAGGTTGAGTTTTTTAAAATTTGTTGGTTTAAAGTAATTTAAATGAAAATATTCTTGTTTCCTCTATTTCCTCACTTCCCACTTTCTGTTCAACCCGGCCTAGGATGGTTTTTGCCCCAGCTACTTAACCAGCAGCAGCTCTTGTCGAGGTCACCAGTGACTCCATGTTGCATAATCCAGTGTTACTTCTCTGTGCTTATCCTTCCAAATTCTCAACAGGATACAACACAGTAAACTCTTCTCTTCAGGACACTTTTCTTTCTTGGCTTCTGTAATACCACACTACACTGCTTTTCTCTCTATCTCATTGGCTGCTGCTTCTTAGTCTCCTTTTAAAAGAAAACCATTTATTTATTTATTTGGCTGCGTTGGGTCTTAGTTGCGGCACGTGGGATCTTTTTTAGTTGCAGCATGTGGGATCTAGTTCCCTGACCAGGTTTTGAGCCCGGGCCCCCTGCATTGGGAGCGTGGAGCCTTAGCCACTGGACCACCAGGGAAGTCCCAATCTCCTTTTACATGTCTTCTTTATTCTACCTTTAAATATTGGAGGGCCCTCAGCTCTACAATTTCTCTCTTAGGTGATCTCATCAGTTCCATGACTTTAAATGTTGTATTTAAGCTGGTGATTTCCAAAAGTATATCTAAAGCATAGATCTTTCACTTGCATTTCAGACTCTATTTAGATGTCTAATAGACATCTTGAACTTATAACATGGAGTGTTTGATTTCCTCCCACCCCAAATCTGTTTTTCCCCATCTCAGTAAATGGCACCACCATCTTCTTGCTCAAGCCCAAAGCCTGAGATTCATTCAAGATCCACCCCCACCGTTCCTCATGTCCCGCATCAGCAAAGTCTGTCATCTCTACCTTCAGAATGTTACTCATTTTTCCACCTCACGTTCTTCCTCCAGCTCTCCCTTCCTCCTGCCAGCATCCTCATCCATTCTACCATCATCTGTTGCCTGTACTATTCTATAATCTATTCTCCTCAGAGGAACCATCATGGTCATTTAAAAAACATAAATCAAGGGACTTCCCTGGTGGTCCAGTGGGTAAGAGTCCGTGCTCCCAATGCAGGGGGCCTGGGTTTGATCCCTGGTCAGGGAACTAGATTCGACACGCATGCCACAACTAAGAGCCCGCATGCTGCAACTAAGAGTCCACATGCCGCCACAATGATCCAGTGCAGCCAAAATAAAAAAATTAAAATTAAAAAAAAGTAAATAAATAAAAAACATAAGTCATATCACTCTCCTTTGTCTCTACTCTCCTCTAGCAGCCTCCTTTTTGTATTTTTTTGTTTGGTTGGGTTTTTTTGGCCATGTGGGATCTTAATTCCCCAACCAGAGATTGAACCTGCATCCCCTGCCATGGAAGCATGGAGTCTTAACCACTGGACTGCCAGGGAAGTCCATAGTGGCCTCCTTTTATACATATGTTTGGCCCTCCATATCCATGGGTTCCTCATTCAGAACACAATCCACAGTTGGTTGAATCTGCAGATGTGGAACCTTTCGATATGGAGGGCCAACTCTGGGGACTTGAGCATCTGCGAATCTTGGTGTCTGCGGCGGGTCCTGGAAGCAACCTTCTGTAAATACCGAGGGACAACTATGTATTAAAATCCTAACCCCTTACCATGGCTTATTACAAATGCTTACACTTTCTAACCCCTGCAGTCCTCTCCAGCCTCAAGTCACACCACCCTCTGCCAGTTCCACTGTGTCCCAGCCATAGGTCTCTGTTCTTTGAGCACAACAGACTGCCAGCCTCCCGGCTTTTGCCTTCTTCTTCCCTTAAGCCTAGAATGTACCTCCCAAAACTTTTCACATGGCTGGCTTCTGTTTACCATTCATGTCTCAGTTGAAAAATAACCTCCATGAAACCTTTTTAAAATTGAAGTTTAGGGCTTCCCTGGTGGTGCAATGGTTAAGAATCCGCCTGCCAATGCAGGGGACACAGGTTTGAGCCCTGGTCGGGAAAGATCCCACATGCTGCGGAGCAACTAAGCCCGTGCGCCACAACTACTGAGCCTGCGTTCTAGAGCCCGTGAGCCACAACTACTGAGGCTGCGTGCCACAACTACTGAAGCCTGCCCGTCTAGAGCCCGTGCTTTGCAACAAGAGAAGCCACAACAATGAGAAGCCCATGCGCTGCAACGAAGGGTAGCCCCCGCTCACCACAGCTAGAGAAAGCCCACGTGCAGCAACGAAGACCCAACGCAGCCAAAAATAAAATAAAAAATAAATTTAAAAATAAATAAAATTGAAGTTTAAAGTTACCTTCCCCCACTCATTTTCCCACCATCTACTCCCTTTTGGTCATATTTTCCTGTTTTATTTCCTTTGTGGAACTCATCACTGTCTGAAGATATCCTACTTGTTTATTTGCTTATTTTACTATTTCCTATTTCTACTAGAATCTAGAATCTACTACTCCTTGAGAGTAAGTACCTTGTCCCTCAGTAAATATTTGTTTAGTGAATGGATAGATCTCATTTCCTTCAGACTATAAGAGCCTTGAGGGCAGAGACTGTCTACTTTGTTCAGCCTTGTACTCCTGCTCCAAGTATGGTTATCTTTCCATATTACAGATCTTAATAATATTTTAAAGTTGGGTTTATTGAGATATATTTTACATGTAGTAAAAGTCGTCCTTTTTAATTGCACAGTTCTGTGAGTTTTGACGAATATGTACAGTCATATAAACAATACCACAGTCAAGATATAGAACATAATAAATGTTTTTTTAATATTAATAAGTGAATCACTAACAGAATAACTCAGTAAACAGCCATCAATAGTTGTGCTTTCTGGGTACTGCCAGCTGATCAGCCTAGCCCATTATTGACATAGCTCATCTGTCATGCAGGCGAACGGGAGGTTGGAACAGAGTCGAAAATGCTGCTGTTGGCCCGAGAAGATAAGAAACTTCAGTGCTTGGGACTGCAGAGCAGGCAGCCGGTAAGTGGTTCCTCTAAGACCTTTGAACTCTGGGGCAACCTGGGTCACTCTGATTCTTGGAAAGCTGTTTTGAAAACATTTCTGATTTTTCTGTATGTTCACCTTTTGAAGAAGCTGCATGAGTGAGAGGCAGTACAGTATAGTGATTAAGAGCATGGGATATGGAATGAGGGCAACATTTAAATCCTGGTTCTTCCTAATGGCTGTGACATTGGACAGGTTACTTAACCTCTCTGAGCCTCAGTTTCCTCATCACTAAACTTGTCATAGTAGGATTTACCACATAGGGTTATGGGATGAGATTAAATGTCCTACTGCTTTGTGACCTTTATCAAGTCACTTTCCCTCTGGGCCTTAGTGTGCTGTATGTAAAATGATAAGGTTCTATAGATTCCCTTCTTCCTCTAAGGTAATGTGAAGATTTTCTGAGTAAAGGACTCATGCATTCAGGGCTCTAGATTAATTAATGACCAGAATATCTTTCGTAGAATTGAATTTTCTTCCTTCATTCGCTGAGGTTTTGCCAAGCAGACTCTGCTCTTAATTAAACTCTTGAGTTTCTTGAGATTTTCTAAATTTCTTTCCAGCTCCTGTCATCATCACCCAGACAGCTTGAATGATTTGGTTTGACCACAGGCTTTGTATTTTCATTTCATCTCATGACTTCAGTGTGCTGGTGATGTTTCCATTTTCAAAGTTTGTTCTGGGAACATCACTATTTTTGATCATATTACCTTTATACTCTGAATTTCCATGCTGGCTTTTACTTCCAAAGGGAAATCAGGGGTTTTTGTTTGTTTTGTTTTCTTTTTTTAGAACTTTCAAACTTTACTGATTGATCTAACACTAAGGAATAAATAAAAGTCTAATAGTTTGGGTTTTTTTTTTTTCAGGTACATGGGTGACTTGTGATTCTTTAAATTGCCACTTTGTTTCTTTCCCTTCAAAAGGTTGTCTCAAGTGCCTTGAAGCAAAACTTAAATGTGTGAATTGCAAGTGTTTGTCAAATGGAGGGTTGTGCTGAAAAGAGGGCAAAGGAGACTTTTTGGTTTCAAGGATCCCATGAGTCAATGTGTTAAGGGGAAATCGTATGAAACCTGCATCTTTGTCTCCTACTTGTTCCAGGTGTTCCTCTTTATTGGCTCAGATGCCTTCAACTGCTGTAGTTTTCTTTCTGGCTTCTTGCTGTTGGCTGGGACACAGGATGGAAACATTTATCAGCTGGATGTGAGGAGTCCAAGGTGAGTCACCATTTGTTTGCATGATGCAGGTCTTCTGTAGAGTGGAAATTTTTATTGGCTTTCACAGTGATTTAGTCTGGCATACAGATGGCTGTTGAATCAAGAGTATATTTTTCCGTTTATAAAGGTTTGCCAGTGTGAATTGTCTGATTGTTCTTATTATTCCTGGAATCACATTAAAAGGTAATTTGATTCATACTGTCATGATTGTCATGATTGCTTTGGAAATTAAGCTTAAATAATGAACTAACATTTCACTTACAATAATTGTGTAAAACTTTTCATTTTAAGGAGCTTAGTAATTTTCTTCATGGTATTAGATCTGGGTTGGCCTAAGATTGATCATTTTTAGTTCAGGTAAGCCAGCTCTGATTCTTTATTTGGCTGTGATCATAACCTATCTAAAATAGGCTTTATCCTGGTCTTAAAGATATCCAAAGGGAATCCACAACCTATTTGTCCCAGGATTTAACAGTTTCTACAATTCTGTCCCTTCCTCCTTCTGTTTCCTTCCTTTGTTCAACTGATATTTATTGAATGGCTTCTGTAGGCATTGGGCTTTGTGCAGGGCAGTGAAAAACAGGAGTAAAAAATAAAAACTTTGCCTTTGAGGCGTTTGGAGTCTAATAGTAAAGATGAACAAGTAAAAGACTGTTATGACGCAGTGTGATCAGTGGTCTGACAAGGCTATACACAAGAATTTGAGGAAACATCGAGAAGGAGAGGGAAGAAGGTGAGACTGCTTCTCCAAGGAAATGAGGCTTTAATTGGATCTGGTCTAGTAGAAAGTTACCAAGTAAAGAAGAGAAGGACCTGCCTTAGGTAGAATAGCCTATAGAGAAGCATGAAGGCATGTAAAAGTATGGCACTTTAAGGGACCTCTGTGTAGTTTAATATGACAAGTATGTACCCTGCCGATGGAGCAATGATGAGAAGTGATGCCAGACAGGAAAACAGGAATTTGCTTAGAAAGGACTTACATACCCTCCCAAGGAGTTTGGACTTTATTCCAAGAGCAGTGAAAAAATTTCAGCTGAAGAATGACTAGCTTATACCTTTTCTTCCATAATTTAAGTTATTTTAGTTTTGTACTTGTTTTTGCCTCCATGGAGATAGGGAACCTGATTATTGTTATAAAGTCACATATATGTAATTGATTCTCACCTTCCTTTTTCATTTTACAGAGTCCTGACAATTTTAATATTTCACAATTGTCTTAATTCTGTCTATAAGTAAAACGATTAACATATTGTTAACATTGTTATCTTAAACCCTTGTCAGGCGTCCCCTAAAAACTGGAAATATCGGTGGTAACTTAGTTAATTCAGCTCAATAACATGTTTAGATTCACTCCAAGGTGGTTTTGAACAGACTACCTTGATCTACCATTCAAGGATTTTGCCAGGAAAGAAACCATATGAATGTTTAATTTCTGTCCACATTTGTCCTTTGTGCTGTTATGCCGTTAGTGCTGTATGTTGAATATAGTCAAACATTGCTTCTGAAGGAAAAAAATTGTAAAATTGCCCCATTTATTCTGAATCCTAGGGCTCCAGTACAAGTCATCCACAGATCAGGAGCACCAGTTATGTCCCTGCTGAGTTTCAGAGACGGATTCATTGCTAGTCAAGGTGGGTCCAGGGCCCAATTGAGGGAGGTGATTTTATATAGTTCAACTAAACATAGGTTTAAGTTCCTGGTCTGTGGCAGGGATAGGCTCATAG
Organism: Delphinus delphis; assembly: GCF_949987515.2. Lineage (NCBI taxonomy): Eukaryota > Metazoa > Chordata > Mammalia > Artiodactyla > Delphinidae > Delphinus > Delphinus delphis. The sequence goes on along the minus strand of NC_082690.1, from coordinate 58,828,335 downwards.
TCCTACACGATTCTTTGGCGTACTGTACTTTTTACATAGTGTTTAATACCCTACTTGTAATTGTCTCTGCCCCCTCCAATTTGAGCTCCTTGAGAGTAATGACTGCGCTTTATTCATCATGTTATCCCCAGCATTTAGTTCAGTGCCCACTATGTAGTTGGTGCTCAATAAACATTGTCCGAGTAAACCAGAAATCATTGAGAATTCAATAACGAATCAGTTACTGTCTCTGCTCTAAAGGAGCTCACAGTTAGTAAGACAGACAGACAGACATGTGGACATGTGATTGAATACCGTTTGATAAGTACTGCAGCAGAAGACTATATGGGAACATGGGGAACAGCTAACTCGAGTGGTAGGAATGCTGCTGGGATGTCTTCATGGACTGGGTGATGTGTAATCCAATAAATATTTTACCAACTGGAGATGTAAAGATGCACATTGAAGGCCAAGGCTATAGTGTGTGCAAAGTCATAAATAAGTGAAGCGGGGCAGAAAGGAGGGATCTATCATTTATTAGGTGCCTAGCATGCAGTAGGTACTGTGTTTGATGTTTTATATGCATAGTCTGGGTAAAGTGAGTACCTTGGTGTAGCCAGTACAAAATATTTAGAATGGAGTTTGGGAGTGGGGTTGGGGAAAATACATGGAAGAAGGTGTCCATTAAGGGACGCTGAATCCTCATAGGAATGTGTAGGTGAGGAGGACTGGTCTATAAGCCTGAAGGGACCACCTTATGTGAGTATTTTGGTGTATCAGTTAGGATGTTTTTGGCTGTTAGTGACAGAACACCCAACTGAAAATGGCTTCAGTAATTAGGAAAATGTACTACTTCACTTAAGAAGACATTCGGGTTTATGATGGCTCCACATTAGATTAATTTAGTGATTTGAAAACAAAGTCAACAGAGAGACTAAGAAAAGTTAACTCAGTATGGTATCCTGGATTGCATCCAGGACGTTAAAGACTGGTGAAATCCAAAAAATTATAAATTAAAACTGGCCGAGGGGCATATGAGAACTTTTTCAACTATCTTTGTAACTTTTCTGTAAATGTAAAATGATTCTAAAAATATTCTAAATTAAAAAAAATGAATAAAAGCTTTAACAAGGGAAAAAGAAATAATATCAAGAACCCAGCTTTGCTTCATCTTTTGGCACTCTCCTCCCTAGCATGCTGACTTTTTCCCTCAGGTTACAGCGCAGGATAGCTGCTGCAAGTCTTATCTTCCCATAACATACAAATTGTTACCCTTTTTAAGAATGAGGAACATTTCCTCAGGAGCAGCCCAGCAGACTTACTCTCCTGTGTCATTGGCCAGAATTATATAATATATGACGTGCCCAGAAGACCTAAATAGACATTTCTCCAAAGAAGACCTACAGATGGCCTACAGGCACATGGAAAGATGCTCCGCATCACTAATTATCAGAGAGATACAGATCAAACCCACAGTGAGGTATCACCTCACACCAGTCAGAATGGCCATCATCAGAAAGTCTACAAATAATAAATGCTGGAGAGGGTGTGGAGAAAAGGGAACCCTCCCACACTGTTGGTGGGAATGTAAATTGGTACAGCCACTATGGAGAACAGTATGGAGGTTCCTTAAAAAGCTGAAAATAGGGCTTCCCTGGTGGCGCAGTGGTTGAGAGTCCACCTGCCGATGCAGGGGACACGGGTTCGTGCCCCGGTCTGGGAAGATCCCACATGCCGCGGAGCGGATAGGCCTGTGAGCCGTGGCCGCTGAGCCTGCGCGTCCAGAGCCTGTGCTCCGCAACGGGAGAGGCCACAACAGTGCGAGGCCCGCGTACCGAAAAAAAAAACAAAATAGAGTTGCTGTATTATCCAGCAATCCCACTCCTGGGCATGTATCTAGAAAAGACAAAAACTCTAGTTCAAAAAGATACATGCACCCCAGTGTTCATAGCAGCACTATTTACAATAGCCAAGATGTAGAAACAACCCAAGTGCCCATCAACAGACGATTGGCTTAAGAATATGTGGTGTGTATATATGTACAATGGAATATTGCTCAGTCATTAAGAAGAATGAAATATTGCCATTTGCAGCAACATGGATGGACCTAGAGAATATTATACTAAGTGAAGTAAGTCAGAGAAAGACAAATATATGACATCACTCATATGTGAAATCTAAAAAATAATGCAAATGAATCTATATACAAAACAGAAACAGACTCACAGACATTGAAAACAACAATAGGCAACCGACAGTATCCAGATTTCCATAGTCATCTCTCTGATATAGGTCCCCTTCGTCCCTGTCAAAACTGGTGCCTTATTTCCCTAGCCCTTTGATGTCCAGACCATAGCAAAGAGTAATCAGGAAGAGATATGGGAACATATGTATATGTATAACTGATTCACTTTGTTATAAAGCAGAAACTAACACACCATTGTAAAGCAATTATACTCAAATAAAGATGTTAAAAAAAAAAAAGAGTAATCAGGAATCTGTACACCTAAATTTTCTAGCTGTCTGCGCTCTCTCAATCTCTTTCTCCCACATGTCTGGGCATCAGTTAGTGATGCAGTGGTACTCTATATAAAACCTTAAAAAGAGTACAGCTGGCATAAGCTTGTGACAGCTTCCCTTGATGCTGCTGCCAGCACTCATGATCCTATTTTATTTTATTCCTTTTGCTGCCATACCACACTCTTCCGTTGAAATCTCTGTAGTGTGACCTCCATCCCCATCCTTCTGTTCAAACTGCCCTCTTGAAGGCCACCAATCATGAGCCTCTTGCTAGATCCAGTGGCCTTTTATGTGTACAGTCCTCTCTTGTCCACTAGTCCCTAAGCTTCCTTGAGGACAGGTGGCACGTCTTCTTCATCTCTGTAACCCCAGCTCTTGCACAGGACTGAAGAATCTCAGCAAATGTTTGTTGAATGAGTGAGTACATATGTTTCATCTTTCATGATTCTTAGCGGTAATGGATTCTGTTATGTTATTTCTTTCTTAAAACTATGAGGTCTTTTGACTTTGGTGATACTAATTAATCTCCTGATCATTCTCTTTCTCCAGTTACTGCTCCTTTCCCTGATTTCCCTGGTATTGTGCCTAGCATGATTCATGGTTTACTGTAGGTTCTCTTAATTTTTTGTTGACGTTGAATCCTTTTGCCCTTCCTAGTATTGTTGCCATCCCTAAACCAGAGATACTTCCTGAGTTCAGCCTTTGTCCTTCTACCTTTTCTTCTCCATGCTTCCTCAAGGACCAACTGTTCTCGTGGTGTTAGCTGTTAATGATTGGAATCCATAGCTCTAGCCCTGATCTCCTACTTAGCCTTTATTTTATTGGGCAGTTGCATGATATAGAAAAAGCATAGATTTTGGATGCAAACTGACAACCTAATCAATGAATTTATATCCTCACTCCATCACTTACTATTAGATTCAGCTCTATGAAATTCCTAATATATGGCCTTTTTTTTTTTTTTTTTTGTGGTATGTGGGCCTCTCACTGTTGTGGCCTCTCCCATTGTGGAGCGCAGGCTCAACGGCCATGGCTCACGGGCCCAGCCGCTCGGCGGCATGTGGGATCCTCCCGGACCGGGGCACGAACCCGTGTCCCCTGCATTGGCAGGCGGACTCTCAACCACTGCACCACCAGGGAAGCCCTATATGGCCATTTTTGATTTATAAAAATGGCGGTTGTATATGGTTTAATCTAATAGTCCTATGACCTTTGTAAACCACTTCACTTTTCTAAATCTCAGTTTACTTAGAGATAAAATAGGTACTCGACATAAAGTAGACATTCTGTAAGTGACAGTTTCTTCTTACTCCTGTAACTACCCCTTGCCCTATAAGCCCTCCTAAAAAGTATTTCTTCTCATCATGATCCAGTGAAAAAGCACACACTCACAAAAAGTAGAATTATGCTATAGGGAAAGATATGTGGAAGTATCAAAGGAATAATAAGTGTTACAAGAGGTTGATGGGAGGAAGGTTTTACTATATGGGGTGGTTAGAAATGGCTTCCTACAGGGAATGGGAATAGAGCTGGGGCTTATCAAGTAGATTTGTGTATAGAAACCTGAGTGCAGAATAAGAGCTATGGTAATCAGACTTTCTTATCTCCCCTGTCAATATTTCTATATGTATCTCTAAAATATATACGAATTCTTTTTTGGAAAAGATTATTTTTAATAATAATAATGCAAAAAATGATAAATTCCTCCTGTATGCTGCTGGTTGCAGTATAGATTAACAGATAAATTAAAATTGATTAACAGATAATTTGGAAAGCAGTTTTTCAGATTTCCAAAAAGTTTCAAATGGTTAATTAATATCTTTTGATTCTTTTCTAGGGTTCTATACAAAGTCATAATCTTAATATAGAAAAAAACCTTATGCATAAAGATATTCTTTTATGCAGTATGCTCTCAACCATGTAAAATAAAAATTTACACAGAAAAGGTTAGAAAAATACATTAAAATGTGAACAGTAATTATATTTAGTGGTAGATATGGGTGATTTTTTTGCTTCTGTTTCTTTACTTTTATTTTTAATTTTTTTTCTTTTTGGCTGCACCATTCAGCATATGGGATATTAGTTCCCCAAACAGGTATTGAACCTGTGCCCCCTGCATTGGGAGTGTGGAGTCTTAACCACTGGACCACCAGGGATGTCCCTGTTTCTTTATTTTTAAAGTTTTCTTCAGTGAGCACGTGCTACTTTTATATTAAATAAAACAGGAACAAAAAAGTCACCCATTCAGCAGTTTATAGATCATTCCATGTTTCATTTGACCATACTCTTCTGAGAAAATTAAGTTTAAAAATTAGATATACTTTTTATTTTCTTGGTATAACTTTTCTCCTTTGCCTGATTTATGTGGTCAAGTTTATAGATTGAAGAATAATTTGGGAGCATAGTTGTTTTATATATATATATATATATATATATATATATATTTATTTATTTATTTATGGCTGTGTTGGGTCTTTGTTGCTATGCGTGGGCTTTTTCTAGTTGTGGTGGGCAGGGCCTACTCTTTGTTGCGGTGCACGGGCTTCTCATTGCAGTGGCTTCTCGTTGCAAAGCACGGGCTCTAGGCGCACAGGCTTCAGTAGTTATGGCATGCGGACTCAGTAACTGTGGCTTGTGGGCTCTAGAGCGCAGGCTCAGTAGTTGTGGCGCGTGGGCTTAGTTGCTCCACAGCGTGTGGGATCTTTGCGGACCAGGGCTCAAACCCGTGTCCCTTGCATTGGCAGGCGGTTTCTTAACCACTGAGCCACCAGGGAAGTCCCGGGAGCATAGTTTTCTTAAAGAAAACATTTATACAGGCAAATTCCCTGTTAAAAATCATTTTCTAGTATAAGTTTGCAAATATATGTATAAGCCTACAGTTGCTTGCTCTGTGCCCTACAGTTGCTTGCTCTGTGCCCTTAGTTATTGCTAATCAAAGACAACTCTGAGCTTGCACTTGGCTTTCAGATCCTCTCAAGGCCAGCATTTTAGGCAGTCACTGTAGGTCCTCATATTTGGCCCACATAATGAGTCCTGTCTACCATTCTGTGTCTTAGGACAATCTTCTTTAGGCTAGTGATGTACAGAAATAAACTAAAATGTTGAGGGGTTTGGTTTTTTTTTAACTTTGCATGCAGCTTTCTCTTCAGTTATCTTAAGTTTTCTTTCTGCCTTTTAGGTGATGGAAGCTGTTTCATTGTCCAGCAAGACTTAGACTATGTCATTGAGCTCACTGGGGCAGACTGTGACCCTGTGTACAAGGTACAGACCTGAGAGGAGACCAGGCCTGGGTGATTCTCACCTGGGACCTAGAGCTTTTGAGGGGACTGAATCCAGATACTTTGTGGTTATTAGGGGTAATACAATACTAAGGGGTGGGATAGGAAGAAATAATTTTGAGTCAGAAGTGACTTCATCACTTACTGCCTCTGGAAACTTAAAAAATCACTTTACCTCCTCAGTCTGTCAATTGGTCTGTAAAATGAGGATAACAGTGAGATAATGCATATGAAATTTCTTTGTATATTTTAAATATTCTGTAAACATTAGCTATTATTACTATTGTTGTTATTATTATTATTATTTAAGTTCAAGACTGATTTGGTTAGAGTGAAAAGAGAAAAATGAAAGGGGAAAGAATATTTGTTGACCAGACATTGTTCTAGATGTTTTTACATATATTATCTTATTTAATAGTTTTTATCATCCCTTGAGATATAATATTATTATTCCTATTTTTTCTTATAATTTAAAAAAATTTTATAATTAATGCATACTTATAAAAATTCAAACAATACAGACTAGTACAGACTTCAAAGTCTGCTTTAAGACTTTTTTGGTTCCACTCTTTCCTGAAGTAACTAGCATTAATAGTTTGACATGTATCTTTTAAGACTGTTTTTGGAGAATTTGCACTTACATCTTTGTGTATTTATGTAAATAATATAGTTTTGTCTTTACTTTGTACATAATTGGGATCATTCTATATGTATTGCTCTATGACTTGGGTTATTTTACATGACATTTTGGAACTCTTTCCAGACAAATGAATATATAATAGATACATTTCATTTTTTAAAATTCCTGCATATTGTTCTGTCTTGTGAATTAACATATCATTTTCGTTTTACAAATGAAGAAATGGGCCCAGAGGGGTTGAGAAAGTTGCTCTAGGTCATGCAGCTACATATTAGCAAACCTGTGATTAAGCTAACTCCAGAAATCATGCCATTTCCATTAAATTAGTGGTGCTTAGCCTTCTTTGAGTCTCAGACTACTTTGAGAATTTGATGAAATCCTCTTCAGAAAAAAAAAAAAGGCACATTTTGAGAACTCCTTTGCATATAATTTTATGAGGTTCAAGGATACCCAGGCCTTTCTATGGACCATCTGCTCCCCCAGTACACACTGTCTGCGCTAAACCATGCACAATGCTAGTGGGTTTGTTCTCCACTTGGCCACTTAGTTTCTCTGTTCTGTAGTCATGAGCCCCCTTGATTCTGGCCAGCTATTTTTTTTTAATATGTATCATGGATGTAAGTCTTGTCTTTGGAGTCAGTAAAGCTTCTCAGACTCATTTGTACTAGTAGGGGTCAATGACAAGGCTCTATTTTTTTGAAATGGAAGAATCCCGGGCTTCCTTTGAGCTATGAACTCTTGTGTTTCAGGTAGCCACATGGGAGAAGCAGATCTACACGTGTTGTCGAGATGGTCTTGTGCGACGCTATCAGCTCTCTGACCTCTGACCCCTTGGGAAGAGGAGTCCCAGTTAATGAAAAAGATTGACTCTGACCAGCAGTGAGCAGAAACATCATCAAGGACCATGGAAGGACCATGGGTGCCCTTTATTGTATTGGGTACCCTTTGGAAGAAACAAAAAGTCACCTGCATTGGCCCATGTGGAGCTATCATTCCATAGCAGGACCCACTTTGAAGTGAGTAAGAAGCTCACATTTGTTCGCTGCATTTGTCCCAGCTTCTCCCTTAAACTCACCCCAGCAACATAGGACAAGGATATGGATGCTTATAGTTTGTCACACTGATTGTGTTAAATGTTTACAAGGACCGGAGGACTGAAGCCTGTTCTCTGGAGGAAATAAAGAAAATATGTTTGGAGGAGTCTGAATTTGAGAATCTTTGTTAAATACTCCTGCTCTAGCAAAATGTCAGTCACTCGTGATGGGATTCCCTTCTCAGGCACTTCCTGTTATCCTGGCTGTAGGGTAGGACTACTTGACAGTAGCAGTAAATATCCCATACGCAACCTGGGAAAGATTCTTAGACAGGTAGGGTAACCAACCTTGCCAGTTTTCCTCGGACTGAGGGGTTTTCTGCTACATACCTTCTGTCCCAGCAAACTGATATGATTGGTCACCCTTAATACAGGTGATGAAGTTGAATCATATAATTGTAAAGGCAGCGGCTGTCAAAGTGTGGTCCCTTTGGACCACATAACAGCTGTATCCAATCACCTGGGAATTTGTTAGAAATAGAAATTCTTGGAAACCACCGCCCCCCCGACCCTTTCAGACTTAAATCAGAAATTCTATGGATGGGGCCCACAATCAGTATTTTAACAAGACTCCCAGGTGATTCTGATTCTTGAGACCTAGAGAAAAAAATGGTGAAGGGCAATTTCGTCATAGATGGAACTCAGGGCTCAAGGGATGGCCAGGCTGGTCTATAGGAGATGAGGCTGGAGAGGTTGACAGGGTCCAAATAGTGAACAGCCTTGAATGCCAGGTAAGGAGCTTGAACTTCACTTGATTGGCTATGGGGAACCACAGAAGGGTTTTAAGCAAGGTTTTAAGCATGGTCACCTCTTTTTTTTCCTTAAACATAAAAATGGAATCATAATGTATGTATTCCATGGTTTATTTTCACTTAGTATCTCTGAGTTCTTTCCATCTTAGTACATTTAGACGTTCCTCAATTTTTTTTTTTTTATTTATTTTTGGCTGCGCTGAGTCCTTGCCGCTGTGCATGGGCTCTCTCTAGTTGTAGCGAGCGGGGGCTACTCTTCGTTGCGGTGTGTGTACTTCTCATTGCAGTGGCTTCTCTTATTGCAGAGCACAGGCTCTAGGCACGTGTGCTTCGGTAGTTGTGGAACACGGGCTCTAGAGCACAGGCTCCATACTTGTGGCACATGGGCTTAGTTGCTCCGTGGCATGTGGGATCTTCCCGGACCAGGGCTCGAACCCGTGTGCCCTGCATTGGCAGGCGGATTCTTAACCACTGCACCACCAGGGAAGTCCAGACCTTCCTCATTCTTTTTCTTTTTGAATTTTATTTTATTTTTTTTTTTATACAGCAGGTTCTTATTAGTCATCAATTTTATACACATCAGTGAATACATGTCAATCCCAATCGCCCAATTCAGCAGACCACTGCGCCCACCCCCCACCGCTTTCCCCCCTTGGTGTCCATATGTTTGTTCTCTACATCTGTGTCTCAATTTCTGCCCTGCAAACCGGTTAATCTGTACCATTTTTCTAGGTTCCACATATATGCGTTAATATACGGTATTTGTTTTTCTCTTTCTGACTTACTTCACTCTGTATGGCAGTCTCTAGATCCATCCACGTCTCAACAAGTGACCTGACTTCGTTGCTTTTTATGGCTGAGTAATATTCCATTGTATATATGTACCACATCTTCTTTATCCATTCGTCTGTCAGTGGGCATTTAGGTTGCTTCCATGACCTGGCTATTCTAAATAGTGTTGCAATGAACATTGGGTGCATGTGTCTTTTTGAATTATGGTTTTCTCTGGGTATATGCCCAGTAGTGGGATTGCAGGATCATATGGTAATTCTATTTTTAGCTTGTTAAGGAACCTCCATACTGTTCTCCATAGTGGCTGTATCAATTTACATTCCCACCAACAGTGCAAGAGGGTTCCCTTTTCTCTGCACCCTCTCCAGCATTTGTTGTTTGTAGATTCTCTGCTGATGCCCATTCTAACTGGTGTGAGGTGATACCTCATTGTAGTTTTGATTTGCATTTCTCTAATAATTAGTGATGTTGAGCAGCTTTTCATGTGCTTCTTGGCCATCTGTATGTCTTCTTTGGAGAAATGTCTATTTAGGTCTTCTTCCCATTTTTGGATTGGGTTGTTTGTTTTTTTAATATTGAGCTGCATGAGCTGTTTATATATTTTGGAGATTAATCCTTTGTCCATTGATTCGTTTGCAAATATTTTCTCCCATTCTGAGGGTTGTCTTTTCATCTTGTTTATGGTTTCCTTTGCTGTGCAAAAGCTTTGAAGTTTCATTAAGTGCCATTTGTTTATTTTTGTTTTTATTTCCATTACTCTAGGAGGTGGATCAAAAAAGATCTTGCTGTGTTTTATGTCAAAGAGTGTTCTTCCTATGTTTTCCTCTAAGAGTTTTATAGTGTCCGGTTTTATACTTAGGTCTCTAATCCATTTTGAGTTTATTTTTGTGTATGGTGTTAGGGAGTGTTCTAATTTCATTCTTTTACATGTAGCTGTCCAGTTTTCCCAGCAGTTATTGAAGAGACTGTCTTTTCTCCATTGTATATCCTTGCCTCCTTTGTCATAGATTAGTTGACCATAGGTGCATGGGTTTATCTCTGGGCTTTCTATCTTGTTCCATTGATCTATATTTCTGTTTTTGTGCCAGTACCATATTGTCTTGATTACTGTAGCTTTGTAGTATAGTCTGAAGTCAGGGAGTCTGATTCCTCCAGCTCTGCTTTTTTCCCTCAAGACTGCTTTGGCTATTCGAGGTCTTTTGTGTCTCCATACAAATTTTAAGATTTTTTGTTCTGGTTCTCTAAAAAATGCCATTGGTAATTTGATAAGGATTGCACTGAATCTGTAGATTGCTTTGGGTAGTATAGTCATTTTCACAATATTGATTCTTCCAATCCCAGAACATGGTATATCTCTCCATCTGTTGGTATCATCTTTAATTTCTTTCATCAGTGTCTTATAGTCTTCTGTATACAGGTCTTTTGTCTCCCTAGGTAGGTTTATTCCTAGGTATTTTATTCTTTTTGTTGCAGTGGTAAATGGGAATGTTCCCCTAATTTCTCTTTCAGAGTTTTCATCATTAGTATATAGGAATGCAAGAGATTTCTGTGCATTCATTTTGTATCCTGCAACTTTACCAAATTTGTTGATTAGCTCTAGTAGTTTTCTGTTGGCATCTTTAGGATTCTCTATGTATAGTATCATGTCATCTGCAAACAGTGACAGTTTTACTTCTTCTTTTCCAATTTGTATTCCTTTTATTTCTTTTTCTTCTCTGATTGCCATGGCTAGGACTTCCAAAACTATGTTGAATAATAGTGGTGAGAGTGGACATCCTTGTCTTGTTCCTGATCTTAGAGGAAATGCTTTCAGTTTTTGACCATTGAGAATGATGTTTGCTGTGGGTTTGTCATATATGGCCTTTACTGTGTTGAGGTAGGTTCCCTCTATGCCCACTTTCTGGAGAGTTTTTATCCTAAATGGGTGTTGAATTTTGTCAAAAGCTTTTTCTGCATCTATTGAGATGATCATATGGTTTTTATTCTGCGATTTGTTAATACGGTGTATCACATTGATTGATTTTTGTATATTGAAGAGTCTTTGCATCCCTGGGATAAACCCCACTTGATCATGGTGTATGATCCTTTTAATGTGTTGTTGGATTCTGTTTGCTCGTATTTTGTTGAGGATTTTTGCATCTATATTCATCAGTGATATTGGTCTGTAATTTTCTTTTTTTCTACTATCTTTGTCTGGTTTTGGTATCAGGGTGATGGTGGCCTCATAGAATGGGTCTGAGAGTGTTCCTCCCTCTGCAATTTTTTGGTAGAGTTTGAGACCAATGGGTGTTAGCTCTTCTCTAAATGTTTGATAGAATTCACCTGTGAAGCCATCTGGTCCTGGACTTTTGTTTGTTGAAAGATTTCTAATCACAGTTTCAATTTCATTACTTGTGATTGATCTGTTCATATTTTCTATTTCTTCCTGGTTCACTTTTGGAAGTTTATACCTTTCTAAGAATTTGTCCATTTCTTCCAGGTTGTCCATTTTATTGGCATAGAGTTGCTTGTAGTAGTCTCTTAGGATGCTTTGTATTTCTGTGATGTCTGTTGTAACTTCTCCTTTTTCATTTCTGATTTTATTGATTGGAGTCCTCTCCCTCTTTTTCTTCATGAGTCAGGCTAATGGTTTATCAATTTTGTTTATCTTCTCAAAGAACCAGCTTTTAGCTTTATTGATCTTTGCTATTGTTTTCTTTGTTTCTGTTGCATTTATTTCTGCTCTGATTTTTATGATTTCTTTCCTTGTGCTAACTTTGGGTTTTGTTTGTTCTTCTTTCTCTAGTTCCTTTAGGTGTAAGGTTAGATTGTTTATTTGAGATTTTTCTTATTTCTTGAGGTAGGCTTGTATAGCTATAAACTTCCCTCTTAGAATTACTTTTGCTGCATCCCACAGGCTTTGGATCATCGTGGTTTCATTGTCATTTGTCTTTAGGTGCTTTTTGATTTCCTCTTTGATTTCTTCAGTGATCTCTTGGTTATTTAGTAACATATTGTTTAGCCTCCATGTGTTTGTGTTTTTTACGTTTTTTTCCCTGTAATTCATTTCTAATCTCATAGCGTTGTGGTCAGAAAAGATGCTTGATATGATTTCAATTTTCTTAAATTTACTGAGGCTTCATTTATGACCCAAGATGTGATCTATCCTGGAGAAAGTTCTGTGTGCACTTGAGAAGAATGTGTAATCTGCTGTTTTTGGATGGAATGTCCTATAAATATCAATTAAATCTATCTGGTCTATTGTGTCATTTAAAGCTTCTGTTTCCTTATTTATTTACTTTTTGGATGATCTGTCCGTTGGTGTAAGTGTGGTTTCAAAATCCCCACTATTATTGTGTTACTGTCAATTTCCTCTTTTATAGCTGTTAGCAGTTGCCTTATGTATTGAGGTGCTCCTGTGTTGGGTTAATATATATTTATAATTGTTATATCTTCTTCTTGGATTGATCCCTTGATCATTATGTAGTGTCCTTCCTTGTCTCTTGTAATATTCTTTATTTTAAAGTCTATCTTATCTGATGTGAGTATTGCTACTCCAGCTTTCTTTTGATTTCCATTTGCGTGGAATATCTTTTTCCATCTCCTCACTTTCAGTCTATGTGTCCCTAGGTCTGAAGTGGGTCTCTTGTAGACAACATATATATGAGTCTTATTTTTGTATCCATTCAGCAAGCCTGTGTCTTTTGGTTGGAGCATTTAAACCATTCACGTTTAAGGTAATTATCGATATGTATGTTCCTTTGACCATATTCTTAATTGTTTTGGGTTTGTTTTTGTAGGTCCTTTTCTTCTCTTGTGTTTCCCACTTAGACAAGTTCCTTTAGCATTTGTTGTAGAGCTGGTTTGGTGGTGCTGAATTCTTTTAGCTTTTGCTTGTCTGTAAAGCTTTTGATTTCTCCATCGAATCTGAATAAGATCCTTGTGGGGTAGAGTAATCGTGGTTGTGGGTTTTTCCCTTTCATCACTTTAAGTATATCATTCCACTCCCTTCTGGCTTGTAGAGTTTCTGCTGAGGAATCAGCTGTTGACCTTATGGGAGTTCCCTTGTATGTTATTTTTCCCTGGCTGCTTTCAATAATTTTTCTTTGTCTTTAATTTTTTCCAATTTGATTACTTTGTGTCTCAGCGTGTTTCTCCTTGGGTTTATCCTGTATGGGACTCTCTGTGCTTCCTGGACTTGGGTGGCTATTTCCTTTCCCATGTTAGGGAAGTTTTCGACTATAATCTCTTCAAATATTTTCTCGGGTCCTTTCTCTCTCTCTTCTCCTTCTGGGACCCCTATAATGCGAATGTTGTTGAGTTTAATGTTGTCCCGTAGGTCTCTTAGGCTGTCTTCGTTTCTTTTCATTCTGTTTTCTTTATTCTGTTCCGCAGCAGTGAATTCCACCCTTCTGTCTTCCAGGTCACTTATCTGTTCTTCTGCCTCAGTTATTCTGCCATTGATTCCTTCTAGTGTAGTTTTCATTTCAGTTATTGTATTGGTCATCTCTGTTTGTTTGTTCTTTAATTCTTCTAGGTGTTTGTTAAACATTTCTTGCATCTTCTCGACCTTTGCCTCCATCCTTTTTCCGAGGTCCTGGATCATCTTCACTATCATTATTCTGAATTCTTTTTCTGGAAGGTTGCCTATCTCCACTTCATTTAGTTGTTTTTCTGGGGTTTTATCTTGTTCCTTCATGTGGTACATAGCCCTCTGCCTTTTCATCTTGTCTATCTTTCTGTGAATGTGGTTTTTGTTCCACAGGCTGCAGGATTGTAGTTCTTCTTGCTTCTGCTGTCTGCCCTCTGGTGGATGAGGCTATCTGAGAGGCTTGTGCCAGTTTCCTGGTGGGAGGGACTGATGGTGGGTAGAGCTGGCTGTTGCTCTGGTGGGCAGAGCTCAATCCCTCATTCTTTTTAATAATTTCCAAAGTTTGGACTTCCTGCATGGTACAGTGGTCAAGACTCTGCACTTGCACTGCAGGGGGCATGGGTTTGATCCCTGGTCAGGGAATTAAGATCCCGCCTGCTGTGTGGCATGGTCATTCATTTCCAGAGTATGAATACTATATCAATTACATTATTAGAGAAAAGCAACCCTTGTGCTGGGCCATGTAGGCTAAGATCAGGATTTATTTAAAAGAAGAAGGTAAATCCTAGCTGGGGTAATATTATGGTTTACAGAGTTCTTAAAGGCTGGTGGTAGGGAGTTCCCTGGTGGCGTAGTGTTGGGATTCCGGGCCTTTGGTGCTGTGGCCCAGGTTAAGTCCCTGGTCAGGGAACTAAGATCCTCTAAGCCACACAGCGCAGCCAAAAAAAAAAAAAAGGCTAGTGGTGAGACTCAACGAGATCTAGTGATTTGCCAAGGGTCATAGAGAGTAGGAAATTGAACACAGTTTATCTTAACTTTAAATCCCATATTTTCCTTCTGGTTGCTTTTGCCTAAACCAAATCGAAAATAAAATAGTATAATTCATTGAGTATCTACTGGGTATCTACTCTGTTCTAGGTACTGTATGTAAATATTTAATCCTCATAACACTCTTAAAAAGGAAATGGTATTATTCCTGTCTAAAGGATAAAGAGGGACTTTCCTGGTGGCACAGTGGTTAAGAATCCACCTGCCAATGCAGGGGACACGGGTTCGAGCCCTGGTCTGGGAAGATCCCATATGCCGCAGAGCAACGAAGCCTATGCGCCACAACTACTGAGCCTGTGCTCTAGAGCCCGTGGGCCACACTGCTGAGCCCGTGTGCCACAACTACTGAAGCCTGCGTGCCTAGAGCCTGTGCTCCACAACAAGAGAAGCCACCGCAGTGAGAAGCCTGTGCGCCACAGTGAAGAGTAGCCCCCGGTCTCCACAACTAAATTAAAAACTGAGGCTCAAGGAATTAAGTACCAGAGCCTTGATTTGGACCTTGCTCAGTCTGTCTCCAAGGCCCATGCTCCTTCCACTATACCATGTGGTCACAAGACCTCTGGGACTAGAGCAGTTTCATTCAAGGAGTGATTTGTGATAGGGTCAGGTAGACCCAAACGGACATATTCCAGAGCTCAGAAGCATTGAATCCTAGGAGGTCCAGGTGGAACCTCTAAGAAGTCAGACTAACAAAAAAGGATGAGGAAGAATATAGCTAAGTTCACACAAGTATGTCTCTGAGTTCCCATTCCAGGACTCGTTCTTCTCCATTGCCATCATATTTACAAGCCCCTTTTCACAGGTCTCCAGAGTTGACATCCTGATTGTGATAGATGCAGTAACCCTTGACAGCTGTCCTGAAGTCCAGACCCAAACAGAAGGAGCAGAGGCTAGCTCTCAGGTACCCCAAAGCCTTATCTACTGTGAATGGAATAATCCCCAGTTTGCAGCAGGCAAAGCTTTTTTTTCCTTTTGGGTTGAGGAGTGCATTCTGGGTAAGGAAGGATTGACAACCCCCATCTGCAGCACTGCAGGTCCAGGGAAGCTCTGTGCTAGACCTTGTTTCTTGGCTTTCAGATGCCCCCTTGTGACTTCTTGTGAGAAGTGCCTCTGTTTCTCAGTCCTGAGAAGTTGGCAGTGGCAGCAGCTATTGAGCATATACTGTGTGCCAGGCACAGTCCTCACAATAGTGTTGCAAAGCAAAGGTTTATTTTTCTTGAACAAGTCTCTTTGTGGATATATTTTATATATTTTTCTAATTTACTTTTTATTTTGAAATAATTTCAAACTTGCAGAAAAGCTGTAAGAATAGTTTAGAGGATTCAAGTATATTCCCACCCAGATCTCCCAGTTGTTAACTTCTTATGTTTGCTTTATCATCCTCTCTCTCCCTCTTTCTTTATATATATATAGACATATTTTTTTACACAGGTTATATATGCTGTATATAGTTTTTCTGAATCACTTGTGAGTAATACACAAATTTTATGTCCTCTTACCTTTAAATACTTCCGTATGCATTTGCTGAAATCAAGGACACTCCTGCATAACCACAGTACATCTGTCAAAACAAGGAAACCCGCATTGATACTATACTATCATCCAGTTTGCCAGCCCCATTCAAGTTTTGCTGGTTGTCCCAACAATGTCCTTTACAATCACTCTTTCCTTTGTGGTCCAGGGTCTGATGCAGAATCATACGTTGCATTTATTTGCCTTCTGTCTGGAGTACTTCCTCAGTATTTCCTTTTATAACCCTGATATTTTTGAAATGTAGGCCACTTTGGGTTTGTCTGATGTTTCCTCATGATTAGATTTAGGTTATGTATTTGGGCAAGAATACTCCCGATGTGATTCTCCATCCTAAGAGCATGGTATTGGGAGCCGCACAATGTCGATTTGTCTCATTACTGGTGATGTTAACCTTTTGTTTTGTTTTTTGAGATATAATTCACAAACCATAAAATTCACCCTTTTAAAGTATGCAATTTGGTGGGTTTTAGTATATTCACAAGGTCGTGCAGCCATCACCACCAATGCCAGAACATTTCATCACCCCAGAAAGAAACCCCATATGCTTCAACAGTCACTCCCCATGCCCCAGCCCTGGCAACCACTAATCAGATGACTCTCTGTCTCTGTGGATTTGCCTATTCTGGATGTTTTATATAGATGGAATATTATATGTGGCCTTTTGTGTCTGGCTTCTTTCACTTAGCATGAAGTTTTCAAGGTTCATCCATGTTGTAGCATGCATCAGTATGTCATTCTTTTTTGTTGTCAAGTAATAGCCCACTTGTGATGGTTAATTTTATTTGTCGGGCTTCCCTGGTGGCTCAGTGGTTCAGAATCCGCCTGCCAATGCAGGGAACACGGGTTCGAGCCCTGGTCTGGGCGGATCCCACATGCCGCGGAGCAACTAAGCCCGTGTGCCACAACTACTGGGCCTGCGCTCTAGAGCCCGTAAGCCACAACTACTGAGCCTGTGTGCCACAAATACTGAAGCTCGCGTGCCTAGAGCCCGTGCTCCACAGCAGGGGAAGACACTGCAATGAGAAGCCAGTGCACCACAACCAAGAGTAGCCCCCACTCGCTGAAACTAGGGAAAGCCCACGTGCAGCAACGAAGACCCAATGCAGCCAAAAATAAATATAAATAAATTTATTTAAAAAAAATTTTATTTGTCAGTGTGACTGAGCCATGTTGCCCAGATATTTGGTCAAACATTCTGGATGTTTCTGTGTTTTTTGGATGACACTGACATTTAAATCAGTGGACTTAAAGTAAAGCAGATTACCTTCTCTAATGTAAGGCCTCATCCAATCAGTTGAAGGCCTTAATAGAGAAAGACTGACCTCCCCCAAGCAAGAAGGAATTCTACCAAAGGATTGCCTTTGGACTCAAACTGCAACTGTTCCCTGGGTCTCCTGCTGTACCACAGGCCTACCCTGCAGATTTTGGACTCTTCAAGTCTCCATAACTGCATGAGCCAATTCCTTAAAATAAATCTCTACACACACACACACACACACACACACACACACACACACACACACAACACACACACACACACACACGCACACACATCTTATTGTCTCTGTTTCCCTGCAGAACCCTAATACACCATTGTATGGATATACTACAGTTTTTTAATCCATTCATCAGATGATAGACATTTAGATTGTTTTCACTTTTTAGCTATTATGGATAATGCTGCTGTGAACATTCGTGTACAGGTTTTTTTGTGAACATATATTTTTAGTTCTATTGGGTATATACTTAACAGTGGAACTGCTTGGTCATATGGTAACTCTATGTTTAATGTTTTGAGAGACTGCCAACTATTTTCCAAAGTGGCTGCACCATTTTACATTCCCACCAGCCACGTATAAGTGTTCTGCTTTCTCCATGTCCTTGCCAATGCTTGTTTTTGTCCATCCTTTTTATTTTAGTCAGCCAATGTTAACTCAGTTAAAATGGTATCTACCAGGTTTCTCCACAGCAAAGTTAATAAGTATTTTGGGGGGAGCTACTCTGAGAGTATATAAATATCCTATTCCTCATCAATCTTGTATGAACTAGTTTTAGCATTCTTTAATAATTTCTGTCTGAATCAGTTATTCCTATGATAATTGCCAAATGGTGATTTTCTAATTCCATTATTCTTTTTACATTTATAATCAGCATTCTACTGTAAGGAAGAACTTTCCCTTCTCCCTCATTTATACATTCATTCACTCATTCATTCGTCAGATATATTATTATAGATTACTCATGGATTCATCTTTTATTCTATGGATTATAATCTGTTATTACTATTATTTATTTTGCTATTTAGAGTGTCCCATTTGGGTCAATGGGAGCTCCTTCAAGCTGGATCCTGTGTCCTTTTGACATGTTTCCATCATTCTTTGAGCACTTCCATATTCTCTGGTACAACAAGATATTCAAGCCTCAACTTATACTTTCCAGTCCCAGCCCTGGAATCAGTTGTTTGTCTAAATAGCCCTGGTTCCTTTTAGTGGAGAATAGTATTCAGAAACCAAAACCTGGGCAATAATATGCTCTTTACTAGTGGGGTATTATTGCTTCTTGGCCCTATCAGTAGATAGTACATATACACATCTCTCTTTCTGCATCCATCATTCTATATATATATTAAAAATCATGCATTCACACTGATGTCACCAATTCCAATCCAGCTCCACCTTTTACATATTTACCTCCTTTCTCCAACAATGAGAAGCTTCACTCTCATAATTCTTAGTATATTCACTTATTTGCTCAATACCTCTGTGAGTAACCAATCTTCCAGCCACACAGGCCACACAGGCCATCTCCTCCCCTTTTACTATGGCCTTTGCACACCTGGTGTCCCTCAGATAGAGTCGCCTCCTTCCTCTCCATTCACCTCAGCCAGTCCCAGACTAAGCAAGGCCTTCCCCCAACCCTCTGAGTTTAATTTTTAACAACACTTTTTTCTGGCAATAAGAGTAAAACAGGTAATTCTCTGGCAGTCCAGTGGTTAGGATTTGGCACTTTTACTGCGGGGGGCCCGGGTTCGATCCCCGGTTGGGGAAGTAAGATCCTGCAAGCTGTGTGGCAAAAAAAAAAAAAAGAGAGTAAAACAAATGGCCAATACACAAGAAAAAATATTCAATTTAAGTAATTAAATAAAAATGCAAATTAAATACATAAGAAAGCTCAGAAATGCAAAAAAATATAAAGAGTAATTCCATATTTTCACTTTATAACTAGGCAATTGTAGCTAAGAAATAACTGTTTTAAGATCATAAAACTAGTAGCTAACAGATAGGCTTTGGCTCTGAGTCTACTGCCTCAATGCTGAGGGAGCATCTTCTATGTGATGTGTGCTTTTGTATAGTTTTATTTAATATTTTCACACCAACCCTGTGGTGGAGTTCATGTTAATCCCATTTATTCAAGGAAACTTAGACTTGGGGCCATTAAGTAAACTTGCTTCAGGTTGCACAAATGGCATGTGAATACAGCAACATCAAGATATGGTCACTCTGGAATGGATAAAGAAGATGTGGTACATATATACAATGGAATATTACTCAGCCATAAAAAGGAACGAAATTGGGTCATTTGTAGAGACGTGGATGGATCTAGAGACTGTCATACAGAGTGAAGTAAGTCAGAAAGAGAAAAACAAATATTGCATATATGTGTAATCTAGAAAAATGGTGAACCAGTTTGCAGGGCAGAAATAGGGACACAGATGTAGAGAACAAACGTATGGACACCAAGGGGGGAAAGTGGCGGGGCGGTGTTGGTGTTGGTGTGATGAATTGGGAGACTGGGATTGACATGCATACACTGATGTGTATAAAATGGATAACTAATAACCTGATGTATAAAAAAATAAAAGGTAGGGTCACTTTGACCAGTCAACTCACCCAAAACCTACACTTTACTTCTTAGCTTTTTAATTGATTTCTCTGTCCTTTGGCCCAACTCCAAAAGTGTGTTTTACCACTTCCAGATATACCTAAATATACCTAAAATAGATCTTTTGCCTCAAGTAATATGAAAGATCTACTTTAAGGCAGGCCCTCCTCTGTGATAGTGTGGCTTCAGAGGACCCAGGGAAGTTCTTAAATATCTCAGTCATTAGTATCTGAAGTGCCATCAGGGAACTATCAAGATTTTCCATCCACAGTTAGAGATGAGGTTTAAAATGTAGCACCCCTCTTTTCCCTGTATGACTGATATCTGATCCTTTCTTAAGAATACGTTTCCATTTGAGAGAAGTAAGAAGCTAAGTACTTAGAGAAGATACTCCTGAGGAAGAAGGAGGAGGAGAGGAAGGGCTGTAGTGTGGCGCTGGCCCAGGGATCGACCAGTGGAACAATAATCCAGATACAAACCCATGCATATATGTAACATTTGTATATAACACAGCAGTCATACAGATTTTGGAGAAACAATGGACTGTTGAATAAATGGTTCTGGGATAGTGGGATGTCTAAAAGAAAAAACAATACCTACCTGGCACCGTAAACAGAAAAATAAGTTCTAGGTGGATTAAAGGTTTTAAAGTAAAATGGACTTTTGGAAGAATATGTAGGTGAAGATCTTTATGACCTTGTGTAGGGAATATTTCTTAAACTAGACACAAAAAGATAACCAAAAAGGAACAGATTGATAAATTTGACCCCATTTAAAAAAATGGTAAAAAGACAAGCTCCAAGATGGAAGGGGTTTGTATTTTATATTATCAACAAAGAAACATAGTCACAAATCAATTTGTAAAAAAAGAATAGCCCAATAGAAAAATGGACAAAAGATGTAAATAGGCATTTCACAATGAGGAAAAATAATTGCAAATAAAAATGAAAAGACCTCCACCAAGAAATGCAAATTAAAATCCACAGTGGGATGCTATTTCACACCTATATTGGCAACCATTTGAAAATTTGACAACAAGAATTGGTGAGAATGTGGATCAAAAAGGAACTCTCACACACCGCTATTTTGCCATTGTAAATTAGAGTCACCACATCAGAAAACTGTCTGATATTACCTTGCGGAGTTGACACACGTGCCCAAATGTTCAGGATCAGCAGAGAATGCGATACAACCCCTGTGAAGACAAGTCACACCCACACACCCACACACACACATGCACAAACACATACCGTTTGCATAAATGATACCATTTATATAAAGTTTAAAAATATGAAAAGGTAAATATGTTGTTTTGGATACATGCAGTGGTATGTGGAGCTGGCTGTGCCAACTTGGGAGAAATTGGCAAATGCTACAAATCAGAGCTATTTTTTTCCTTCTGGTGAGCCTGTTAAACATTTAGCAGTACACCATCAGATACATGCATAGTAGTAAAATGATAAAGAAACGCAAGAGAATAATAAACAGGTAGGGAGGGGCACGCAGGAGCAGCAGTCCTTCTTGCATGTAAACTATTCCATAAGGAAAAAAAGAATGAGTAGGAGTTAGCTGGGCCAAGCAAGGGTTGGTGGTGGGTTTGGTGGGAAGGGTCTGGATAGAGGTGGCAGCATAGGTGAATGGGAGAGAATGGTTAGCTGGGCATCTGCAAGTGCTGTAGTGAATTCTGACGAGCGGGTGAAGTGTGAGAAGTGAGAGCAGACAGGAGGGAGCAGATCACTGAGCACCTGTGTGCCAGGATAAACGGCTTGCATTAACTCTGGGCAGTGTTATGGAGCCCAAGCTCGCTCTGCTCACCACACGACAGGCCAATAAATGGGGAGACCAGTTGTTGGGGCAGGAATAACGACTTTAATTGGAAAGCCAGCAGACCGAGAAGATGGCAGACTAGTGTCTCAAAAAACCATCTTCCTCAGTACAAATTTGGGCTCCTTTCACACAGAGGAAGCGGAGAGTGGGGGCCCACTGCGATGCCTACCAATGGTCGAGCGGGACTGCTATTGGTCGCGCCTGCCCTGCCCTTATTAGAAGTGGAGTGAGGTCTCGGCAGAGTAGAGACAAGGTGGCAGGACAGTGAGGAAGTCGTGGTGACCTTGCTGAAAGATGAAAGCCCAAGCAAGGCCATGGCTAGGAGGAGGATGAGCAGAGGAGGAGCTTGAGAGATGTCTAGGAGGTAAAATGGTCTGAGCTTGGTGACTGGGTGCAGGATGTGAGTGGAAAACCACGCTGCTGCCCTCAAGGAGGTGGAGTGGAACTCCCCACTCTTTAAGGGTGGACTGTGAAATGACTTCCTTCGAAAGAGTACAATCCAGAAATGGGGAAATTAAAGTAACTTTACAGGGGAGAAATCTGACAAACACTACCTCAGCAGGTGAGCAAGGTCAGCTTTGACAGTGATAAGTCATGGTGATGGTACCTTTGACCTGATGGCATGAGGATGACACTTTACCTCTGTGGTCTTCCTTCCAAAGCACCCCAACCCCAGTCTAAATCATAAGAAAAACATCAAACAAATCCCAACTGAGAGACAGTCTACAAAATACCTGACCAGTACTCCTTAAACTGTCAAAGTCATCAAAAACATGGAAAGTTTGAGAAACAGCTGTAGCCAAGAGGAGCCTCAGGAGACATGACAACTAAGTTTATTTATATTTATTTATTTTTTTGGCTGCGCCATGCGGCATGTGGGGTCTTAGTTCCCTGACCAGGGATCGAACCCACACCCTCTGCTTTGGGAGTGTGGAGTCTTAACCACTGGACGGCCAGGGAAATCTCCACAACTAAGTTTAATGTGATATCCTGGATCAGATCCTGGAAGAGGAAAAAACAAAACAACACAAAACAAAAAACGGCATTAGGGGCTTCCCTGGTGGCGTGGTGGTTAAGAATCTGCCTGCCAATGCAGGGGGCACGAGCTTGCAAGGGACACGGGTTCGAGCCCTGGTCCGGGAAGATCCCACATGCCGCAGAGCATCTAAGCCCATGCGCCACTACTACTGAGGCCTGCGTGCCATAACACCTGAAGCCCGCACACCTAGAACCCATGCTGCACAGCAAGAGAAGCCACCTCAATGAGAAGCCCGCGCACGGCAGCGAAGGGTAGTTCCCCCTTGCTCGCTACAACTAGAGAAAGCCCACGTGCAGCAGCAAAGACCCAACACAGCCAAAAATAAGTAAATTATTTAAAAAAACAAAACAAACAAAAGGCATTAGGGTAAAAACTAGGAAATCTGAATAAAGGATGGAGTTATGTTATAAATGAGGTACCGATATTGGTTATTATTTGTGATAAACGTACCATACTCATGTAACGTGTTAATGACAGGGGAAACCTGGTGTGGGGCATATGAGAGCTCTACTATCTTCACACCTTTTCTGAAAATCTAAAAGCATTCTAAAATAAAGTTTTATTTTTTAAAAATAGTCAAATCTATTTGTCTGAAAACTTAATTAAAACCAATTGCTACTCTCCTTAAAAACTGTTTTCTTTTTTAAATTTTACTTATTTTTTCTGAATTTTATTTTATTTTTTTATACAGCAGGTTCTTATTATCTATTTTATGCATATTAGTGTGTGTATGTCAATCCCCATCTCCCAATTCATCCCACCACCACCACCCCGCCACTTTCCCCCCTTGGTGTCCATACGAAAAACTCTGTTTTCTGAGTTGAGTGATCCTTAGGCTCACAGAATCAGTCCCGGTTTTCTCAATCCCTCTTCTACGGCACAGCTGAGAAGGCGGTTTGTTTAGGCAGGAAGGATTACAACTCCCAGAGTGCCCCTGTGCGGTTGTCAGGAGCAACCACGGAATGCAGACTAACAGAGCCGCTGGAGTCAGGGCTATCCAGCCAGCCATGGGCCAGGATTATTACTCTGTGCTCCAGATCACTCGCAATTCAGAAGATGCCCAGATCAAGAATGCGTGAGTGGGGGCAGGAGCGAGGCTTTTGGGTTGTGCTGGGACAGGCCCACCCTCATCTCTTCCAAACAGCTTTCCAGCACAGCTTAGGGCAGGCAAGGTAGACCTTGTTCCTTTTCTTGCTTCTTGCACACCGACTTCCTGGCTTTGGGCTGGGTCAGGGTTCCCAATCCATCATCCCTTACTCTCTATGCCCTGTCTGCTCTCCTGGGTACCCTGGTTTTCCTAGCAATAAAATGGGAACAAAGGAGACTTTTGCTTAATAATATGGAGACCCAAAGTATTGTGAACAGGAGAGTGACCTGACCAGATGGATGTATTACATATTTTATTCTGGCTGTCCACGTGGGGTTTTGGCATTGAATAAATTACATCTCTGAATAGTTCCATCAAATCTTGGGGACTTTGTGGTGTGTCTAAGACAGGAATCAGCACATTTTTCTGAAAAAATATTTTTTGACGAATATTTACTGAGCGCCTACTTATATGGGTTCGGTGCAGTCTCAGCAGCTACAGATATCGTGAATCAGACATGTGCAGCTTAACTTTGTCGGTGGATACAGATGTTGAATAAGTCACAGCAAGCTTGATGAATGTTACAAAAAGGGGCATACAGGGCATGTGGAAGCTATCTTGGAAGGAGAGAGACCCCTTCAGGAGCTGTCATGATAATCAAGGCAAAAGACGAAGCTTGAAGCAGGGCAGTGGGCTGGAGAGAGAAGAGAGAACGGACTTAGCTATAAATTGGATCATTGTAGGGTAAAGAAAAAAGGGAGGAATCTAGGACAATTTAATTAATTAAGGTTGTATGATAATAGCTACACTTATTGAATTGTGCAGATGCTGTTCTGAGAACCTTCCATCATTATTTCACTTAATCCTCACAACAGCCCTGAGAGGTAGGTACCATTATTATCCCAAGGCTATGTGCCTAGTAACCGGCAGAGCCAGTATTCAGACACCTTGCCTGCTCTAATTGCCTACCACGGGCCAAGTCCCATAGGGGATCTCAGTGGGGTAAGTGGAGAGAGTCTACAGTGTGGCTGGCGAAACAAGACACAAACTCGTTAATCAATTAGAGAACAATTCGGGACAGTGTGTGATGTCACCCACTGTTCATAGCATTTCATTGGCCAGTGAGACCTCTCTAGGGAAAGGTCACAAGGAGGGAGGGCAGTTGGAATGCAGAAAGATAAGCCCAACTTAAGCACTGGAAAGAGCCAGGTCTGAACCTAGGTTCTCCTATCTGCTAGCTGTGTGACCTGGGAAAATTGCTTAACCTTTCTGAGCCTCAGTTTTCCCATCTCTTAAAAAAAATAAAATGAAAAATAAGAATTGTTGTGGTATTGAAATAGAATTATATGAGATAATGAGCATGAAGATGCCCAGCAATCATTTGCGTCTGAAACCATGTCTTATAAAGAGTGATTAAAAGAACGATATATGTTCCAAACAACAGTCCTTAACCTTTCTCCCCTGAAACAACTCTTTTTTTAAAAATTTATTTATTTATTTATTTATTTATTTTTGGCTGTGTTGGGTCTTCATTGCTGAACGTGGGTTTTCTCTAGCTGTGGCGAGCGGGGGCTACTCTTCATTGCGGTGCGCGGGCTTCTCATTGCGGTGGCTTCTCTTGTTGCAGAGCACGGGCTCTAGGCACGTGGACTTCAGTAGTTGTGGCATGCAGACTCACTAGTTTGGCTCCTGGGCTCTAGAGCGCAGGCTCAGTAGTTGTGGCGCACGGGCTTAGTTGCTCCACGGCATGTGGAATCTTCCTGGACCAGGGCTCAAACCCATGTCCCCTGCGTTGGCGGGCGGATTCTTAACCACTGCACCACCAGGGAAGTCCCCCTGAAACAACTCTTAAGGCATGAGTCACATGTTTGACACACTCTTCCATGGGAGCACCTAGATTTTGACCCCTCCCCCACAAAAAGGCTAAACTTATATAATGAAGACAAGCACCACGATGATTCATAATCGCCCAGCTATTAACTTCTCACTCATTCATCCGAGGCTGCCGCATCTGGGCTGTGACTTCGCCCCTTTCTCTCCCACTCAGGAAAGCAGGTGAATGAGAGTGATGTTACTGCAGAGCTTAAAACCACTCAAGTTTATATGGAAAACTGAACTCTTCTCAAACCTCCTTACTTTTACTCACTGTTAGAGTTTTCCTGCAATTCTCACACCTGACTACAACCTTTGTAATTGAGAAGGGCTGGTTTAGAAGTCTCAGGGAGGGTGTGAAAATTGCCTTCAAGTCTGTCAAGGTAGACAGAACAGATTCTGTCTGTAAGGCCCCCCAGGGCAGAGCCAGGACCAGGACCCTCGTGGATGGAGGCAGAGTCGCAGGACAGCAGACCCAGCTCAGTAAGAGAAAGCTTTGCCTAAGAGTCAGACTGGCCCCATAGTGAAATGGGCTGCCTTGTGGGACAGTGATTTCACAACATTTACTCACTGCACTTGGTGCTAGGCACTGAGGACACAGAGAACTGGACATGGCAACTGGAGGGTCTCACTCACAGGCTGGTGGGAGAGACAGATCCGTCGAACAACTGAAGCACCACGTGCTAAGTATGAGGATCAAAGGCACTTGGGGATGTGGGAAAGAGTATCTAATCTAGACTGGAAGCTAGTCAGGGAAGACATCCTGGAGGAGTTGACCCCTGAGTTGAATGTGGAAAGATGAATAAATATTTGCCAGGAGGAGATGAAAGGAGCTGGAGAGGGGTGAGCATTCCAGGTAAAGGGAGGAGAATGTCAAAGCCATGAGCAGTGCAGAGTGTGGAGCTTGGAGCCTGGAGAGGACAGGAGAGGTCGTGGGAGCAGGGAGGGAGAGCTGTGAGTGAGAAGGGCAGAGAGAGAAGCGGAAGTTGAATCTCAGAGACATTTGAATTTTATGCTGAAGACAAAGGGGGAACCAGTAAAGGGTTCAGGCAGGAGAGTGACTTGGTCAGGGAGCATTTTAAAAACATCAAATTAACAAAAGAGAGAGAGAGATCAAAGTGGTGGCAGCACACAGAATAGGCTGGAGAGGGGGAAACTGGAAACAGGAAGACACGGTTCTGCAATGGTTGTAGGGATGAAGCAGCAGCAAGAAAACATTATTTAGAAGGAAAAGCTGATGTGCCTCGGTGACTGATGGGATGGGGGTGGAGAGGACGAAGGAGAACTTGGAGTGGAAGATACTCAGCTTTTCCGCTTCAGGGTCTGGACAAATGGGGAAAAGTTTAGGGAATGAAAATGTGTGCACGTTTGGGCTCATTGAGGTTGTGGGGCCCGTGAGACACTGGAGAGGAGGTACCGAGTAGGCAGCTAGGTACAGAGGTCTGGAGCCAAGGGAGCGAACTGGTTTGAGATAGAGATTTGGGAATCATCAGCGTGTAGCTGGTGCTCAAAGCCGTCGGCCAGCTAAGCTTGTCCACGGAGTGTGTGTGGAGTGGAGTAAGAAGCACGGCAGAGCTCTGGGGTCACTGGCATGGAAGGTGTGAGCAGGGCGGACCGTGTGTGGGACCACATGTGTACTGAGTGACTGAGGAGGCTGTGCGGATGCCCTCCTTTTGCTCCTGCAGACCCCCGCCCCACCTTTCTGCACCCTGCTCTCTGCTCTGGGAGACTGGCCCATGTGAACTGCATCAGCAGACCTCCTGGCCCTCAGGCTTCCAGATGCATCCTGCCAAAGGAGCACAAGGCAGGAGATTGGGAGGGAGGAGAGTGGGGCAGGGGTATTTATTCCCAGCTCCCTTCTTATGGGATCTCTTCAGGTTGGCTATGGCCCTGAATCAAAGATCACAGCTTTTACCAAGGCCCTGTCCACACACTCTCTCCTGTGGGATTTCAGTAACCTCTCCCTCCCCTCACTGCTACAGGCTCATGGGTGGTCAGGACACCTCAGGACTCGTAGCCTCAAGGGACTGTGCTGTCCCTTGTGGTTTCCTGCCCCACCTCTCACACCTTGGTGTGTGGTCCATTATTAAACTCTCCACAAATCTCCAGCTTGTGCCACGTCTTTCCTCCTGAGATGTAATGATACAGATCCCCAGATGCTGCAGGTGTGGCATCACTGTGTGGTGGGATTGGGCAGACACATAAATGGGGGAAAGAGGGACTCCCCTGGTGGTCCAGTGGTTAAGAATCCACCTTCCAGTGCAGGGGACGCGGGTTTGATCCCTGGTCGGGGAACTAAGATCCCACATGCTGCGAGGCAATTAAGCCCACGTGCTGCAACTGCTGAGCCCACGCACTCTGGAACCTGCACGCCACAACTAGAGAGAAGCCTGAGCGCTGCAACAAAAGATCCTGCATGCCGCAGCGAAGATCCCACATGCCACAACTAAGACCTGCCTGACACAGGCAAATAAATAAACAAACAAATAAATAAATAAAGAAGGAATAGGGGAAAGAATGAGCACAGAGGGGCAGACAGCGAGACGACCTGATCTGTGCTGAGTGCCTCTCTGTAGCAGGCCCACTGACACCTTATTTTATCTAATCTTCCCAAGAAGCCTGTGTGTCAGTTCAGACACCAAGACAGAATTAGATGTGCAAGAAGTGTTTGAGGGAAACAACTGTGAGGATGAAGCGGGACTAGGAATATGCCGGGGAGCCTTCACACCATAGTGCAGGTCTGATGCTTGTGAAAGGCAAGAGGGAAGGAAGGGTTGGGTAGGGAGGGCTCTGGCATCATCCAGAGAAAATCTCAGCCAGGCTGATGGGGAGGCCTCAAGCAGAGGTTGGGCATTGGAGGAGGCCTGGGTACTGTAGGGCTGGCCCAGCACTGATACCCCAACAAGCATAGGCATAGGTTGGAAGCCGCTTGGGGCCAGTACAGCCTCAGCACAAACGGCCAGTGGGGCAGCTCCTGGGACTGTCAGTCAACCATGCTCCCGACACTGGGTTCTCTTCCAGGGGGTCTGAGTGTTGCGCCTCCCTGGCCACCACAGCCCTGATTTATAGCTGGAACATCAAAGCTCCGAGAGACCACCAGGCAGCAGACAGCAGAGCCAGCTCTGAACCTTGGTCTGTGCCTCAGGATATTAACCCTCCTCGCTCTAGGTACCGGAAACTTGCCCTTAAGAACCACCCGTTGAGGTCCACTGAGCCATCCGCAGCGGAGGCATTCAGGCAAATAGCGGAGGCCTACGATGTGCTGAGTGACCGTGAGTGATTGGGACTGAGCATGGAGGGTGGCTTCTCTGTCCCGTGTCTCTGTTAACATCATCCTCACGTCTCTGAGCGTTGGGCTTTCTGAGGGGGCCCAGCAGAGAGTAAGCATTCCTCTTCCCTGCCCAGAATCTAAACAAATTGAGAAAGGAAACATAATGAACTGCCTTTCTCAGTAGACACAAGCTAAGGTGGAGGACGTGATGTGGAGAGCCCCCAGATTAGGCTGACATGCTCCGCTAGTCTCAGCAGTGCAGGACCTGGGGCAGGGCCTCCCCCGCTCCCCGCCCCACATGCCCCATGCCCCACCCATCCCCTGCAGGACTGCAGAGTGAGATGCTTGCTGCCCAGGAAAGAAGGCTAAGGCTGAGGCAGACACGCCCGGTTATTCCCTGGTTACCAAGAAGCTAAATCTCCATCTCCTCAAGGACAGCATATGCACAAAGGGACAGAGAGGGGTCTGTGATTAGGAAATCTCTCTCCTATGGAAAACTGAAGCCTAGGGAAAGAGATCCCCCGCCCCTGCCCGAAGCAGTGCCCACATGGGTTCCCTAAGGGCTTGCCCTGGAGACTGTGATCATGGGTACTGTGCAGAAGAATGGCCAGAAGATCACTGATGTTTCTCCAGCCCCAAGTTTTCAGGACTTCGGACTCTAAGATTTCAAAGCTCTAGAATTTGGAAGCTCTAGAATTCTTACATCCTACAATCTCAAGGCTCTAGGATTCTATTTACCCCACAAAAGACAGTAGCTGTGATGACTGAGTTAAGCCAAACCCCAGGATGATAGCCCGACCCTCAGTCTCTCACTGTCTTCTCCAATCCCCACCCCTCCCCCAGCAAGTTTCAGTCTTTGTCATCTCTCCTCTGGGCTATGGGATCATACCTAGGTCCACCCAAGATGAAATGAAATCCCTAACTTCTAGAGTCGGCCAGACAGCAGGCACCTTAGAAATAAGGCTCTTTTCGCCCCGCTTCTTCCTCTCTGCCCCATATCCTTCTGCTTCCCAGCCCTCCAGCTCTCTTAGCCCCTATGCTGGATCCCTCCTCAAGGTGACACATATCCACAGCTGTGAAAAGAGGCATCTATGACAAGTTCGGAGAGGAAGGCCTGAAGGGCGGAATTCCTGTGGAGTTTGGATCGCAGGCCCCGTGGACAACTGGTTACGTCTTCCACGGCAACCCGGAAAAGGTTTTCCATGAGTTCTTCGGGGGAGATAACCCCTTTAATGGTAAGAGGTCCTGCCTGCCCCTTTGCCTTACTGGGAAGGACATAGCTATAGAAGATGCTTTTCTCTGAGTAGTTTTGTTTACTTTAAGAAATATATATAGTCCATGGTAAAAAAAAAAATTATTGTAAAAGAAATTCCAGTCCTCCATTCCTTCCCCAGGAGCAGCCACTCACTGTTAACAGTGTTTGTATCCTTCTAGAAATATTCTATGGATTTATGAGCTTAGATTTATTTTTACATAGGCTTTTATTTTGTGAAGGAAATGGGACCACATTATATACACTGATTTTTTTTCACTTATATCTTGGAGATTATCTTATTATACATTATGTTATAAACAGATCTACTTTATTCATTTTAATGGCTGCATAAGATTTCAACGTACAAGTGTGTGTTAGTGAGATGAATACAGGGATGGATGTGTGAATGATCCCAGGTTTGAGGCAAACTGACAAAGAGTTGATTTCCAAGGCTCCGAATCATCATGCAAGGACAGTTCACCTTCAGACCTGTCTTCCTTCCTGGCTCCAGTTAAGCAACTCACAGAGTCTAGATTTTCATTGCCTGGCTGCCCCAGCCCCTTCTCCCCGGCTATACTACAGCTTGTCTGCATTTCAAAGCTTACCTCTTCCTCTTCTCCACATTGATATGTTAAGTGGGCTACAGCCTGCTCAGAGGCCCCTCCTACTGTGCATTGCCTTCACCTGTCTGCCAGAGGAAGCTGAGTTTATAAACTCCAGGTGAAACTGGAAAAGCAAGGGACTTGGAGTCAGAGGGCCTGTTTCAAATCCATGCACCACTGCTTATGAGCCGTGTGATCCTGGACAAATCTCTTCACCTCTCTGAAACCTCAGCTTCCTCATTGTTAAACAGCTAGTTCCTCACAGGTCATAATCAAATGAGATGATCTTTATGAAAATGGGCTTTGGAGTCAGAAAAATGCCATACAATGGGCCTATCTCTCCCAGGGACAGGTGCATGGAGAAGAAGCTGTTCAGGGGAGCGAAACCAGAGCTTACAGGGGTATTGCTCATTAGGGAAGGTCAAATTCATGGTATGGGGGTCCCTCAGGCAGTTCCCAGGAGTTATACTGCTGTAGTGCTTCACCCTAGGGATTCTTGTGTCCCATCTCCCTGCAGAATTGAGGGGCTTGGCTTCCTGTGACCTGGCTTTTGGAGTGTCTGAGACCTGGCACACCATAGGCGCTGGGAGAACAAATGAATTCAACCATGCAAGAGGGGACCCGGTAATTCACAGGCCTCTTGATGACCCATCACATCTTTTTCTTTTTGAATTTTATTTTATTTTTTATACAGCAGGTTCTTATTAGTTATCTGTTTTATACATATTAGTGTATATATGTCAATCCCAATCTCCCAATTCATCACACCACCACCACCCACCACTTTCCCCCCTTGGTGTCCATACGTTTGTTCTCTACATCTGTGTTATGACTCATCACATCTTAAGGCGCACCTTAAGATGACACCACCTTGCCCTCCCTAGCCTAAGGTCATTCTAGCCTGCAAAGTTCTTTCTGTGACACTAACCAGGAGGGGCAGAGTACAGGAAATCTTAATTATGATAGTGACGCCTGCAGTTTACAAAGGGCTTCATTAAGCTTAGTGGTTAAGGGCACAGGTTCTGTAGTCAAATCCTCCTGGGTTCACATCCCAACTCTAATACCACTAGCTGTGGCACTGTGAGCATTTTGTTTGACCTCTCTGGGCCAATAAGATAATATCGCAGAGTTGAGAACAGCACCTGACACGTAGTAAGCTCTCAGCAAGTTTTGTTTTTAGTTATTTTTTTTAAAGATTTTGTTTTGATGTGGACCATTTTTAAAGTCTTTATTGAATTTGTTACAATATTGCTTCTCTTTTATTTTTTTGGTTTTGGCTTTTTGGTTGCGAGGCACGTGGGATCTTAGCTCCCTGACCAGAGATCGAACTGGCACTCCCTGCATTGCAAGGCAAAGTCTTAGCCACTGAACCACCAGGGAGGTCCCTCTGAGCTAGTTTTAGTTCATCATCATCTTGTTATCTGATCCTAATGGTGGAAGGCAGGTCAAGCATGTTACCCCATCCCACAGACTGAGAAACTGAAGCCCAGACGATTGCAGTGCACCTCAAGGGCAGGGGCTCTTTGCACTAGGATGGAAGGTGGGGCAGCAAGAGGGGTTATGGGTGTAGAGCTGGGAAGGGCCAGAAGAAGTTGAGGAAAGAGGAGTTTGGAAACATGTTGGTGACATCTCTAATTTGTTAGGGATTAACCCTGTCTCTCCCCATCTCAGCTGCTGACTTCATAGAAATTTGAGCCTGGGGTCTCTAGTGGTCTTGGGCTGGGCTGAACAGGGAGGACAATGGAGCCTGGGGAAGGGTAGGGAGGACTGGCATGCTGTGACCCTCCACAAAAGCTAACAGCACATCATTTCTGGCACTACCAGCTACTGCCACCAGAGGACACTCCTGTCTCCTCTGAGGCAGCCTGAGTTGAGGAGTACTTCCCCAGAGGTAGGGGTGGGCTGGGGGAGGGAGGTAGGGAAGTGTGGGTGAAGGGAGTCCAAAGGGGGGGATAAAGCAGTAGTAGAGGGCATCAAGAGATGGTAATCCTTGGATCGACAGTTGAGGATGTTACTGAGTCCAAGCTTCTACTGCTCGCTGCAGGACAGGCCAATAAATTGAGAGATGAGTTGTTGGGGGCAAGGAATAGCGACTATATTTGAAAAGGCAGCAAACCAAGAAGATGTGGACTCATGTCCCAAAGAACCATCTTGCCTGAGTTAGAATTCAGGCTTCCTTTATACCAAAAGGGGAGGGGGTAAAGTCACATTTCCTAGCTCCCCGTCAGACTCAGGAGGGGAGGTGTTAATTTCCTCCTCCCTGCAGTCATTCACAGGTGAGCCTGGTCAGGATGTTTTCTGTGAGCTAAACAAGGGTATTTTAGCTTAATGCTCATTACCTGGGAGGTAGGGTTCCCAGAGATGGGCCATTACGTATAATTTAAGCTTATAGGTAACATCTGTTTAGTGATTAACTTGTAATAGAATACAAAGGTTCTTCCCTATTACAAGGGCAGCTCGTTGGCCCGGCCGAACAGTCTGAGTCTGCGAGGTGGGAATGGGAGTCTGGGTATTACGCTTGGGGACTGAAGAGGTGGGGGGATTGGCTATGAATCCGAGTTTCTGGACACAATTTCTCCTACTCCTCGCCTCTCCCCACCTCCTGCAGAGTTTTTTGATGCAGAAGGAAATGAGGTAGACTTGAATTTTGGGGGACTCCGGGGCCGAGGGGTCAAGAAACAGGACCCCCCAATCGAACGAGACTTCTACCTATCCCTGGAGGACTTATTCTTTGGCTGCACCAAGAAAATTAAGATCTCCCGAAGGGTGAGTACTTGGGAGCCACCTTCTATCCCCTCCAACCCTACTGGTTACCTCCTCCCTGACCCTAACTGGAGACCTCAGGTATGGTCTCTCACAGAATCATGGAATCTTAGATTTGGAGATGGTAGAATTCTAAAATCTGAAGTTTGGAAGGGACAATTGAGGGTATTAGCCTGGTTCTTTCCTAGTTCAGGAATCCCCTCTGTGTGCTTCTAACTGGGACAAGCTCTTTCCGTTCTTCTCAGTTCAGCCCCATCCCTGAGGGAAGAGGGAGGGCTGTGGGTGGGAGGAGTCTCCTGTGAATTCTGCTCTCTGGGCATTACCAGACCATACCCTCTGGGTTTCATCTGGGTGTCTGCCTCATGAGTAAGAAGGAGCTGTGTGGGCATGGGGGGTGGGCTGGGGGACAGTTCCCCAGGGGACTGGTTGAAGAAGACCCTCAGTGCCCCAGGGTCCAGACCCTGCATTGGCCCTGTCCCATGGTCCAGCCCTGTGCTAGGCACATGAGCAAGGCCACCTCACACCTTTGCCCAACAGAGGAGATGCCAGCTGTAGCCATGCTTTCCACAGATGGCACCCATCTGGGTACGTGACTGCAGAATAGATGGATGACATAACAGAGGAAAGCTTTGGGTGAGGCTGAGATATGTTGCTCTCTGTGATCTTTCTCCCTTTGGGATTAAGAGACCTGCTAGAGGCTCAGGGCCAAAGCCTCTGGGGTGGGAGAGGAAGTGAGTGCGTGTTCACCGTGTCTGTTAGAAGCCAGGGCCTCATAATTTCTAGGGCTGGAGTTGTGGCCTTGATCGACTCATGGTGACTGCTTGGCACCTCAGGCCCTAACCCCATGACACGCCCTGCGATCCTGGAATCATAAGCTCTTGGTTCCAGTGGAATAGGGTGGGAGTGGGGATGGCTCAGGGCAAGTTCTCCCCATTGCTAGAGAACTGAGCTGAGCACAGATCCCATGGAGCATCCCTCACGTGTGTAAAGGCCAGCTGGGAAATCCTGAGCAAATCTCCCTCCCCTGTCATCTCACTACAGGTGCTGAATGAGGATGGGTACTTCTCTACCATCATGGACAAGATCCTCACGATTGACGTGAAGCCTGGTTGGAGGCAGGGCACACGTATCACCTTCGAGAAGGAAGGGGACCAGGTGAGAAGAAGGGAAGCTGCCTAGGGACAGTCACATGGGTTCATTCGGTGGAAAGACTGAGGGGGAAGGAGGCAGTGCTTTTTCTTGCCCCTATGAGCCCTGGTCTGGAAGGGAGACCGGTCTGCAGCGTGGGTGAGCTGATCCCTAATGTCCCTTCCGAGGGACAAAGCCTTGCACAATGCCTCGGGGATTGGGTAGCCCAGGGTTTCTCCCCATTTTGCAGAGTGAGAAACTGAGGCCTAGAGAGGGAAGGGACTTTCCCTGGGCAAGAGCACCGGAGCTGAAAGGAGAATCCAGTCCTAACATCAGTGTTCTTCCTGATTTTCTTTAGTGTTTCTCTGAGTAAAGCCCAACTATAGGAGCTACACAGAAACCATTTATTTATAATAATTTTAAATTAAATACTTACTTAAATAAAAATGTAAAATTATTGTCCAAGGCATGCTGAATCCTCAAGTCCTGAGAAGAGGCAGGATGATGGTGTCTTTAGAGCCAGAGAAATGAATTCCTCTGCCTGTACTTCTTGCCCCCTTTCTCACTTATGAAACACCTACTTTTGAAAAACCCACTTCAAGACCCAGCTCCAATGCTCTGGGCATCCTTCCCTGACCTCCCCTCTGGGTCAGCGCCTCTCTGAGCTCCCGCCTCTGTGTTCCCTTTATCACATTCTTGAGCCTCCTGAGGATTCACTGTGTGCCTGTTTCCTCCACTAGACTGGAAGCCCTTGGGGGTGGTGGCCAGTCTGATCCCTCTGTCCCCAGTGCCCAGAAGAGACCCAGCAGAGGTCTGGAACTTAATGAAGCTTGGCAGGATAGACTTGCAGGCAGTTCTCTGTCCCCAGGACAGTGTTCTGCCCTTCAGCTGCGTGCATCTCCTTGGGCTGCTCAGTAGAGGACAATGATGGGGGTAGAGCAGGATTCTTTGGGGTAGGCTTCTCAGAGGAGGGGCTATGAAGCCAGACTGGAAAGGCCTTTCCAGAAAACCTGGTCTGATCTCCTCATTGTTCAGAGGAAGACATGGGGACAATAGAGGCAGAAACTTGGCCAAAGTCACACAGCCAATTAGGCCTTGTCATCCCTTGGCTCACCCTGCCCAGGGTCCCAACATCATCCCAGCCGATATCATCTTCATTGTAAAGGAGAAGCTACACCCTCGCTTCCGCAGGGAGAACGACAACCTCATTTTTGTGAACTCCATCCCCTTGGGCAAGGTGAGTGGGCAAAGTGGAGGAACAAGGGGTGGGCAGATCAGAGCGAGGCCCCCCCACCCCTGGGAGGCCCCGAGGCAAGCAGGCTTCACTCCCCTCTCCCCCTGGTGCGTGGCGCAGGCCTTCAGAACGTGATAAGTGCCACACAAAACCTTTGTGACCGTCTTCACTCCTGAGTGTGAGTGGCCCCTCTGCGCCCTCACAACCCAAGCAAGAAATTGGGCACCGGCCTAGACTTTGCCGCCCTTCCCCGACCCCACCTGCGGTCACGCACTAAATCCTGTTAATTCCACCTCCAAATCTCTTTCCACTTGGTCCACTTCTGTTCAGCCCCACTGTCCAGGTCTGTGCACCTGGGTGTATGCAGCAGCCCTCTCAGTGGCCTTCCTGCCTTTCTTCTCATCTCCTTCAGGCACTTCCCCACCAGGGTCTTTCCACAAAGTCATCTGACCCTGCCACACTCCTGTCTAAACATCTTTGCATGGCATTCAAGGCCCTCTGCTGTCTGGCCCCTGCTGATCTCATCCCCTGCACTCCAGCCACTGCCACTTAGAGCTCCTGCCCACTGGGTGCATTCTTTTTCACACACTTGTTCTCTTGCTTATGCTGGGCCCTCTGCCTGGAGTGCTGTCTGCCCACCTTGTCTAACTGGCAGGCTCCTCCTCACCCTTTAAGGCGCTCATCAGCTGCTACCACCACTATGGAGCCCTCCTGCCCCAGCCCAGAATGGTTCAGTGGACCCGCCACCTTGGCTCCCACCGACCCCTTTACTTCCCTCTGTCATAACATGTATCAACATCACTCTTATCTCCCAGACTGTGAACTCCTTGAGGGCAGGTGGTAGCCCGGCTCACTCACCTATTAGTCCTTGAACATCCTTCTGTCTCCAGTGCGTAGGGCCTGGCACTGAATAGTCTCATAAAGTGCCTTCTAAAGAGAATGGACATGGGGGCCTCCCCCACTCCCACCTTTGGCCTTAATGTCCCCTAGGCTCTGACCTGCTGCACCGTGGAGGTGAAGACCCTAGATGACCGTCTGCTCAAAATCCCCATCAATGACATCGTCCAGTGAGTCCATCTGCTTGGGCCCCAATACGCAGAAGGGCTGCCTGGTCCTTAGAGGGTGTGTTGGACAGGCTGGCCTGGTATAGTTGTTCAGGTTGTACCCAGCACAAAGGGGTGAGAGAGACTGAAATCCAGCCCCCTCTCTGGCTAAGCTGCGGGCCGCATTCACTTGGCAAATGAAGTGCCTTTTTCTAACTTGCATGAAGCCATTGTGGAGGCCAGAGGCCCCCTGTGTTGGGAAATCCTTGTTGCCTTCATCCTCTAGAAGTTCTAGAGTTCTGAGTTGCATCTCCTAAGCCCTTTTCCAAGCAAGGCCCTCTGCATGGGAAGCTCAGCAGCCCAGCACTCCCCCACCCCAACCCAGGGTCTGCTGCTTGTCCTGTTTCCCATGTAAAATGGGATTCCTGGAATCCACCATCAGAGCCTCAGTGTAAACGGTTTTCAGGGAACAGTTGTCTGGAACAAGCCAGTCTCCTCTCCCCTCCCACTGGTTCTAGAAGCTGCTGACTGCCCCACGCCTGAGGTTTTCTGGGCAGGGGCGGGTGTGCTGCTCTGGGGTGCCCTCTGAGCCCCCTTCTTTCATCTTCCCGTCTCAGCCCCAAGTACTTCAAGAAGGTGCCAGGTGAGGGGATGCCGTTGCCAGAGGACCCCACCAAGAAGGGGGACCTCTTCATTTTCTTTGACATCCAGTTCCCCACCTGCCTCACACCCCAGAAGAAGCAGATGCTGCGCCAGGCGTTGCTGACATAACTCTGGTGGGCTGGGGACTGGAGCAGGGGGAAGAGAAGGCTAGCTGGTCCTGACCCCACCCCTACCCCCAGCACGGGGTGTGCACAGGAGCCAGCCCACTGCACAGGCATGACGTGAGGACCGGATGGCATGGGATTTTAAACTGATACAATAAAGTGTTATTTCCTATCCTCCAGCTACACCCAAGAGAGTGTGTGTTGGAGGGAGAAGAGCTTCATACAGCTGTTCTTGTGGAGCAGAGGGAAGGGCAGGGCTCAAGAAGCTGAGGACCTGGGACCCTGTCCTGGCTGTGTGAGCCTGGCCAGGTCCCTGAGGGTTCAGAGCCTCTGTGCTCCCACCTTGATAGCGTGGGGCAATGCTACATCGTCTCTGAGGGTCCCCAGCTCTATTTCTCATGACACACGATCTTTGGAAGGGCAGTCTCTAGTGTGATATAGTCACATTGTACTCAGGAAAGCAAAGCACAAAGAGAACAAAACCCTTGTCTCAGGTCACACAGGGCTCAGTGGCAAAGCTGTCATCAGAATCTTGAAGGCCACTTCCCACAGCCTCACTCTGCTTCGATTAGAGGCAGCATGAGGGACACAAGTGCTGGAAATGGCTTTGGTTTCTGCCTGGCCTGGGCTGCCTCTAGGCAGGTCTTAGAACTGGGCCCTGCTCCCAGTCCTGCCGCTCACCCTTTGGAT
The DNA here is from genome assembly GCF_949987515.2 of Delphinus delphis. Taxonomy (NCBI): domain Eukaryota; kingdom Metazoa; phylum Chordata; class Mammalia; order Artiodactyla; family Delphinidae; genus Delphinus; species Delphinus delphis. The sequence continues at coordinate 58,789,890 of NC_082690.1, read as the reverse complement.
GTTACTCTCCATCTTGTTAGTGAAGCAGAACCCATAACCCTCCTCAGGCAGCTCACTGGTGCGAAAGTGCTTAGTGAACTCACTGCTTAGATTATCAGGGTTACAGCATTGCTACCAGCATGGCCTGGGGGAGTGCCAGCCTCCAAGCCCAGCTGGGCCTTTGCAGACCACACCTGCTTCCCCAGCCCGCCTTCCATCGACAGTGCAGCATGCACCTCTTCTGTGCCAGGGGAGGTGCCCTTCACTTGAGTCTGGACTTGGGCTAGGAGAGATCCAAGCTTATGACAGAGAGGGTGGCCACTTTTGTGAAGTGACTTAAGAGGTGCCGGAGGGACTTCCCTGGTGGTCCACTGGTTAGGATTCCGTGCTTTCACTGCTGAGGGCCCGGGTTCAATCTCTGGTCAGGGAACTAAGATCCTGCAAGCTGCGCGGAACAGCCCTCAAAAGAAAAAAAAAAGAGGTGCCAGAAAAGGGCCCCATGATATCCACATTGCTTGGATTCCACCATTCAAAGCATCATATTAGCTTAAGGTTTTTCTTCTTAAATGGGGGCTCAGTAGCACCAGTCAGCCACTTTTAACATCAGGGAGAAAGCAGCCGACCTTGAGACAGAGTCTGACCCAGGGTTCACTAAAGAATGGGGGCTTTGGAGTTAGATGCACCTCAGGTGTTCTACTTAACCAGCTGTGTACCCTTGGGCAAATCGCTTCACCTCTGAGCTATTTACAATCCCTATCTTGCAGGGCTGTGGAAACCAGAGGAGTGAAGCAGACTCTGCCCTGAGGTAGGACCCAGGTGGAGAGGTGGCGGTAGGTGCCCTGTTCTGAGAGCAAGCAAGTGGGTGAGGGCCTGCCTTGTGAAACTCTGGTGCTCCAGCTGTCCTCTAGGGCAGCAGCAAGGCCTGCTCTTAACCTTTTCCTCATGGTGAGACTCTCAGGCCTGTGAGAGCCATTTATGAGATTGTTGTTATTACCTCAGTGTGGCCTTCAGTGCTACTTTGTGTCAGGTATTTTATAGGCATTAAGGGTTGAGGAGTTACTGAGGCCTCCTGGTATGCTGTCCGGTGGTTCCTCCCACCTTTCCCAGCCCCTCATTGTCTCAAGGTCATGCCTAGAACCGTGATGAAGTCTGGTGGCCTCATGTCCATGCCAGTGTCTGAAACACAAGGCTGGTGAATGAGCCAGCTGACAATGCCTAAGGCAACAAATTGCCCCTCAGTTTCCTCTGGTGCAAAACAAATCCTGCCTCAGAGGATTAATGTGAGAATTAAGGTGCATTAAGTACACTGACCGGGTCCTCCACTTATGCCGACTCCCTGCCACCTTCACCCTGGCTTGACTCCTGCACCCAACCCTGTCCCTCTTGGGGACTATGAGACCTCAGCTCAAAAGTAAGGTGAGGTTGTAAATCAACTATACTTCAATAAAAATAAAAAGTAAGGTGAGGAGTCCTGGACCCTCTTTCCTTCTCTACAACCCTAATATCCTGGACCCCTTGCCCAAGCACTGAAGGGCCCAGCCTCCTGCTCTGACCAGTGGGGAAGGCACAGTAGCACCAGCTGACTTAAACAGGAAGGTCACGTTCTCTGGGCTTGGCTCCACAGCTGCCCAACAGGATTCCTGAAGGACCCCAGCCCCTAGGGGAAAAGTGCACAGGGGGAGGGCGGAATCTGAGTCCTAGTCCCAGTTCAGCGGCTGATTTCCTATGTGTCCTTGCCTGCATGACCTGTCTCAGCCTTCAGCTTCTTCAGACATCTATAAAACGGGCCTGGATGGCTTAATTCTAAGGGCCCAGCCCTTCAGGAGATGCCTTGGGATTCTGGAACCTCACAGAGTCCCCTAACCCTTGAAACAGAAGTAGCCCTGCCCACCTGCTTTCCTGACTGGAGACAGATGGTAGGAAGAGGGACAGGGAGGCTGACACCCCTGGTTTGTCACCACCTCCCTGGGATCTCTAGCCTGGGGTGAGGGTGAGACTCTAAATGGAAAGACTCCGGCTGAGGCTGGGTGTCTGCTCTACAGCCTGTCCCACCCAATGCAGTTATACCGCCTCCTAAGGGTATGACTGTGGAGGATGGGAAGCAACCTGACTTGTCCTCACTAAGCCTGGGACTTGGGGGAGGTGGATTTCCCATTTGTAAAATGGAATAAAATAAGCCTACAGCATCTAAGGTTCCTAAGTTCCTCTAAATCTTCCAAGCAGCACAGGAGAAGCAGGGCAAACAGGAACACTCATTTTGCAGATTAACAGGCCCGGGGCCAGCTGGGGGGGGTTGGAAAGGCAGGTACTGGAGTACCAGACACTGGTGAGTGAAAGCTCAAGTGGTGTGGCGAGAGAGCAAGGCCACTGCTAACTCCAGGCCGCTCCTTTACTTGCCACCCCAGCCCTGGCCTGGTCTGGAAAGAGAAGCAGACCGGATGACCTCCACCCAGATTGCTGGAGGAAGATGGGTCACACCCCCCTTTCCAAGTCAGGTGGCTCCTCCCCTGCCTACCAGGTGCCAAAAGGGCCCATTAGACCAAGACCTCTGGTAACAGAGAGGGAGGAGACGCCAAGGTTGAGCTTGTTTTATGGGTGACGTGCTAGTCGGGCTCAGGGGCAGGAGGCAGGACGAAGAGTCAGGCTGAACTTCTCAAGGGACTGAGGGCTTGAGATGCTGGCTTGTCCAGGCTTCCCACAGTGTCAGCTGGGGTCAACTCCATCAGGACTGTGAGAGGCAACGGGGAGCTGAGGGGTGAAAATGTGGGGAGAGGGAAGGGAGGTGGTGGGAAAGGGAGCAGAGGGAAGGGGTGGGGAGAGAGGGAAGGGAATGAGGGGAGGAGGAAAAGGGAAGCAGGTCCAGGCTGCAGCCAAAGCCAGAGGTGATCAGCAGGGGAGGCTCAAAAGGGAGCATCCCGGGAAGCACAGGCAGCCACGAGGGCCCGTTTTAGCTGTTCATAGGTGACGAACATCACCACGTTCCAGGAACCCAATCGGAGAAAGGAGGGCATGAACCTAGAGGGGAGAAAACACACGTCATCTCTTTCACCCTGCTGGGCCCTGGCAGCCAATCCAACCCAGATGCTCTGTCCCAAAGGAAGCTGGGAGGGCCCAGGGAATGGAGCTGTGGCCTGTGAGCAAGAGTCCCCTGTGAGTCTCCATTTTAACACCCACAAAGTAGGCATGATAGCAACTCTGATAGGAAGGAGTTAAGAGCACGAGAATGCCAGGACCAGGATCAGAAATAGTTTGACACGTGGTTGCCACAGCAACCACTCAGTTCTGGGTGGTTCTCTCCCACCTGTGTGATAGGTACAGGTGGCCAGGAGGCCTAGAATTGGGTGGGGTGGATCAGAGGCTCACCCTTTGTAGAAGGCTTGGGGACCCTCCTTCTGGAGCATGGTGAGGGCGCAGTGGCCAGCACTGCGGTACTGGCATAGGGCAGAGTTCATGTATCTCGTCTTGACCACGTCGACAGGGGAGGAGATGATGGTGGTGCAGAAGCCCGCCCCGAAAGCGGAAGTGAAGTGGCAAGGGAGGTCATCTGCCAAGGAGGAGGAGCAGGGGAAGCAGTCAGGACTCCTCACCCCATAATTCCAGAAGGAAAGAGATGATTTAAGTAGCTAAGGTCTCGTGGTTTTAGAGACACAGAGACTGCAGCTGGGACCTCTCCCAGTGTCTCTGAGAGTCACTTTGCCAATCTAGCCTCAGCGCCTCAACGTGCAGAGTGGAAACTTCACCCCAGTTGGCTTCAGTTCAGTGAAAGAGAAACTCACTCCATAAGCAAAGGGGAAATGGGATGAAAAGATGTGGTCTCCAGGCAGACCCACACTGGCTCCTGGTTTGGGGGAAGGTGAGACCCAGCAACATCTACCCTAACTCACCTGTCATTAGGTTGGCCTTCAGGAGAGTGTCCTTGATGAGGTCGTAGGTCACCAGCTCAGCACAGTTGACAACAGCATTACGAGCGACATTGGGAGAGGTCCCTGCAGAAAGAAATGGTGCCTATGTGAGACCAAGGAATAGGGGAAGAGGAGGATGCGGAAGGGAAAACACCTGGTACACACCTTTCCAGAGTCCCCGAAACCCTTCCTCTCGGGCAATGGTCTTGTAGGCCTCAATGGTGCTTTGATACCTCCGGCCACCTCCAGCCTGGGCGTGCGCCTGGAATCGGACCTTTACCACATCCGTTGGCTGGGCCACGGCCACAGCCAAGGCACCTGTGGTGCTGCCTGCCAGGAGGTGGCTCCCGATGCCGGCATCTGTGGGAGAACCATGGGGGTCAGTGGCCAGCTGGGTTTACACTCATTTCCCACCTCTCCTCACCAAAACCACGTCACTGTCATTTCCTGTCTTCACTGTAAACTTTCGGTAATAAGACACAGACTAGCCCTGCTCTAAGAACTTTTTGCATCATACAGTCTATCACTGGGAGTGTCTACTACGTGCTGGGCACTGGGACAGAGCGAGGAGCAGGACAAAATGAGACGTAATGCTTTCTTTCATGAAGCATTTTCATTCACTTCATTTTACCTACTCAGCAGCCCCGAGAAATCAGAACCTTTTTTTTTTTTTTTTGGCAGCGCTGTGTGGCTTCTGGGATCTTAGTTCCCGACCAGGGATCAAACCTGGGCCCTGGCAGTGAAAGTCCTAACCACTGGACTGCCAGGGAATTCCCAAGTATCATTTCCATTTGACAAATATGAAAGGCTCCGAGAGAAGTGGCTTTTCTCAAGGACTGGGATTCATAGGACTTGGGTTCTCATCCCTGATCTACTTCTCCCTGCCGTGTGATCTTGGGAAAAGTCAACCTTTTGATCTGGGTTCTCATTTTCCTCACGTGTAAAATGGAGGGTGGGCATGGCATGCTGAGAAGGTGGAATGGAAGAGTGCTGGCCTTGGAGGCACAAGTCCTCAGTGTGTTTTCTTTCTGGCTCCCCATTATGTGCCCTTGGCCAAGTCCCTCCTGCCCGAGCAAGCCTCAGCCTCTTCCTCTGTAACACGGGGATGATACCACCTGCTCCCGAGGTGGTTGTGAGGACTGTTATGAGACGATGCCCTACTTGGAGCCTGGCACAGCCCAGGTGTTCAGGAATCATTAGAAGAATCAGGGACCCTTCTAGTTCTCAGTTCCTCTGATCTGAAATTCCTCCTAGAGGTCTTGGGGCCTAAAGGAACTGTGCAGCTAAAAGAACGAGGATCAACCATCACTGAGAAGAGGCCAAGAGGCCTGTGGCCCAGCTCCACACTCACGCTCAGAGCCCTTGGTGTAGAACTGCTTGACAGAGTCGTAGAGGCCGATGCGGATGGAGGCAAAGCTCATCTGGCGCTGCAGGCCGGCGACCAGCCCTTTGTAGAGGCTGCGGGGGCCCTCGGTGCGCACCATGGTCAGGATGGTGCCCAGCACCCCGCGGTACTGGGCACTGGCCGCAGCCTGCACTGGCCCCTGCCTTTCTCCTTGGATCTGCAAGGCCAAGGCAGGTGGTTGCCCTCCCCATCTCCTTCCATCCCTATGCTCTAAAATTTACAGCGCCGAAAAACCCCGCTGGCCCTTGAGGAGTCTGTGTCTTGGAGAGGGAGCAGACTAGCCACCATCAGAACCCCAGGCTTCATCTCCTCACCTGCAGCCGGACTTTAGCAGTATCCAGGGGAAAGGTGATGAGATCTGCAATGCAGGCAGCTGTGCCAGCCCCCAGGAACTTCACAGTGGCAGTAGGGGGCACATCTGTGGCCTTGAACCCAACCATAATGCCAATTCCTGCTACCTCCCAGGAGATGAAGAAAAAAGAAGGGGGCACCTTCAATCAGCAACAAGACGAGACAGAGGAACTCTGCTGGAATCTAAGCCAAGGAGAGAGAAGGTCCATCAGAAGCTGAAGCTCCAGACCCCCCCTTCTCACTACCCCACCCCACTTTCCCTGATAGCACCACCTCCCTAAGCAAGGACCCAGAGCTGCCCCTGGAGGGCAAATAGGAGTGAGCTCCACAGGCACTCAAGCAGGGGCTGGAGAAGCAATTCATTCCTGAGAAGTCCTCCCTTTCGCCACAGGGAGTGTCTGGATCACAGCTATCCTAGTGCTACCTCACAGGCACTGGCCCAGCCCTGTGTCTGCTGGGTGCAGAAATTTCACTGAAGCCCACATTCCTGATGCTGCAGATCTGTTTAAAGGGCAGACAGAAGTGGGGAAAAGGTTTCAGCTAGACCAAGACCTGACAGGCACAAACCCACAGGCTTATGCCCTGGATGTCTTAAGCAGGAGAGGTTCCTATGGGTCTTGAACTAAGTCTAGAAGAAAAGGAGTGAACAAGACCTATTCAGCTCCTTCAATTCAGTCTAATTCTCTTCCCCACCAGCCCGCACACAGCTTGGGCTCTCTAGAGGCACTCTTTCAAGGAGTCTGCTTTGCTGGGCACTGGCTCACTGAGGCGCAGGAGACAATATCTACCCTAGAGGGGGGCTTATTGTCTGGCATGGGATGGACAGGTGATTCAAGCTGCATTTGGGGCTTGCAGAACATAGTCTCAAAGTGCAAAGGAGGGAACATCCAACTTCACTGGGAGAGAAGAAAGGGTGGGTAATCAGAAGACTTAGAAAAGGTAGCATTTAGCTGGGCCTTGAAGGATACTGAGCAATTCTCAGGGCCGAGAGTAAGTGCATAAGGTGCTCTACCCACCCCCACCCCCACCCCGGGGGGTGGGAAAACTATTCCCTCTCTGGCCAGTTTCCTCTCCTCCTATAACAGAGGGATCCACATCTTCATGAGAGGTGGGGATGCGGAAGTGCAGGTCAGAACTATAGTGACAAAGGAAACCAAAACCTCCATTTTGTTCTCAGAATTGCAACAACACCTTCCTCCCCTGCCTTGGGAGGAAGTGAGCCCAGCACCCCAGTGGAGGAGGGTGACCTGCTTCTCTCCCCTGAGTTTCTTTCTTTCACTACATAGGAGTGGCTGCTCTGAGCCTCACCTAATGGGCTGCCCCCATTGCTGGGGCCAGGAGGAAAGCGCTGGCCAGCAGAGGAATGACGTGGTGGCAGTCAGTCGTGAACACACAGACCCATGGAAACAAGATGCTCACCAGGCTTCTTCCTCCTGGGCTTCTCATCCCAGGTGGCTGGGCCAACAGGGAAGTCTAAAGGCGACTCACCACTCAGTTCCTGGCCTTATTCATGCTTCCCTGGAGCCTGGCCCACATGAGGCTCAGTGAAGACTGGCACTCAAGCAGCAGAAGGGGTTGGTGAAGGTGTTCCAGAACCCCCAGCGTCCCTGCCCTGACATCCTCGTTCCCCAGGAAGTGCCCCACACCTTTCCTCCCCACTCTGCCTGGCACATTCTACTAGCTCACTTACTTGTCAGTGCAGCCCTGTGAGGTGGCTGCCCTTACTTCCATGTTTCAGAACAGGGAACTTAGTAAGCGTCCTGTCTGCAGGCTCCAAAGCTTATGCTATTTGCTTTGCACTGTGCCCAGCTCATTTCTTTCCTGCTGTTTTCTCAGCCCCGGGCCTTTCACGAGGAGGTCCAACACCGAAGTTCTCTCATGACAATGTGACAGTTCTGAGAAGGTTCAGGCAAACGGCATTCCCTTCTCTGGGCATCAGAGACATGATGACATGAGTCAATCATGTCCTGACCTTGATCTGGGTTGCAACGTGTTGTGAGGGCCAGAGAAGAATAAGGCCCAGGCCCTGCCCACCTCAGAGACAAGTGCAAAGGCTAAGTTGCCATTTTGAATGTTGCCTTGGGGTTGCCATAAGTCAGGTCCTTCAGAGGCATGGGTATGAAGGCAAAGGTCTCCGTGCTAAAGACCATACTAAGAAGATTAAACTCAGGCCTAACGAGAAAGAGTTAATAATATATTACAATCCCCAGCAAATAACCAGTTTCACCTGATTACCAACTGCAATCTTAAGGATAGTCAAAAGTTTGAGTCAACAATATGTAGTTAGAACAACAGGGTCCTGTCCTAACTCTGCTGCTGACTCCTAGGGTGACCTGGGGCTAATCACTGTCCCACCTGGGCCTCAATATCCTCCTTTGTAAAATGGGGATTACCATCCTTGGATTGTCAGGTCAGCTTAAGGGCTCTGGCCCTTAAGTGCTTTGTGAACGCTAGGAGTGACTTTACTGGGACGGTGGTGCTAGTTATTTCTATTAATGTCCTGCTAAACCTGCCCCCAGACCACAGGGCTGAGGCAGTAGAAGACCCCTCCCTTAGAATGGACTCTTACCTGGCTCTGTTAGATCTCACGCTGAGGCCTTCAAGATCAAGCTTCTCTAAAGGCATCCCATTCTTCAAAGCTGCCAGTGGCTATCATGGCCTGATCCCTTTGGTTTTCCATAGAAAATGGCTGGGAGATGAAACACCTAATGGTCATACTATGTGTCCTGCAGGTGAGGGCAAAGGAGGAGAGTTTAGAAAGGGAAATGGACCTTAAAGGACCACACCCCAGCAAGGAAAGGGCCATCTGTTCAAGGCACATAAGCCCACTCAATCCTTATCAGGGGGGTGTGAGGGTAGGGCACAGGGTCCATTTCCCACAGGGCAGCTGGGGACTAATTAAGTGCACACACTGGAGGAGGGGGACACACTGGAGGAGAGGATGAACCCAGGAGTCCTCCCTCCCCCATCTGCTCTCTTAGTATCACACATTGCTCTGTTGCAGATTTCTCCTTTAGTGGAACTCAGTATTCTGGAGAAGCGTCCCGCAACACAGCAGACTCTGGTGAGCAGGAGTGGGGCGGTGGTGGGGGAGTCATGATGGGTCAGAGACTCGCTGAGTCAACTAGGAACCAGAGCGGGGCTGCGAGGAGGTTAGAGGGGCTGGAGCGGGCCCTGCTGAGGCTGCATCAAGGAGCTCAAAGCCTCCTGCCAGCAGAAAGAGCCCCAGGAATGGCCTGGGGCCGCCTGGAGTGGCAGAGGTCATTCTGGTCTTCGGTGAAGGTCCCCCACCCCGGCCGAGGAGAGGAAGTGGAAGGGTGAAGGCTTATATTACAGCCATTTGAACGCGAGAGGTAAAGAGCAAAAGCAAGACATGAAAAGAGTGAAAGAAGAGAGATAAAGAAAAACAACAAAAGGTAAAATACAAAATAGGGTGGGAGGTGAGGAGTGAAATTAAAGGTGGCGCGCGGGTCCCTTCCGCCGGGGTAGCGGGAGTAGGGCAGATATAGCGGGCGCAGGGCTGGGGCGGGCCGGGGCCGGGCTCACCGGGCCGCAGGGAGAACAATCAAGTACTGGCAGATATGTCAGTCGGCGGGCGGAGCGCGCATCCACGGAGAGCAGACTGTACTCGACCCAAAGGCGCGGCCGGCCGGGTTTGCAGAGAGGCAGGCAGAGGGTGCGGCGCGACTTCGATCTATGGGGAGCGGCCGGCTGGGCGGGGGCGGGACCTGCGGTCTCCGAGGGCTGGGAGGCGGCCCTTTAGTTGCAGCATTTCCGCAGAGACCGCCACGCCCAGGGTTTTCTCCGCGCCTTTCTCCACTTCCATTTTCGGGAGCCGATCCCAGCATCTGCCCCTTCGTTTCCCCATAGGGTTACCCCTCGCCGCGCCAACTTCATCGTAAAGATGGCAAGACTGACTCCCGGAAAGAAGCAGAGGCTGCCCAGGGTCGTACACGCCTCTGGCCCCTAGCCAGGGCTCTTTTTTTTTTTTTTTAATGTATTTATTTATTTATTTATGGCTGTGTTGGGTCTTCGTTTCTGTGCATGGGCTTTCTCTAGTTGTGGCAAGCGGGGGTCACTCTTCATCGTGGTGCGCAAGCCTCTCACTATCGCGGCCTCTGTTGTTGCGGAGCACAGGCTCCAGATGCGAAGGCTCAGTAATTGTGGCTCACGGGCACAGTTGCTCCGCGGCATGTGGGATCTCCCCAGACCAGGGCTCGAACCCGTGTCCCTTGCATTGGCAGGCAGATTCTCAACCACTGCGCCACCAGGGAAGCCCAGGGCTCCTTTTAACAGCGCCCAGAGGCTCGGGTAGAAGAGCACTCTCTCCTTTCAGGGACGCAGTCCGCTGGTACCAACTCAGCCGCCCGTGATTCCGCAGACCGCCCGCTCTCCCCAGGTGCCAGCGCGGGACCCCGCGGGGCGGGGCCTCCCTACCGGCCTCGCTGGTGATTGGTTAAGGGAGCCGTGGGGCCAGAGGAAGGAGCCAATCTGGGCTGCAGCAGCAGGTGGCAGATCACCGCCAACAGCCGTTGGGTGCGGCTGGGTTTCCCGCTGCCTCCGGGTCCTGTCCTGGGCTCCTCGGGGACTTCAGGACGGGGAGGGGTCACGGAGCGTGACGCTCCGCCCCCACTTACAGAAGAGCCAATGGTCAGGAGCCCCTCGAGTGAGAAGGCCGAACAGGGCGTGGACCTGCTGCGTGTCTAGGCCCCGGCATGAGAAAGGGCTGGTAGGTGAACCGGGACTGGGTCGCCCTCAGGTTGTTGGTGGTCTTATGGGGGTGACAGACACGTAAACAACCGGTAATTGTGTCCTGTGGCCGGACAAACACGTGCACGTGGAGTGTAGAAGCAGATAGTCTGTGTTCGCCCTTGGACTCTATGTCCCTACTTTTGTGTACCTTCTGACTCCCTCTACCTCTTTTCAGTCTTGTCGGCTGTCTGGGACTGTTGTAAGAATTCGTGGAGGTCATGGAAGCCATATCGTTGACTACATTGTAAGCTCTTCTAGAGCAGGAAGCTATTTCCTATATTTTTAGTATCACAACCCTCTAAGACCCGCTTCAGATGTGGACAGGGACCGTTGCCTGCCATTCTGGTAAACAAAGAATGTTGCCCACCATTCCAGGTCCATAAGGATCTGGCCATTAGTCACGGCAGCCTTCCACCCACGTGAGCCCTGAAAGGAATTCAGGATGGAGAAAAACAGGAAGTATTCTGTGCTTTGGATTCTATTGTCCCTAGATAGTTAAGTTGCATACCTAAGGAATAATTTAAATGAACCCAGATTCTTGCATCTTCCCATATACAGAAAAGCACTAAAATCATTAATTTGAATGTCTGTTCTTTGTGATTGACAGTAATCTTTTGATGTTCAACTACATTTTTTTTTCCAGCAAAAAACTCCTATTTATCCTGGCTTCTCTCTTACCTCTTCTGAGCAGTTCCTCAAAGCTATCTGAGAGGCCGTCTCCTGAGTTATTGTCTTCAGTAAGATCCCCAAATAAAACTTAACTCGCTACTTTTAGGTCGTGTGTTTTTCTTCTGTTGACATATAGTAGAGGCTCAATGCATGCTGTTTGGGCTGCTGTTGAAAGTGCCCTTGGGAAGTGTAATGGGAGGATCTGGGAAGATGAACATTTAGTGAGTGCAGTTACTACGTTCAGGTTCAGTGTGGATACTTCACATAACCCTGTGAGGCTGGTATTAACCTCTGACCTACAGATGCGTGCCAAAGAGGTTAAATCATCTGCCTAATGTAACACGGTTAGGAATGGTGTGCCATGACTTAAGCCCTGGTTAATCAGCTCAGTGTGTGTATTTTTTGTCCACAAGCAGAAGGAATTGTCAGCCAGGAGACTATAGCTGGAATGGGACTGGATAATTATAGCAGAAAAGAAAAAAACACACTGAGCATATGATCCTGGCAGAAACAAAGTGGAAACTGAGAAATCCAGCCACAAATTTATTTCTGGCACTGTGGAGTCTCCCATCCATTGCTGGCCTAGCTTTTGCATGTAAGCTTCTGTCTTTGGCTGTGATGAACGGATTCCCAGGATACTCAGCAAGTTTGTGGTGAGACTACTGAACTGGTCGGTGATCTCTGAGGAGACATGAAAAATAGAGTAAAACAAAGGCTTGGAAATAAATGTGTTGCCCTGATTGCCAAAACAGGGAAGAATCTGGATTTCAAAGACTATATACCTATGAGATGTTTGTTCGTCCCTAGCAAAATTCAAGGGACTGTTAAAAGGATGATGTGTGGATACTAAAAAGAGAAGTAGATATCACCAGGATTCAACATGGATTTCTTTAGAAGTCCTGTTAAATTCTCTTTTCCTTAGGATGGAGCCAGGCAGATCAGGGTGTTGCTACAGACACTCTACCTCTGGATTTTTAGAGGTACAGCTCATCCAAATCATAAGATGTCTTATGGAGAAAGTGAAGAATGTTTGGTGTCAACTGAAAAAAACACACAACCTAAAAGTTGAGAATTATATTTTATTTGGGGCATTACTGAGGCCTTAAGCCCAGGATACAGCCTCTCAGATACCTCTGAAGGACTGTTCTGAAGAGGTAGGGGAGGAGCCAGGGTATATAGGAGTTTCTGCAAAAACACCAGGTAGCTGAACATCAAAAGATTACTGCTAATTAAAGAAAAACCAGATATCTCAAGTTAATGAATTTAGCACTCTTCTGTGTACGGGAAGATGCAAGGGTCTGGGCTAAATAAAATTATATCCTGTTTTTCTCCATCATGAATCCCCTTAGGGTGCACCATTGGTGATGGCTGCAGTGGCTGATGGACTGATAGTCTCAACATCCTTTGTTTACTGATACGGCAGGCAGACATTCTTTGTCCACAATGGGTACAGATAAGTGCATTTTACAAACCTGTTTCACATCTAGTTCACTGAAAAAAAAAAATATATATATGTACTTATAGTTTTGGAACTGTAAAATTTTAAAAACGTTGTTTGAAACACTGAAAATGAAAAAGACACAAGAAAGACACTGATTTTTTTTTTGTAAATTTATTTATTTTATTTTTGGCTGTGTTGGGTCTTCGTTGCTGTGCGCAGGCTTTCTCTAGTTGCAGCGAGCGGGGGCTACTCTTCATTGCAGTTCCTGGGCTTCTCATTTGGTGGCTTCTCTTGTTGCGGAGCACAAGCTCTAGGCACGGGGACTTCAGTAGTTGTGGCTCGCGGGCTCTAGAGCCAGGCTCAGTAGTTGTGGCGCACGGGCTTAGTTGCTCCGCGGTATGTGGCTCTTCCCGGACCAGGGCTCGAACCTGTGTCCCCTGCAATGGCAGGCGGATTCTTAACCACTGCGCCACTAGGGAAGCCCCACACCCACCCACACCTCCCTGACCCCCCCACCCGAGTCCATGACTTTTTGTTGTTTGTTCTTCTCTTTCTTGATTTCTTAAAAAAAAAAAAAAAAAGGTGGGGGAAATGGCCACCCAAAACGAGGTAGAATTACTTTGAACATTTGCAACAACAAAACTGGATTAAATTCTTTAATGAATCTTTGTTGTCAAGTAAGAAACCCTGCATTTTAAATATTAAATTGGGGGCTTCCCTGGTGGCGCAGTGGTTAAGAATCCACCTGCCAGTGCAGGGGACACAGGTTCGAGTCCTGGTCTGGGAAGATCCCACATGCTGCAGAGCAACTAAGCCCATGTGCCACAACTACTGAGCCTGCGCTCTAGAGCCCATGAGCCACAACTACTGAGCCCAAGTGCCACAACTACTGAAGCCCACGTGCCTAGACCCCGTGCTCCACATCAAGAGAAGCCACTGCAATGAGAAGCCCACGCACCACAAGGAAGAGTAGCTCCCACTTGCCACAACTAGAGAAAGCCTGCGGGCAGCAATGAAGACCCAATGCAGCCAAAGATAAATAATAAATAAAATTAATTAATTAAAGAAAAAAAAAAGACACATGCATCTCAATGTTCATTGCAGCATTATTTACAATAGCCTGGTCATGGAAGCAACCTAAATGACCATCGACAGACGAACGGATAAAGAAGATGTGGTACATATATATAATGGAATATTACTCAGCCATAGAAAGGAACAAAATTGGGTCATTTGTAGAGACGTGGATGGACCTGGAGACTGTCATACAGAGTGAAGTAAGTCAGAAAGAGAAAAACAAATGTTATATATTAACGCATATATGTGGAATCTAGAAAAATGGTACAGATGAACCGGTTTGCAAGGCAGAAATAGAGACACAGATGTAGAGAACGAGTATATGGACACCAAGTGGGGGAAAGGGAAGGTGGGCTGAATTGGGAGATTGGGATTGACATATATACACTAACTAATATGTATAAAATAAGTAACTAATGAGAACCTGCTGTATAGCACAGGGAACTCCATTTCGCTGTACAGTAGAAACTAACACAACATTGTAAAACAATTATACCCCAATTAAAAAAAAAAAAGACTCTGTGCTTCCAATGCTGGGAGCTTGGGTTCAATCCCTGGTCGGGGAACTAAGATACCACATGCTGCTTGCTGTGGCCAAAAAACCCCTAAAAAACGAAAACAAAACAAAAAACATCCAGAAGTGTAGATTTGCCTTAAAATAAAAGTACAGTGCTGATTGCTAAAAAGTTCTTTGTTAAAAAGAAACAAACAACCTAGGGATCAATTAAAAAAAAAAAAGGAGCTTTTTGTTGCATTAGGATGTGCTGTAATGAGCAAGACTCCAGACAAAATTAAATGTTTGCCAAACATCAATACAACACACTTTTAACATCATTAAGTGTAAGTTATATTGCACCAGCAGAATAGTTTTTTTGACTGGCACTATAAAGCTCACTTTAAGAAAGAAAAAAAGACACCAAGTGTGAATAACAAATGGTGTAACTAAATTACTGCAAATGAAGATTAGCAGTGAGAAGTGAGGAAGGTGACACTCTAAACCATTCTGATACGATGGCATCTCTAATTTACAAGAAGTAGAACTCCTGTATCAGCATAAGATGGTAAAGTGGACTTGAAAAAGTTGGCCTCAGTGTGTATATCCAGTGTTGAAGCACCTTCCCTGAATGAGTGAGCAAAGTTAAGGACATGTAGAGAGAATTTTATGCTGCAATGTCAGAGTCTTTGATGGCTTTCTTCTCTGCAAAAGTTGTATGTAGCAGTTTTCCTACAAACTTCTCATTTAATTCAGAGCTAAATAGTGGAATTTCAAAGCACAGCTTAAGAGAAAGCCAGTCATGTCTGCTGTGGCAACATCAGAGTTGTGTTTTGTTGTTGAATCTGTTGTTGCTTCCTCAATGACCATTTCACAGGATTCTTCATTTGCTCTGAGCCAGAAGTTAAATACGGTAAATCAGGTTCTCCTTTCTCATCAGAAGCATCACCAGGTTTTCTGTTTACACGTTGACTAGAAGCTTCGATATGGTGACACATTCACAGAAATCCCTGCAAGCCCACTTTATTCCTTAATATTTGCAGTGTTTTGTGAACATCCATATTGATACAGCAAACTTTCCTTATAGTTCTGTTTTAATCAAATGGAATAGGTTTTTCTCATCCCATCATTTAACATCTGAGCTAATCTGAAGTAGGAATTACTTCAGGATTATGACTCCAAAACATTATTAATACTCAGTATTAGCTCTGAAATATATCTGATGGTTTTTGAAGTCTTCTACCTTTGGCCAGTAAAAGAAATAGGGATCTGACTTCTGAGCAGTGGCTTCTGGATAACTGGTCTAATATTCTGAGGAGTACTATTGCTGATGGGCTGTATTCATAAATGAGAGGAGCCATGGAAACAAGCCATGTGTAATTTTGTTTAGAACTCTGCTGCAAGTCACAGGGTCCGAATCAAGAAGGCTCTCACACCTTTTAAAAGATCCAGAAGAAAACCATAAATGATTGTTCTGGCTATGTAGTTGTGTGACTGTATCATTATTATACAGAGACAGTATGGTGTTTCTCAGAGTGAGTGCCTGATCAAAATATCTCTGCAATCTGCACTTTTTCTTCATCAGTGTTTTGAACCTTTTCTAGTTCTGTAAGGAAGCTGTCCAGAGACTTATGTGAAAGTCTGCCAACTTTTGATACAGGATTTCTCATCATTACAAAGGAAAGTGTTGAGTCAAATAGGCAAGCAATATGCTTTGTGAGTCCTGTAGGCAGATCCAAATTGCTTATACTGGCTGTGTCAGCTGGATCTTGACTATTTCTATCAGTACCAGAGCTGACAAAACTTCTTTTCAGGACTCCTACTTTCCTTGCCATCTTTTTTTTAAAATTAAATTTAATTAATTAATTTATTTTGGTTTATTTTGGTTGCATCGGGTCTTAGTTGCGGCACATGGGATCTTCCGTTGCAGTGCACAGGCTTCTCTCTAGTTGTGGCGTGCAGGTTTTCTCTCTCCAGTTGTGGCCCGCGGGCTCCAGGGCACGTGGGCTCTCTCGTTGAAGCGCGTGAGCTCAGTAGTTGTGGTGCGCGGGTTTAGTTGCCCTGTAGCACGTGGGATCTTAGTTCCCCGACCAGGGATTGAACCCACATCCCCTGCATTGGAAGGTGGATTCTTTACCACTGGACCACGAGGGGAGTCCCTTTCATTGCCATCTTATATCGAATAAAAAGAGTATCTTTTGTGGATGGAAAGTCCTTTTAAATCTTTTTGCAGATGGAACGTTGCACCTTGAAGAATGTACTTGCTGCACATTTATTACTTACGTCTCTTCTTAGGGGCAGAGCCCAAGCAGCAATACATGGAAACATTCTTAGCCAGTGACATGTCTATCTCAAGGACATTTGCAAGCTCTGCAACATTAGTATGCTCATCTATTGAAAGAAATATAAAGTTTCAAAGTAATCACCTAGTCATCTTGAACTCAGTTCATTACAAAACCTTCAGGAGAATAAAATTCAGATATTGACACGTTCAAATAAATCCTTTGTTGTATAAACTATGTAGCATATTGTAATATAGGGATTCAGAGAGTTGAGTATATTTCTCAGGCAAAATGCACATCTTTATGTCATTTTTGAGTTCTGACCAGCCTACACCACTCACCATGCCTCTTTGGCAGTTTCCACTGGCTTTATTGGTAGAAGATGTGACCATTCCTCAAATTTCAAAAAGAAAAAGTTTGATGATCTACACTGATTCATAATATCAATGTACTGCTATCTTTTTATTGCCAAGAAAACGTAGATAGTCAGCCCTAATAAAATTGGGCAATGAAGCATAACTATTTTTTTGGCCATGCCAGGCGACTTGTGGGATTTTAGTTCCCAGACCAGGGACTGAACCTGGGCCACAGCAGTGAAAGCCCGCAATCCTAACCACTAGGCCACCAGGGAACTCCTAAAGCATAACTTTTTTCATTGTTCATAATGTCCTCTATAATCTCAGCATAATATGATAATGGTGTTATCCTCAGACCCTTTACCACAATACCCAATAAATGGTAAATATACAGCGTGAAATAATCTCGACTGTAATAGTTCCTCAAAGTATTTGCATTCAATCTTCCTTGACGTGTTTAAGTTATATTTCTGTATCATAACTGACTGTGGGTATGTAGAGGACAATCTGCTTTGCATATTTCCTCTGTGAATTTCCAAGACCCTATCACGTGTTGGTGGGCAGCCTGTTCCGTGAGTGGCTGTGCCTGATGTGGAACTTCCTATCGATGGTGCGAGGGCCCTGGGAGAGCTGGTGGGGAGCCTGGAGGAGGCCTGGTGCCTTACACTTTAGAATGCCCGGCTGCCCCGTGGTGAGGGCTCCATACAGCTCAGCACGGCAGAGAAGAGTGTCAGGGGTGCATCAGAGAATCTCAGTTTCTTCATTAAATTATACTTTAAGGAAAAAAGAGCTTTTAAAGTTAAAATCATCATTCTTGTAAATAATTACGCAGGTTCACTAATCTACTCTCATATGTGACTGTTCCTCAAATTTCAATGAAAGGATTGGAGAATGCCTTCATTTTGCTTCTCTCCATTTCAAAATTCTTGCCTATGTGACTCTTTTATTTCTAGGTTTACCATATCCTTTCCAGAGTGATCCCTCCTACCTGCACGCATTATTCTATGCTCTTCTGTTTTCTCTAGGACCTTTCCTCCTATCTTCAATCTTTCCTTTCTTCTACTCTGTGTGTGTGTGTGTGTGTGTGTGTGTGTGTGTGTGTGTATAAATTAAAAGATAACCTCAGGACTTTCCTACTCCTTTTACAGTGGCTATTTTTTCTCCTTTCTTTCTCTGCCAAACTTTCTGGACAGTTGGCTGTCCTCTGACATGTCAGCTTCTGGCACAACTCTTACATGTCTGATGAATGAATAAATGAATGATCTCACATTCATCTCTTCATTCACTTTACGCCAGCCACACAGGTCTTTTTTTCTGTTCTTGAACATGCCAAGCTCCTTCCCATAGGACCTGTGGACTGCTTGTTCCCTTTTCCTGGAACACTTTTCCTCAGATCTTTACGTGGCTAGCACCTCTCATCATCCCTACAGACACACACACACACACACTTCTTGGAGATAACCAGTGGTCCCTTCTTCAAGTTGCGTGCACTTTTTTTTTAATTTATCTATTTTCTTTTATTTATTTGTGGCTGAGTTGTGTCTTTGTTACTGTGCACATGCTTTCTCTAGTTGCAGTGAGCGGGGGCTACTCTTTGTTGCAGAGCACGGGCTCTAAGCGTGCAGGCTTCATTAGTTGTGGCTCATGGGCTCTAGAGCACAGGCTCAGTAGTTGTGGCGCACGGGCTTAGTTGCTCCGGGCATGTGGGATCTTCGCCGACCAGGGCTTGAACCCGGTCCCGTGCATTGGCAAGTGGATTCTTAACCACTGCGCCACCAGGGAAGCCCTGAGTGCACTTTTAAGTAAAATTTTTATAGAAGTATAACATACATATTAAACAGTGCACAAATCATAAGTGTACAGCTTGATAAACTCTCATATAGTGAATGCCTCTATATAATTTGCACTCATCAAGAAACATTAACATTATTTGTGAATTATTCTTCAATAAAGCTAAAAAATTTTAAAAAGAAACATTATTAACACTGCAGAAACAACCTCTCATGTCCCTTCTCAGTCACTATTTTCCCAGAGAATAACTACTGTACTGATTTTTAAAAATATATTTATTTATTTATTTGGCTGCATCAGATTTTAGTTGTGGCATGCAGGATCTTTTTTTTTTTTGCGGTATGCGGGCCTCTCGCTGTTGTGGCCTCTCCCGTTGCAGAGCACAGGCTCCAGACACACAGGCTCAGCGGCCATGGCTCACGGGCCCAGCTGCTCCACGGCACGTGGGATCCTCCCGGACCGGGGCACGAACCCGCGTCCCCTGCGTCGGCAGGCGGACTCCCAACCACTGCGCCACCAGGGAAGCCCCCCTATACTGATTTTTAACATCAAATATTTGTTTTGCCTGTTCTTAAACATCATATACATGGAATTGTACTATTTTCTGTCTTTCACTCAACATTAAATTTGTGAGATTCAGCCAAGTTACATGAAGTTGTAGATCTTTAATTATCGTTGCTGTATAGTCTCTACTGTATGAGTATATCCAGTGTATTCACTCTACTGTTGATGGGACATTCCAGTTGTGTCCACTTTTTGTCTATTACAGTAGAACTGCCATGAACTGTCATAACCATTTGCACTCTTAATAGCCTTATTGAGGTACAACTTAAATACCATACAATTCACTCATTGCTAAGTGTATGATTTAATTAATTCTTAGTAAATTTATACAGTTGTGCAATAATGACCACAATCCAGTTTTTTTTTTTTTTTTTTTTTTTTTGCGGTACACGGGCCTCTCACTGTTGTGGCCTCTCCCGCTGAGGAGCACAGGCTCTGGACGCGCAGGTCCAGCGTCCATGGCCCACGGGCCCAGCCGCTCCACGGCATGTGGGATCCTCCCGGACCGGGGCACGAACCCGTGTCCCCCGCATTGACAGGCGGACTCCCAACCACTGCACCACCAGGGAAGCCCCACAATCCAGTTTTAAAATACTTCCATCACCCCCAAAAGTTGTGTTGTGTCTGTCTGCAGTCATTTCCTTCTCTCACCTCAGCCCTGGATGACCACTACTTTCTGTCTCCACAGCTTTGCATTTTCTAAAATTTTCATATAAGTGCAATGTAGTCTTTGGTGTCTGGCTTCTTTCACTTAACATAATGTTTTTTGAGGTTCATCCCTGTTGATGCATGAATCAGCAGTCTGGTCCTTTTTTATTGCTGAGTAGTGTTCCATCACAGTGATATAGAACATTTTGTTTGTGTACTCACCAGTTGATGGGCATTTGGATTACATATTTCCAGTTTGGAGCTATTATGAATAAGGCTGTTATTGACATTCACGTACAAATCTTTGTGTGGACATATGATTTCATTTCTCTTAGGTAAATACCTAAAAGTAGGATGGCTGGATCAGATGGTAAATATATATTTAATATTTTAAAAAATTCAAAAATTTCCAAAGTGACTGTACCATCTTACATTTCCACCAACAATGCATGAGGAATCCAGTTTGTTTCCTACAAAATTTACCACTTTTAGTTGACAAAGCTGTGGATTTTTGCTGTCAAATTATTACCCATGTTTTATAGGTAAATAAACTGAGGCTTAAGGAGACCAAGAATTTGACCCATGTCACATAGCTAATAAGTATCAGAACGGGGATTCTAACTTTGGTTTTTGTTACGAGGTTCATACTCATTCCATTGACATGAATTGAGATGTATACTTGAATACTCAAGAGATCCCCACCCCCTCTGCAAAAATAGATTATTCATTGTTTTTTGCTCTCAAAGGCAAAGCTCTATTTTAGGAAGGGGTTTTCTTTAGCTCTTAAAAATTTATTTATTTTAGAGAGAACTTGGATCCTTACCTAACATCATACACACAAATTAACTCAAAATGGATCAAAGACCTAAATATAAGATCTAGAGAACTATATGGACTTCCCTGGTAGTCCAGTGGTTAAGACTCTGCACTTCTAATGCAGGGGGCATGGGTTTGATCCCTGGTTGGGGAAATTCCTCATGCCTCGTGACCAAAAAAAACCCCACAAACCCAAAAAACCTATAAAACTCTTAGAAGAAAACACAGGATAAAAGCTTCATACCATTATATTTGGCAATGATTTCTTAAATGTGATACCGAAGGCACAGGCAACAAAAGAAAACATAGACAGGGACTTCCCTGGTGGCGCGGTGGTTAAGAATCCACCTGCCAATGCAGGGGACACGGGTTCGAGCCCTGGTCCGGGAAGATCCCACATGCCACAGAGCAAGTAAGTCCGTGCGCCACAACTACTGAGCCTGCGCTCTAGAGCCCACGAGCCACAACTACTGAGCCTGCGTGCCACAACTACTGAAACCCATGTGCCTAGAGCCTGTGTTCTGCAACAAGAGAAGCCACCGCAGTGAGAAGCCCGTGCACCAAAACGAAGAGTAGCCCCCGCTCACCACAACTAGAGAAAGCCCGTACGCAGCAATGAAGACCCAATGCAGCCAAAAATTAATTAATTAATTAAAAAAAAAAAAGAAAACATAGACAAATTGGAGCTCATGAAAATTAAAAACTTTTGTGCATCAAAGGATACAATCGACAGAGTAAAAAGACAACCTACAGAATGGTAGAAAATATTTGCAAATCACATGTCTCATAAGAGGTTAATATCCAGAATATATAGAGGACTACTAAAACTCAAAAACAACAACAAAAACCCAATTCAAAGTTGGGCAAAGGACTTGAATCGACATTTCTCCAAGGAAGATATACAGATGGCCAATAAGCAAATGAAAAGATGCTCAGTATCACTAATCATCAGGGAAATGCAAATCAAAACCACAAGATACCACTTCACACTCATTAGGATGGTTATTATTTTTTTTAATGGAAAATAAGTATTGGTGAGGATGTGGAGAAATTGGAACACTGTGCACTCTTGGTGGGAATGCAGAGTGGTACAGCTGCCATGGAAAACAGTATGGCAGTCCCTCAAAAATTGAAAAACAGAATGATCCAGCAATTGATCCAGCAATTCCACTTCTGGGTATATACCCAAAATAATGGAAAGCAGGGCCTTGGAGAGAGATTTGTACACCGATGTTCATAGCAGCATTATTCACAATAGCCAAAAGGTAGGCGCAACCTAAGTATATCCATTGATGGAAGAATGGATAAGCGAAATGTGGCATACATATACATATATATATATATAATGGAATATTTTTCATCCTTTTAAAAGAGGGAAATTCTGACACATGCTATAGGATGAACCTTGAGGACATTATGCTAAGTGAAATAAGCCAGTCACAAAAAGATAAATTCTATATGATTCCACTTATATGAGGTACCTAGAACAGTAAAATTGAGAGACAGAATGTATAATGGTGGTTGCCAGGGCTTTTTGGGAGAGGGAAATGGGGAGTTATTGTTTCATGGGTATGGAATATCGGTTTTGCAAGATGAAACAAGTTCTCAGGATGGATGATTGCATGACATTATAAATGAACTTGATGTCACTGAACACAAAAATAGTTAAGACGGTAAATTTTATGTTGTGACTTTTATTACAATTTTTAAAAATTAAAACATTAATTCATTCACTCATTAAGTTTGCAATATTCCAGGCACTCTACTAAGGGCGAGGGATTCAAGTGTAAACAATACCCTGTTCATGCCTGCAAGGAACTTATAGGCTAGTGTGACCATCAGACAGGTGGGCACAGTGTGACCAGGGTTGTGGGAGCCTGTCGGAGGGGCATCTTAGTCCCCTATGTATGTCAGACCCAGCATATGTTTAACAAATAACAGAAGTCGGCAAAGCAACAAATGCTACAAGATCTGTGCCTTTGATTCATTATCAGAAAACTCTCTCCTAGGCAGAGCTGGAGATGGTGAGTCTGCTACTACCCAAGTGGTTTGGTTCAGAGGCCAAAAAATGATTTGCTGGGAATATTACTGAGGGTATTTCTAAGTTACTTAGAACATGTGAGCATTGTCCTTTTTTCTCACTACTCCTTCCAGATGGAATCTTCTGTTGATTTTATTACTATTCTATTCACTCAACTCCCACTTCCAATACTCTTGTCTGGGTTATGACAACAGCTTCATCTTCCTGTGACCAGAGTCCACCCCGCTAATTCATTCTCTGCACTGCAGTCAGTCATCCCTACTTGAAACACTTCAGCGGCTCCACATTACCCTCAGAATACCCCAGACTTCTTAGGGTGGTGTCTTAGCTCAGGCTGCCATAACAATATATCACAGACCTGGTGGCTTTCACAACAGGAGTTTATTTCTCATTAAGGTCTGGAAGCTGGGAAGTAAGATCAAGGTGCCCATCCATTAGGTTCCCTGGTGGGGGCCCTCTTCCTGACTTGCAGACGGGCTTCTCACTGTATCCTCACATGGTGGAGAGAGAGCACTTTGGTCTTTCTTCCTCTTCTTATAAGGACCCTACTCCCATCATGGGGGTGCTACCCTCATGACCTCATCTAAACCTAATCACCTCTCAAAGGCCCAAACTCCAAATACCATCACATTGGGTGTTGGGGCTTCAACATATGAATTTTGGGGGCAGAAATATTCAGTCCATAATATGTGGCTTCTCCAGCCTTTCAGGGCCCCTGTTTTCCTCTTTATCCCCATCTCTCTCACTGCTTCCTTTTAGTCTGCAACCTGGCCATGCTGATAGCTGGCAATACTTGGATGCCCCTTGTTCTTGCTTCTTTCTAGGCCTTTGTACAAGCCGTTCCCTCTACCTAGAATGACTTTCCCCTCTTTTGCTAGGATAACTCCTATCTGTCCTTTAGGTGTCCTCTGCAAAGAAGCTTCCTGGGCCCCAAACCAGGTCAGGTGTCCTTCATCTGGGTTTCTGCTCTTGAGTGCCTTGTGCATTTCCCTACGGTGGCTCTCATCACACTGCATCGTTGTCTCTTCTGCTCCACCATCCACCACCCCAGTGAACTCCCTGAAGGCAGGATGGGCCTCATTCACCTCAGCACGTAGTTCAACGTGTGGCTAACGATGTATGCACAATGAATACTTTGGTTTGTATAGTGCTCTGTACTTTTCAGAGTGTCCCGACACAAAATAGCTCATCTATAGAGGTATAATTATATTTCCTTACTTAACATTCATTCCTCCTGAATAAAATATTCCTTTAAATATATTACTTTTACTAACAAGATTTCTGTGAAGTCAATAATCCACTATGTCACTAATGTGACTGAGTCAGGGGTCAAACTATCTCATTTTTCCTGATATACTAGAACAGTTTGTGAAAAAGCAGATTTCTTTCTATAACCCAGCAGGACCCTATGGGGCCTTCCTGGGACAGACCCCTCTCCTGTAGTCTCTGCTTTAGCTCCTCTGTGAATTACCTAGATAATCATATCTGATGCTCATTTCCTGAGTAGTTTTACAGATGTTAAAACTCCCACCAAATGGAAGAAATTAACTACTTGATGATGATGAGCCCATAGCCCCCAGACCTACTGGCGCCTAAGGATTGATAATGTTACCCCTGGGACATCGTCCTGTTACCTCACCATCAACCAATCAGAGAATTGTGCACAAGCTGTTCACAGACCCTGGGATGCCCCTCCCTCACTTTGCCTTTAAAAATGCTTTGCTGGGACTTCCCTGGTGGTCTAGTGAGTAAGACTCTGTGCTTCCACTGCAGGAGGCACTGGTTCAATCCCTGGTGTGTGTGTGGGACTTCCCTAGGGTCCCTGGTGGTTAAGAATCCACCTTCTAATGCAGGGGATGCAGGTTCGATCCTTGGTTGGGGAACTAAGATCCCACATGCCACAGGGAAACTAAGCCCACGTGCTGCAGCTAGAGAGCCCATGCACTGCAACTACCGAGCCTGTGTGCCACAACTAAAGACAAGCCCATGCACCACAACTAGAGAGAAGCTTGTGCGCTGCAACGAAATATCCAGTGTGTCACAACTAAGACTCGACCCAGCCAAAAACAAACAAACAAACAAACAAAACAAACCATTAGGGAGTTCGCATGTTTTGAGTACTAGCTTTCCTGAACTCCTTGCTTGGTGCCCTGCAATAAGGGCTGTACTTACCTTCACCACAACCCAGTGTCAGTAGGTCAGCTTTACTGTGTGTGGGCGAGAGGATTCAAGTTTGGTTCCATCCACCTCACTACAAATAACTCAATTTTGTTTCTTTTTATGGCTGAGTAATATTCCATTGTGTATATGTGCCACATCTTCTTTATCCATTCATCTGTCGATGGACACTTAGGTTGCTTCCATGTCCTGGCTATTGTAAATAGAGCTGCAGTGAACATTGTGGTACATGACTTTTTTTTTTTTTTTTTGCAGTATGCAGGCCTCTCACTGTTGTGGCCGCTCCCGTTGCGGAGCACAGGCTCCGGATGTGCAGGCTTAGTGGCCATAGGCTCACAGGCCCAGCCGCTCCGCGGCATGTGGGATCTTCCCGGACCGGGGCACGAACCTGCGTCCCCTGCATCGGCAGGCGGACTCTCAACCACTGCGCCACCAGGGAAGCCCGGTTCGGTAACATTTTGAATGACTTGATGGAGGTAGGTGTCTGTGAGGGTGCAGTGGGGGAATGGGTATTGGCCTCAGCTGGTGATCTGACCTCAGGAGTTTGTATCCCTGGCTTCCTGGTGGCAGAAATTGGGAGGCAGGACTAGGAAGGGAATGCCTGTGGCTTGGAGGAAGCTCTTAGTTCTTAGAATCACAGAACTTTAGTCTTAGGTCATTTGGTTCAACCTCTGCCTTTAAGAAATGGGGAAAGAGATCTAGTATTTTGCCCAGAAAAACCTCAGAAGACCTCCCACCAATCTTGTTTTCCCTCTCCCAAAAGCCTGAAGTTGGAGGTCACTAGGCTTCTGATCTCAATCAAAATATCTCTCAGAAGCATTCATCCCCTCTCTTTCAGCAGCAGCATCTAAATAGTGTGCTCTGGATAGATGATGGGTTAATATTGCTACATAGAAACTCATGGAAGGCATAGTCCTTGGCCTCTAGGAACTTACAAATCAAGACCAAGTGTTTAAAAATGATTTGCACATGCTGTCAAGTCAAAAGAAAGAGAAAGTTTTAAATACAGCTTTTATTTGAAAGCTGAACCAGACATTAAATCAAAATAATTTTTATTTTTTTGCTTTTGCTTGGACTTTCCACTTCGTATATGTAGATGCTCAAAAATTATGATTTAGATTTAGGAAAGTGCTGATTTCGGAAAGTGGATGTTCGTTTTTCCCCAGGGTGCAGAGGAGTCAGAGTAGGGAAGGAAGGATGACATCACTGAACACCTCCTGCAAAGTGAGGATTGTCATTCCCACTTCTCTGTAGGACTCTGAGGTGCAAGAATTCCCCATGGTTAGGTTGCTAATAGTTGTGTGTGTGTGTATGTGTGTGTGTCTGTGGTTTGAACCCAGTTCTGTCATCAGAGCCACACAGGCTGCTAAGAAGCAGAAAGTCTGGCATTCTGGGTCCCAATTATCAATGTGAAATATGGCCAGTTAAGTTCAGAAGGAGGTTATCTGGTTCAAGCCTGCCTTTTACATATGGAGGTGCCGAACCCCTAAACGACAGAGCAGCCAGCCTGCAGAAGGGCAGAAGGCAGTGTATGTGTGTGGGCCAGGTGTGGCCCAGCGCTGACACACGGGAAGCCTGAAGCGAGAAAGGGTGATTCCATCCAAGAAAGAGAAGGCAGAAAAGTGGCTATTCTCATTCCCACACTCAAGGTGTGAATTCCTTTATTGAGTCATAGTAATTTTCCAAAAATTCTGATTCCTGGTACTTTAGGCTCTCAGCTCAGTATTTATCTCTTTGTCCCCAAACTCCACACCCTTCAAGGTGCCTCACAGTCCAGCACGGAGTGGGGGGCTCCCACAGCTGCACATCATTCTTTGTCACCCCTGGCCCCCAAACCCCTGGTTCCTTTGGTCTCACCTCTAGACAACTGTGTCTTTCAAAAACTTCTTCCCTGGCACTTCCTCACTGACCTACAAAATCTTTCCCAAGGCATGGTCCTTCTATTTACATTTGTACAGAGCTTTTGCTTTTATAATGTGCTTTCTTGCCCACCTTCTCACTTGATCCTCATAAACACCCCAAGTGAGGTAGGAGGAAAGGGATTATTACTCCCATTTTACAGGAAAGAGACTGAGGCTGCCCTCTTGATTCTCCAGTGTCATCAGCAAACATTTATGGGTCTAAGCCTCACACTGGCTCAGCAGTGCTCCTTTGACACAGGTTCTAGGTTTTCTTTTCTTCTCACGTTTCCTGGAATCCCAGCGGGTTTTACACAGCAGGCACGCTACAAATATAGCTGATGATGCATGGCTAACCGAAGGCTGCAGTCAAAAGCTTTGTGTTGCTTTGGCGGTGCCCCTGTAGACTCCTTAGCTGATTTCCAAGTGAATCGCGTGCCACTCCTGTCCCTTTCCTGTTTATAATTCATCGTCTAATCAGATTTTTCAGGGGACGTAAGTTTGCAAACTTCCGTTTTATCCAAGTGGATGTTTTGTTTTTCCTTGCCTAAATGTTAGGCATCCAACCTGATGGGTTTCACAAATTAATGTAATTTATTTTCCATGTTGTCAGTGCAAAACAAAGGTGTTCTTAAGACAAAGCACTGAAGACCACAGTCCTTCCTCCTCTTCTGTTTCTTGAGTCAGCAGCAAGTAAACAGTTCTGTAAACATGTGTGGGTCTACGTCCTTGTGTGTGTGGACCCGCTGCTTTATTCCATCCTTAACTGGTTTTGTCCGAGTTAAGTACCAAGTGGCCTTGTCTTAGTCAAAATGGAGATTCCCGTAGCACCTGGACTTTCATCAAGGCCCGTTTCAGTTGCTCGTAGGTGACGAACATCACCACATTCCAGGCTCCCAAACGCAAAAATGAGGGTGTAAATCTGATGAGAGAAACAACCACATGGTCAGGTGGGTGGACTGGAGTCCCACATGGATCTATGCGCTCTCCCCACTCGGTGCTGGTGCCAAAGGACTAGCCTTCTGTTAGTCACGAGCATTTTCTGAGATTGTTCAGTCATTTTCTTCTCTACTGAAGGAATTTAGGCAGAAGCTGGAGTTGGGAAAGGAAAGAAAACTAACATTTTGAGCCATGTTACTGTGTCAGGCAGTTAATTCTCACAGTTCTATCAGGTAGCTATGATTGTTGCCAGTTCTTTCTCTTCAGAAACCGAGGTTAAGTAGCTCAGTTAAAACCACCTGACTCCATTCTGCTGCTGGGTATTTCTGGGCTCATTTACAACCTGAGTGGCCACCCCTGCGGAGACCTCGGCCTCCAGCTGGAGGGGCAAAAACAACGTGACACCAAATTTAGCTGCTCTCCGGAAAGCCTGCCTGTCCTGCGGTAGGTAGCGCGGCTGGGCGAGAGCCCCCCTCGGCTGTGCTTCGCAGACTCAGGGAGCGGCCGGCCCCTGCCTCTTCTTCAGCCTCTCTCTCCGCTAATCCCCTCCTGGTCCTCTCAGCTCCCGCCAGACGCTTCCTCCCACACCTTTGCCCACGTTGCTCCTTCTGCTTGGAATATCTCCTTCTCTCCTTGCCGGGCTGTTCGCTCTTCGCTCCGTGGGACTCAGCTTGGGCACCAGAACCTCCCCCCAAGGCCTCTCCTGAACCCTC
Organism: Delphinus delphis; assembly: GCF_949987515.2. Classification (NCBI taxonomy): domain Eukaryota; kingdom Metazoa; phylum Chordata; class Mammalia; order Artiodactyla; family Delphinidae; genus Delphinus; species Delphinus delphis. Next base: position 58,761,595 of record NC_082690.1, on the reverse strand, counting down.
AGCCTGGGCCCCTCACAGGGCGTACAGCACGGGGACAACGAATGTGAACTCTGGCATTAGACTTGGATTCACATCCTAGCTTGACCAGCTTCTTGAACTTAATCTTTCTCAGCCTCAGCTTACTTATCTGTAACATGAGGACAGCAACACCTACCGCACGGAGCTGTCGAGAGGATTAAATGAGTTAAGGTACAGCGCATAGCACAGGGCCCAGCACCCGCAAGATCCTCGGTGAATGTTTGCCAAGTGAAAGTACAAACCGAGACAAGTGGCTACAGCTGAAGAGTGAAATGATGGCGGCACTTACAGGAAAAGAACTGTCAGCTGGAACTCAGTTTTGTGACGTCATCCCAGGGTCGAGAACATGGTTGCTTGTTGGGCCCAATCTAACGCTGGACGCCAGAAAACTATCCTCAGTGGTGGAGGTAAGAGGGCCAAGCAAAGAGCTTAGCGTGGGATGGACGATGTGGGTGGTATCTGACGGTCAGTGTTTGAGCCGTGGCTCTGCCATTCAGACTTTGTGAGCTGGGACAAGTTCCATGACCTTCCTGAGCCTCGGCCTCTTCCCCAGTAAATGTGGAGAACACGGCCCAGTTCAGGGGGGTGAGATAGTATTTGTGAAGTGCTTAGCAAAAGGCCTCATACTTAGGGACTTAGCAGTCACGCCGATTGTTAATGACTGCACTATAGAGTGCTGCCTTGGTGCTGGGGACTCTGGGATATGGAAGATGTATACGGTTGACCCTTGAACAACACAGGTTTGAACCGTGAGGGTCCACTTATACACAGATCTTTTTGCAATATTAAATACTACAGTACTGTATGATCTGCGGTTGGTTGGATCCGTGGTTGGTTGAATCTGTGGATGTGGAACCAGGGATATGGAGGAACCTCATGTATGGAGGGCCGACTATAAATTGTCCACGTATTTTCAACTGCATGGGGTCCATGCCCCTAACCTTCGCATTGTTCAAGGGTCAACTGTATAAGCCACAGTCCTTGGCTGCAAGGAGCCTGCACTCTAGCATGGGGGATAATTTAAACTTACAAATACTATAATATTGATACAAAGTAGGAAGTGGTAGATCCCATAAAAGTGGTGTGGAGGAAGTATCACTGAAGTTCACAGAGGGGGAAAGTTTACACCTGAGAGTGTTAGGGAGGAGGTGGCATTTGAACTAGTTTTGAAGGACAGCTAAGATGTAGAGCATGTGGATGGCGCAGGAAAGGCATTCCACGCCGAGGGAACAGTAAATGCCAAGGCAGAGAAGCAAGAAAACATGAAGCACATTGGGCACTAGGGCTGCCGACTGTGGTGGTCCACAGTGATGGAGGTGGGTCCGAGAAAAGTCTCAGGATTACCAACCACCTTTCCCTCCTCCTCCCCTGCCCAGGACGTTTGGGGATAGCACTTTGACCTATGCCTAGAAACCTTTTTCTCAGATAAGCCTCCCTGACTCTCCAAATCAGACCTGGTCCACTCTTTCTAAAAATCATTTCCGTAGGTCTTTATACTTGCCCTTTGTGGCATTTACACCTGTGCTGTTCACCAGTGTGTTTCCAGGTGGACCCATGGTAGACACAATCCACATGGCGGGAAGGAAGGGAGCTGGGGAGGGAGGCCTGCTTCTCTAGGAGGGAGTACTGGCAGCAGGAGGGGAGGCTCACCCCTTATAGAAGGCTGTGGGGCCCTCCTGGGTCACCATCTTCAGCATACAGTCGAAGGGGCTGCGGTACTGGCCTGGGGGTGAGTTCATATATCGGGTCTTCACCACGTCCACTGGGGAGGCCACCACTGTGGCACAGAAGCCAGCTCCAAAGGCAGAGACGAAGTGGCAGGGGAAGTCGTCTGTCGCAGGTTAGGGAAGAGCAAATGTTGGGCTGTGAGATGAGGCGTGCCCTTGCTTTCTGTTTCATATGTGTCCACTGTTTGTCCCTTATGAAACTGTGAACTCCCTGAGTGTAAGGATAGTGTTTTCCAAATCTCTCACAGTGCCCAGGGCAGAGCTCTTGGTAAGGACTCGTAAAACAGAACTGGGCTGTCCCAGGGTTGGAAGGTAATCCAGTCCAACCACCTAGTTGGAGGAAACTGTAGTCAGAGAAGGTGACCCTTGCTTACAGGTGCACGGGGAGAGGTGGCACGGGGCTGGAAGCCAGGTCTCGGGCCTCCTGTCCGGGGTTCTTTCCTACTCATCATAGTGATGTGCTGGGCACTGCGCCTCCCTCCACTCCTGAAGCCCAGTTGCCTGTGGGTGGTGCCCACTCTCTGGCGTCCCGGGTTCCCTCTCTGCTATGGGAGGGCCGTCTGCCTGGAGCCCAGGGCCTCACCGGTGAGCAGGTGGTAGTTTAGCAGCTTCTCCTTGATGATGTCGTAGGTCACCATCTCAGCACAGTTGATGATGGCATTCCTCATGATGTTGGGCAGAGTTCCTGTCAGGGAGGGGGTGGGGCTGATGAGTGGGGAAGAGGAGAAATGGAACCCCTGGCTGCAAGGCCACAGGCCCCAGTTGGGGGGACATGGTGCCCCATTCCAGGGGTCTCAGAGGAGCCCACCTCAGGTGGGCAGATTCCATACTTTCCTTTCTGATGTTTAAAAACTCTCAGGTTATCCATGTCCATCTTAGAGATAAAAAACAGAGAGGCCCTCTTGTATTTGTTTGGGCCACAGTTCAGAGGATAATCTGCAGTATCTATCAGAATTAAGATATGCCTCCCTGAGACCTGGCTAGAGGCAGAAAAGGAAGCCTTTCTTTGGAAGAGGGAGGCTAGGCTCTTGGAACAGTGACAGGATGTAGCCCTGGCAGGGCCCTTGGAGAGCGTCAAGACGCCCCCCCCCCGCCCCGCCCCAGTTTCACAGATGAGGGCTGGGCTCCAGGAAGGCACACAGCAAGTGAGGCTGTGACCCAGGTGTCCTGCCTTTAACCTTCACTGGGTCACTGTTTCCTCTTCAAGATTCACGTGAGCCCGAGCCACATGTGGGAGAGACAACAGCATTTGTCAAGGTGGCCACCACTCAGACACGTAGGGAACCCTAAAGCCTTGTTCCCAAGGAAGCCCCCTCCTCATGGCTGCTTCCTCCAGTGGCCTCTGTTTCTTCTCCATGCCCTGCAGTCATCCTCGTGGGCCTTTGCTGGGGAGGCCCTTCCCTCACTCTCTGCTGAGCCGGCTCAGCCTTTGAGGCCTAGATTGTGCGTCACCTCCCCCCGCCCCAACCCCCAGCCCGCATGGCCTCTCCTGCCTCCGGCCCTGCCCCTGCGCGTGATCCCAGCACATCCTGCCCTGTGGAATAGCTGCTCCTTGACATGTCCCCTCTCCTCTGTGTGACTGTGAGAGCCACGAGGATGTCTTCTATTCATTTCTCTCTCCCTTACAGTCCTGCACGTGGTGAAGAGTTGGCAAACTGAACTGAATTTGGGGCAGGGTGGCGGGTCAGCTGGGATGTTGCAATGGTTGGGCTGTTCCTTTAGAGTCGCTGAAATACACGTGCTGGGCTCCCCCCTTGCCCAGTTCCCTGCTCCAGCCCTAGGGTAGGAAATCACTGCCCAAGACCCCCTGAACCTGGAGTCCAGACCTACCTTTCCACAGGCCCCGAACCCCTTCCTCCCTGGCGATGGTCCTGTAGGCATCCATTGTCCCGCTGTACTTCCTATTGCTCCCGGGCCCAGTGTGCACGCTGGCCTGAAATCGGATCTTCACCACATCTGTGGGCTGGGCACAGGTCACTGCCATGGCCCCGGTGGTGCAGCCCGCCAAAATCCGGGTAGTGATGCTGCAGTCTGGAGAGGAGGAGAGTGAGTGGGCCAGTATTCCGCCACCCAGCACCTCTCTGGGCCTGACGCTGATCTCTGGGGGCTTCCCCTGCTTGATGCCTTCCTCTCTTGGGCCAAGGCTCCGGAGCCTCCTTAACGGAGGCTCAGAGTCTTCTCATGAGCATGTTACCAACTTCTCGCGCCCCAGCTCTGCCTCTGAGTCTGCACTGCCCTGGCCTTTTGACCCACAGCCTAGATTCTGCTTCTGCCCACCCCCTCAGCACTCACGGTCCGATCCCTTGGGGGTGTAGAACTGCTTGACGGAGTCATAGAGGCCGATGCGGACGGAGGCGAAGCTCATCTGGCGCTGCAGGCCGGCGACCAGCCCTTTGTAGGGGCTGCGGGGGCCCTCGGTGCGCACCATGGTCAGGATGGTGCCCAGCACCCCGCGGTACTGCGCGCTCCGGGCCGCCTGGTTCTCCCCCTGGATCTGAGGGACACCCCGCAGCGTTGTGAGGGGCTGGGTGGGGGGTGGATGGGGCTGTGTGCAGGGGGGCCTGCTTGGGGCTGGACCTTGGAAAAGCATGATCACAGCATCACATCCCGGTAAAAATGACAGTTTTGTGTAGCAGTTTCCAGCCCACAGACTGTTGTACACAGTGTGGTGTTGGATCCTCAGGGAGAACAGCGTGGATTGTTTTTCTTGGTACAAATTGTCAGTGGCTTGCCCAAGCTCACCCAGTAATTCCTTACTTCTACTTCTCACTTTTTGGCTTACAAAGTAGGGCAAGGCCATGAAGGGCCCTGGCATGTCCTGCCAAGGAACTAAGATCTTTTGGTCTTGGGTGATGGTGATGGGGAGGTGGCGAGGCAGGGTTGTGGGCAGTGGGGTGAGTGGCCTACTCAGGGTCCGCTGTGAGGAAAAGCGAGCGGGCAGACACTGCAGGTGCCCTGGTGGAGAACTCAGCCCCTCCGCTGATGGGAGTAATGACCCCCGGCCAAAGGGCGCCTACCTGCAGGCGGACCTTGGCCGTGTCCAGTGGAAAGGTGAGGAGGTCAGCAAAGCAGGCCGCTGTGCCCGCCCCCAGGAACTTCACAGCCGTTGTGGGAGGCACCTCTGAAGGCTTCAGTCCAACCATGGTCCCAGGGGCTCTGCCCGGTCCCTCCAGGGCCCAGCGGAGGTCCAAGGAGAGAGGCTGCTGCACAGCCCTGGGCTTCAGTGCATGGAGGAGGCTGCAGGAGACAGGCCAGAGGAGGGGATAGAACCCATGCCCTCTGGGTCCATCCCCAGGCCCCCCTCAGCATCAGGAGGGTGTTTATAAGGGAAAAGCCTGTGCATGGCTGTGCTTAGCTGTGTGGATTTGACTTATAAGAACAGGTCACTTTCCTCCCTTATGTCTTGCCATCTTCACCCTGACCCCTCTCCCCTCCCGGTTGGAGGTGGGTCTCCACTGTATAAAGGCTCAGGCAGGGACAAGCAACCCCCCAACCCCGTTCTCCTTCCCCAGCCTCAGGCTGCTTCCTGCGAAAGGCCTGCTCCCTGAGGTGTATGGAGAGAGAGGCTGCCAAGTCTCATGGCTTTAGGCCCTGCCGTCCCAAATCAACAAAATAAATGTGCCTCATGGCTCAGTTAAACTGCTAGCCATCTTGGATGAGGGGTTGTAGTTGTTGTTTCGTCCAAGCCTGCCTGAATGTACTCTTCTTTACTTAAAACAAACACAGTCCTTCTCAGCCTGTGATTGCTTCTCTGTCACCAAAGATATTTAGCCTGTGACTAGAGATGTTTCCTCCCAACACTGTAGGACTCCCGGGCTGGTGTTCTGCTGTGGAGGGATGGGGGTGGGGGGGTGGTGACTGACCCTGGGCCCCTCTGCTGCTCGGCCTCCCCAGGGCTCTGAGGGGGACTGTGCCCCCTCCCTGCCCCCAGGGGTGCACTTGTGCCTGCACCCATCTTACTGCTGGTGGACCAGGGGCATGTGTACATGAGGGTCCTGGTTTAGCCTTGGTTACCTTGGGAAGCGGGTACAGGCCTTTGGTGCTGATGCCATCTCTTGGCAGTTCATGCCCACGGGCACCCCAACTCACACACTCGGCGCCCCCCAGTGTGCTGGGATCCTGGACCCTTCAGCATTGTCACCCCTGGAGCCAGGGCCAGTCCCATAGAGTTAGCTGTTAAGTGGGCTGACTGTGTGCCCCCTTCTCTATGGTAATAGAAGAACTCTGGTCCTGTGGTGAGGAAACCTGAGTTCCTGCCCTGTCTTCATGGCTTACTAATGGGTGAGGGACATTAGATACATTATTTAACCTCTCTTGGGTAAATGGGAATGATATATTACCTATTCACCAGTGGTGAAATGGATTCCAAAAGATAGGGGTGACCACTTGAGGCTTCTTTCAGGACTGTGGTCTACAACTCTGGTTCTCCCTGTCCTGTCTCTTCAACCCACATGGCTCCCTGGACTCTTATGCTTGCTGTCGCCTTTCCCTAGAAAAGTCTGTTCTTAAGAAGGAGCTGATGTTTCTAATTCATGCTAAGGTGTAAGTGACTATCTTAATGATCAGCTATTTCTTGAACACTATGGCAGGTACTAGGGGAGGAAAGATATGGAATGAATCATGTTTGGCCCTTGCCCCCAAGGAGCTTACATTCAGGAACACAGATAGGTGTAGAATTATCCAAAGGGAATGAAGGAGGTGAGATGGAGGATGGGTTGAGATGGGAGTTCACCAGCCACTGGATCCCAGTCTGGAAGCCTGGGTCATAGTGTGGAGGGACAACTTTTGAATCCTGCCCCGGGGAAGGGGGTGCTTTTATTTTGATCTCTCCCGGCATGAAGTTGCACTTAACATTTTACTTTTATTTTTAAAACTTTAAAAATTGAGATATAGCTTACATATAAGGATTGTATGCATTTTGAAGTTATGGAGTCATAAAGGGAATTGTGCACCGATTCTGGAATGTTAGGCCTGGACAGCAAATGCAGGAGGAGATTTTCTGGATGGGGACCTAACCTAGTGTCCAAGCATAATTCAGATCATGTCACTCCCCTGCTTTAAAGCTCTCCAACCGCCCCCGCCCCGCCTAGTTATTCAGAACAAAGTCCAAAGTCCTTGTCGTGGCCTATGGACCTCCCTAAGACCCAGCTCATGCTAAGCTCTGTGCTTGGCGCTCCAGGAAATCTGGAGATGAGTAAAAACAGTCTGTGTGACCTGCCCGTGGGGAACTCTCAAGGAGTCTTGTGGGGGCATTAGACACACCCACACGTAACTGCAGTGCAAGATGGGCTGGATCAATGTTGGAAGGAAGGAACCATCAAGAAGGGACCCCAAGGAGGGAGAAACCCTCTCTCTTGTTTGTGAGGTAGAATTAGGACAGTTTCATGGTGGGGGGTGGGGGGAGGGCCTTGAAAGGTGGGCAAAATTTCAGCAGCTGGAGAAGTGGGAGGGGGGTTCCAGGTGCAGGGAAGGGCGTGCGCTTGTGCGAGAGTCCAGGGCACCGCTTAGGGTAGGAGGAGGGAATGGCTATGGGGCGTGAGGCTCTTGTGGTGGAGCTTTACACACGATTTCACTGAATTCTCACAACTTTCCTGAGAGGTAGGCTCCCCCTTCCTCTCCCTGCGTTTGAGCGAATGGAGGCTCAGAGATGTTGGCTTGCTCAGTGTTACCAGCCACCAGTGTCAGAGCCCACTAGGCTTGAAACAGCCCTGGAAAGAGGGCAGGACAGCATTTAAATCCATTTTACAGGTGAGAAAAGAGAGGCTTAAGTTGGAAAGAGACTTCCTCAAATTCAGAGCTCCAACCAGGTTCTTGTGGTGGCAATAAGGCCCCCTTCACCGTTCACTCAGGGGCCCCAGTGGATGTGGTAGTGTGGATATCCACTATCTTGCTTTTTTGTTGAGGGCATTCAAAGCCCTTTAAATTGCATGCAAAACCCCTCTCTGGGGAATTAAGTGCTAAGCACATAGAACAAGAGCTTGGCGAGGAGGGCTGGGTGGGTGGGCATCGGTGTCCAATTTGGCAGAGGAAGAAAATGTGCCCAGAGAGGCTGAGACCAGCGCACGGCACGCAGTCAGGCCTCAGGCTCCCCCTGCAGTGCTCCTCCCACAGCCCGTCTGCCTGCCTTTCTGTGTTGCCTCCCTGAGAAGGTCCAAGGAGGATCTGGCCCCTTGGGAGGCTGGCGTGGAGCTGAGCCTGGCTGAGGGGACAGCACTGCAGGCGTGCGGGGGGAACACTGTCCTCCTTCCCCTTCGCCCTGCAGAAGCCCAGCAGCTGCCAGGCAGGCTCAGTCCCCGGCAGGGAGGCTCTGGCTCCTCTGTCTGGGGTTGGAATGAAAGTGCCTGGTTGTGTGTGGGAATAGCTGCCAGTGCCTGCATCCTGTCAGCCTCTCTTCCCTCAAGCCCTGGCCTTTCCCCTCCTCTGACAGGAGCTGTGCTGCTGGGAACCTCGGCTTCAGGAATGTGAGGGCCCGACTCTCAGGGCAGGGAGGCCCTTGGGAGGTGTGTTCTCTAGTGTCTCTTGCTGGTTGTACAAGTGTCCCTTTTTCAAAAGCTTGGTGGCCACCCAGGCTCTAATAGAAGAATCCTGCAAGTTAGGTATTTTAATTCCACTTTCAGAGTCAGGAACTGAGGAGCAGAGGTGGGATCCCGCCCAGGGCTGTGTGACTCAGTGCATTCCCTGCCATTGGCCCCTGGCAGTGGAGTGTTTGCGATGGGCCAGGCCCTGCAGGGAGCACTTGGTGGGCTTTGCCTCATGGGCTGGGTCCGTCTCCCAGGGGCCGCCTGTGTCCTCTGGCCAGAGGGGCTGAACCATCAGGCACGGCTTCCCTTCTGAACCTCCTTTGTCCTCAACTGCCTCCGTCCCACACCTTCTTTAGGATTAGCTCTGGTTTTTTTTTTTTTTTGGCCACGCTGTGCGCCATGCAGGATCTTAGTTGCCCAACCAGGGATCGAACCTGTGCCGCCTGCAGTGGAAGCGTGGAGTCTTAACCACTGGACTGCCAGAGAAGTCCCTAGAATTAACTCATTAACTGCAATGGTTTCCTGCCTAGATGGGGGGGGTGTCCCAAAGCAGGGACTGGGGCTACTTATCTTGGTTCTCTGTGCAGCCTGGTACAGGGACGGCCCAGGGCCAGAGGGGTCCAGGGAGGACCAGTTGACCAAGGGACCCCACTTGCTGAGGTGGGGAAATGGGCAACAAGGTCTGAGATGTCCACAGTGTTCTTTGGTGGAGGGCCTCAAATGCCACAGCTGTACTTAGCGAGAATGGGGACTGGTTGGTGTTTTCAAGGTGAGAAATGACACCATCAGACCTGTGTTTGGATCAGGCTGGTGCAGGTGTCAAGGATGGACTGGAGGCTCAGAGACAAGTGAGGCTGAAGGGATGGTGCAGCAAGAGGTGTTGGAGCCTGAACTTGGTCAAGAGCAGCGGCCAAGGGTGAAGCTGGAGCCTATTCCAGAGGCTGTCCCGAGCCCCCCACGGGAGGGTGGAGTGGACTCAGGTGCGGAGGGCTCTAGACTTTCACTGGTCAAGTGGGGGCAGGGCAGGGGGGAGGCCACAATGGTGGGCACAGGCAGGGGCCCTGAGGCCAGTGCTCCTTAACCTCCTTCCCCCTTTACTCCAGCCTCCTGAATTGGTACCCAGGGAGCCCTAGCAGCCAGCAGAACTTTCCCACTGGCAAAGGTGAAGCGTAGAGCAGACCCTCCTTCCTGTGCTCTGCTGGGGCACGTGAGGGATGGGACATTTCAGCCTGCACGCCCAGAGTCGTGGTGCCCCATTAACATCTGCCGAGTGCTTCCTGCACCAGGCACCGTGCTGAGGGCTTTACAGGCATTAACTAGTTCAACCCTTTTATACGGCATACAAGGTAGCTGCAATGATTGTCCTCATAAACAAGGGCCCTGGGGCTTCCAGGGCTTCAGCTAATCGTAAGGCTAATGGGATGGAGCTGGAATTAGAGCCCAGGTCTGTCTAGCACCTGTTCCTGTTCCACCACCCAGAGTCTCAGACTTCAGGGAGAGCTCAGGATCCCTGAGCTGCTTGTTTACAGAGTGGATTCTTGGCCCTCAGCCCCGGAGATTCAGGTCTGAGCTGGGGTCTGGGAATCTGCATTAGAAACAAGTTCTCTGTGGTGGCTCTGAAGCAGGGATCAGAAGCCCCTTTTCTGAGATACGCTGCCTGACTCCACCCTCCTGGCAAAGCCTCTACTGCATCCCCACTGAGGAAGCTGTCTGAGCAGAGCTGGGGTGGCCCCCCTACTCAGGAGAGGGGGCCTCATGGGGAAAGGGCTTTATGCTCTGGGGGAATCCTCGGGACTCTGGGTCAGACTAAGGAGAAAGCCACCTCTTTATCTATGGGGATTTGCAAAATCACAGCAGAGGCAGCCAGCAGGGCAAGGGGGAAGTGAGTCCTGGGTGAGTGACACAGGAGCTGGGGTGGAGTCCCAGCCCCGCCATAGTGCCCTCATCAGGGCTGCCGTTCCCTCATCTTGACTCAACCTCTACCGGCTCTGTCCTGCTATGGTTAGCGACCCCTGACAGCTCCTGGCTGCTCTCCATAGGCTGCTGCGAGGGGAGAACTTGGAGGAGGAAGGTGGGGTGGAGAGTGGGGTCTTACCTGTGAGTCCAGCCAAAGTGGGGGAAGCATAGGGTCTCTTTAAGGCTCCTCAGGGCTCCATCCCAGGAGGTGGCAGCAGGGACCTGATCACGCCTCTGTCATTTGCTGTCGTCCCTGCAGCCTCTGGCTTGGCACCTGTCTTTATACACTCTGGCTGACCTGAAACCTTATCCTGGAGAAGCTAGTTGACAGCCTGGTCACTTGACCAGAGGCGGCTGGTGAGGGGCAGGGAGGTGAGGGGGAAGCTTGGAGTTCCAGATCTGCTTCAGCTCCCTTGACTTGGGGTTCTTTAAACTAGCCCTTTCCAGCTGATTAGTGCTTCCTCGGGTGATGAGGGTATATATGGGGTGGGGGGTTTGGACTTGTCACTTTTGAGAGTCCAAAGGTCAAGGCTTCCATGATAGTCTGGGCAGGGCTCTCCTGGGCCTCCTCTTAATAGTAACAACGATGATAACTCACTTCTTGGTGCCTACCACGTGCTAGAAACTTTACATACATTATTTCTATCTCTTCACAACACTATGAGGTAGGTACAATTAGGAGTCTAAGTTTTTTTTTTTTTTAATAGCTTTATTGAGATATAATTCCCATACCATACAATTTACCTATATAACTGGTACGATTCAACGGTTTTTAGCGTATTCACAGTTATGCAACCATCAGTTTTAGAACACTTTCATTACCCTCCCCAATATCCCCGTACACATCAACAGTGTCACTTCCTTTCTCCCCTCCCCACAACCCCAGGCAATCACTAATCTACTTTGTCTCTATAGATTTGCTGATTCTGAACATTTTGTATAAATAGAACCACACAATATGTGACCTTTTGTGACTGGCCTCTGACTTAGCAGTGTTTTCCAAGTTCATCCATGTTGGAGCATGTGTCAGCACTTCACTCCTTTCTATGGCTGAGGATCCATGCATTTTAATGCTTAGGTTGCAGAGGGGAAAACAGAGTCTTAGGGAGGGACAGTGACTTGCCCAGGTCGCAATACTTGGCAGGGCCTGACTTCCAGCCTGCAAACTGTAATGTACTTTGGACCCATCTGTTCTCCATGATATGACACTGTTCTCTATGATATGACACTTAGGGGCTTCAGCATGGACACGCCTGAGGCCAAAGGGCTCTGGGGAGGGTGTGAGGGGTGGGGCGGGAAGGGTTCCTCGCAGCAGCCGCTGAGGCCCCCTTGGTAGACACGGAGGGTAAGGGGTGGGCGAATCTGAACCTGGGATCCAGGTGACTGAGTAGAGAGGAGGGAGGGGCAGGGGGCAGGGAAGGAGAGAAGAAGAGAGGTGGGAAGGGAAGGGAGGTGACTGGGTGGGGCAGAGGAGCAGGCAGAGGCCACTGCTAGACTTGGGCGCAGAGCCATGGCCATGGTCACAAGTCCAGACACTCAAGTGCAAAGGTCCTCCTTGGAGCAGTCCCTGCCCCAGTGTCAGCAGAACAGGCAGTTGGGTTAGTCCTATGAAGGGAAGGGGCTGCTAGGGCTGCTGAGGTGGGGAGCGTTCTGGAAGTAGGTTCTTGGCTCCAGCTGAAAATGGCAGTCTGGAGGTGGTGGGTGAATTGCAGCCGGGAGGTGGGGAGGGGTAAATAGTCGGAACCCAAACAAGGGGGTGGTGGGCCCTGGAGAGACCCAGAGGGAGGGCAGCTTAGCTCACGTGGGCCTGGGAGCTCTTCGAGGGCAGGGCCAGGTCTGTCTGCTTTGGCTCCGTGTCCCCAGAATCCAGTCTGTGCTAGAAGTTCCAAAGCTGGCTGCCATGGGCTACGATCAGCCAACCTCTGGGTGATGAGAAGCACCCATTTTCAGGGCTCTGTGGAGGGAGTGCTGAAAGGGAAGTAGGGAGACGCTGGCTAGTTCTGTTGGTGGTGGTGGAACAAACATGTACCTCATGCCCTTAGCCGGTGCTGCATGCTTGGCAGGGCGTCTGAGCTGTTACTGCAAAATAGATCCAACTTCTGGGAAGAAGCCACTGGTAAATAACACACTCTGTAAGTGTAGGGGGAGGTTTTCAGACCCTCAGGGTGCCTCTGTGTTATCAGAGGCCGCCCGCAGCCTGGGTAGGAGTCATGCATGTCCTTATCCTAACTCGACCCCATCAAGTTATTTACAGGAGCTGGAGCAGGATTGGGAAGGAAAATTCTTCACCTGAGGCGTAACCCCTCAGGCCTAGGCCCCTAGCTTCTCTGTGGCCTCAAGGGAGGCGGAGACCTGGGCCTTGAAAGCTCCTGGCAGACAGGCAGCTGGTGAGCTGAGAGGGAGACACTGGGGAGGAGGTGAGCTGGCAGGCCGAAGGTTAGGGGGCCGAGACAAACAGATGAAGGGGGACATGCTGGTCTGAGTGCACTTGACCGATGAGGGGGGCACCCTGCATCACCCTGTACCCTCTGGGGCATGTCCTGCCTCACAGTTAGTGGTGAGCCTGCCTATCTACTGACTTGCTCCGGGTCAGTGGGGGAGGGGTGGGTGGGGCTGACATTTCCTATGCTTCCATTAAGTGCCAATTGCTGGCAAAGCACTTTCACAAACGTCATCTCATTTAATCTTCTCAACAACCCAGCGAAGCCGGGCTTGTTATCTTGCTTTACAGATGAGGCAACAGAGGCTCTGACAGATAGAGGCTTGCGCAGTCAAGCCGGAGGCGACCTATCGGGAAGTGGCAGAGCCGGACCCGTCTCTGCTCTCTCCCCAGCTGGACCGTGGCCCGCATGCCCTGCTGGTTCCTCCCTGGTCTCACCCCCAGACTTAGCTCTTCAAGGAAGCCTTCTCTGACTGCTCCAGCCCACATGGTTTCCTCCATGAACTCCCCGAATTCAAAGCACTTAACTGGCTGTATCCTGGGCGCAGAAGCCTTGTGACATGTCTGGAGGTGTCTTGTGTGATCTGCTTCCTAAGTACATGAACAGAGGCAAGTCACTTAACTTCGTTGAGCTTCAGTTTAACTATAAGACGGGAATCATAAGATGTGGGTTATAGAGTTGTTCTGAGGACTGAGATGACCTATGCTTGGGGGTGGAAAGCAGGGCCCTCCAGGTAGTTCCCTCCCAGCCACTCTGCACATTTCTGCCCCCTTCTAATGCCCCCACAGGCCCTTTCTATGGTAGCTGCTCGAATGTTTGGAGTCTGACAGTCTAAGCCAGAGCTATGTGCTCATCCCAGAGAGATGGGGCATTCTGAGCAGGCCTGTGCCATGAGCCCCATTACTGTGCTGATAGATCTGAGGTACCAGCAAAGGAAATACTAGGTGTCACCCTAATCTGCATCAACCTAATCTTCGGAGGAGTCAGAAGTCTCATGGTGACCCTGGACCCCCCGTTCCAGATGAGCTTCTCCAAGGGATTGTATGGTTGCAAAGCTTTCTCTCTGGCTGTCAGAGCACAAGCAAATTTCTGACACTGCAGTCCAGTGGCCAACCCGGGAAACACTTGTGCACAGAATACAAATACCAATATGATTTTATTCAAACACAGGCAGGAACAATGACCTTCAGAGCTGGGTAAAAACAATAAGTTAAAAGCATGGTTAGAGTTTCAGACAATCAGATAAAAAGCTTGAAGGAGATAATTTCCCCCTCCTCTCCTACTGATTATTTCAACACAGCATAAAAATAATTTTATCTATAAAATACCCTTATTCCCAAGCAAATGAACTGGAGGTCGGCCCCAGGATTTCCCTGGCTATGCGCGAGGCACAACATCTCCACCCACCCTCCCCAACCCCTTTAAGGCAAAAGGGCCTATCATATTCAGGCAGAGGGTAGGCTCCTGTCAGCAGGAGGCTCTGGTCAAGGACACTGGGAGGAGTTTCCCAGCCGAAAGATGCCCGCTTGGGTCCCTTGGTCAAAAGACGGGTGGGCCACTTGGGCACTGGAATCCACCATTTCTAGCCTTTGCCTCACCATCCGAGGAGGAAGCTGAAGTCCTGGCAAGTGGACACTGGGCTGGTCTGTGACGCTCCTCTAGTCTGGGCTGACTGGTGTCCAGGGACAAGGCTGGTGGTGGTTTCAGGGCTTTCACAGCCCTGAGGGAGGCCAGACAAGGCTGAGGGTGAGTGGGTGGGTGGTCCTTCCCTCAGTATCTTGGGCTGCATTAGTCTTTCTGGGAGTATCGGGAAGAAAATATTCGTGCAATCCTGCGAGTTTCTTCCTCAGACAGGCTGGGAGGCAGCGAGTTAGGTCTGGGACGACAAGGCCTTTGGGACAGGGCTCCCCCGGTGGTCTCGCTCTTGCCCTGGAGAAGAGGAGGTCAGCTAGGTTAGCACTGCGCACATGGCACTGCCTAGAGATGACTTTGACTCTTCTCGTCTTTTGGTCCTTTGGCTAATACTGGTATAGAGCTGACTGATTTACAAAGCACTTTACATACCTGAGTGTGTTTAACCCTCGCCTCGACCCCATAGGTTGGTACATGGTTCCCATGTCATGGATGAGGCAACTAAAGTTCAGGTGAAATAAACTCAAGGTCCCACAGCTCGGAGTAGCAGACCTAAGATGTAAACCCCTGTTCAGACTCCTTCTATGCCTCTGGAGAAGGAGGGGCAGTCTCCTCCAGGACATTCCTTCTCTTGCTGCATGTGTCTAGACAAGTCATTTGTCCTCGAAGCGTGACTGTCCCATGTGTGACCCTGCCAGGGAGAAGATGCTGGTGAAAAATACACTATCTGTGTGGCCCTGGGGAGTTCCTGGAGCTGCCAGGTGTCATGAAGCACATACCCACAGCCCTGCTACCAAACATCTCCCTGTCTTGGGCTGACTGGGTATCACGAATTTCCCCTTTACGGTGTGTGCATTTGGGTTATGACGTCGTGGTCCTTGGACTCCTCTATGTCTCACCCATTTGCTCCTCTAACCCTTTTGTTTGCTTGTTTCTGTGCTTACTCTGTGCCAGGTTCCTGCCCTGAAGGAGCTCAAAGGATACAGGAAAGCCACCCCAGGCAGGTGGCTGACAGCAAGGCCCCAGGGAAGAGGTGGAGGCCTGGTATAGGAAGAGGCAGTGCTGAAAGGACATGGGAGTTGCCCCGACAGGCAAACGTGGCTGACTCCACAGCGTGCAGCCTGTCCCCAAATACTGAAAGCACACGCACCACTCCCTATGCCCCAGGAATCAGCTTGGTGGAGACCCTAGGGATTAAGACTACTTCCCTGCCCCTTAGTAATTCTGCTAATGGGAAACTGAGGCCCATTGCTTGTGGGAGTAGAGTTGCTTGTGGGATCAGCAATATTCAGTAATTCCTTCTTTCCTTCACTTCTTTAACCTTCTTACTGCCTACTGTGAGAGGGAGAGAGAGATGAACAGTTCTCAATCTCCATAGCTCAGAGTTAAACTGGGGAGACAGAGAGAGCTATTCAAAGAATTAGAATAGTAGCCGGGAAGTGATAGGGGGAATGGAAGTCAGGCAACCTTGAGGGTCCCTGCCAGTCTGGAATTCTAAATGCCAAGGGAGTGCATACAACCTGACAAGCTCTCAGCGCTGACAGCCCACAGGCAGGTTCTCTTTGCTGGAGAACCAAGAGCAAAGCGGAGCTAGGGGCTGGACATGCCCAGCAGAGGTGAGTACATACAGCTCCCCCATCTTCCAGGCAGGCCTAGGCTAAAAGGGGAGAAAGGAAACCCACCCCGTCCTGGTGTTTTTGTTCTTCCTTTCAAAACATGGGAGGCACCTGCACCCCATAATGCCTCAGGCTGGGGAGGCCAGCCACCCAGCCACTGCCTGAGGCCCTCTCCCTCCAGACTGGATGCTCCTGCAGGGCATGGCCTGTCTCTGATGCTTGTGACTCCCACTGAGACAGGTCCAAGATGGGAGCTTGGTAGCTGATAGACCAGTGAATGGGTCAAGCCACGGTGACCAGAGGCTTAAATTAATTGGGGAGGAGACTGCCTCTTGCAGCAAATATCTCATTCAGTCATTCTTTCATTCATTCCAGAACCAGTGATTGCTCAAGCTAGAGGGGAGACGAATGCTGACCTACCCAGCAATCCCAAAGAGGAAGCTTAGAGCCTGGGAGCACAGAGAAAGAGCAATTCATTCAGAAAGGGCGGCTTCATGCAGAGGTGGGATCTGAGACGCGCAGGGTTTCAGCAGAGCTGTGTGTGGGGTGAGGTCACCCACTGCAGGGGCAGCATGAGCCCAGGCCTGCACCTGCTAGCTGGGCTGACATCTGTGAACCAGCCACAGCCAACCTTGCAGTACCCACACCTGGGCCCAGCCACCTAGGGGGCCTTACCTGCATGGCCCAGGCCCGGGGACAGGACGGGGTTTGGCTCTGTGTACTGGGCAGGGCAGAGCTGTGGAAGGCCAGCAGCATGTGGCTTTTGTTGACTTCAAAAGGGTCTAAAAAACATCTTGACTAGTAGTAAAGTCTCTTTCTTCGTCAGGGTTGCTATCCTGAGACATACAGCCTTGGTGGGGCTGGGCAGAGGTGTAGCTGCCCACGCAGGGACACCCCTCCATGTACCCACCACTCCTCTGAAAATACTCCCATGCTCCTGCTGGAGCTCTGGGGGCACCAGCAAACTGTCACCATAGCTTATGGTTTGAGGAGCCTCAGCCTCCCTGGGGAGGCAGGAGGAGCCCCCGTGGAAGCACGACCATCAGACTGAGGGGCTGCAGGGGCCTTGGAGTCTGGACAGTGGGTGTCATACGTGGGGTGAAGTCCCTGGAAGGGTACTTTCAAGAAGACGGACTTGAAACATGAAGGTGGAATCTGAACAAAGAGTATGAGAGAGGATATTCCAGGTAGAGTCTTAGATTGAGCAAAGGTGCGGAGAAGGAATTTATTTGCTGGGAAAGCCAGGGGTATGGGACTGGTTGACTGCAGGTATGGAGAGCGGAAGACAAACCCAGCAAGGGAGGGGCTCAAGTTCCTGAATGTCTGGGGAGGAACTGACCATATTCCTCTTGGACTTTCCAATGATCGGGGGGCGTGGGGCTGACCCCTGTCCTGCGGTGAAGGACAGAACAGGCTTTACTGTGGTCTGGGTGTTAAGCCTGGCAGTATATGAGGGGCTCTGATTGTCCCTTTAAATCCATCCAGCTCTCCTATTAACTTCTCCCACTTCCAAATATGGGGACCTGCTCTTTTCTGGGCACCTGGACACCCAGGCTTCTCAGCCTATTGTTTGAGACAGACGTCTCAAAGGAGCCTTCAATGTCAAAGGCAGAACTCCAGCAGGGAGAAAATAAAGCATCAGGGGAGGAGTAAGGAGCAGTGGTGGCAGGAAAATATAGGGCTTCCAGGGGTTCCTCACACCAAGAGGCTAACCCTGGTGGGGGAGTGGCTCTAGTCCTGGCTCTACCACTTCTTAGCCAAGTGGCTTTGGGCAAGTCACTTCCTCTCTGGGCCTTGGTTTCCTCATCTGAAAACAGATCAGGACGAGCAGGTAATACAGGAGGAGGCACCCTGTAACCCAGGGACTTACCCCAGCCCATGGCTCCCTCTTTGGCCAGCTCCCTGTGATAGCATCTTCTCCAAACACTCTCTCAGGAGGCTCCAGCCCTCTTCTTTGGCCTCGAAATGTGAGCTGATTCAAGCCACTGTGTTCTGGGTTCCCTCCATCTAGTCCCCAGATGGATATTCCTACATAGACCACATGTTTCCAGGAGGGTGGTAGGTGCAGGCACCCCCATTTACCCCTGCTTCTGGGTGTCCCTGGGACTTTCTCAGAGGGGAGGCAGTGGGGTGGAGTGGAAGGAACACTGGTCTGTGGCCCAGCCCAACTGCCCCACTTGCTTGAGGCCAAGACACTTTGTCTCTCTGGGTCTCAGTATCTTCATTACCAAGTGGAGCTGAGAACTTGTTTGCCTCTTTGCCCCAGGTCTACCGTGAAGCTGAAATACAATTCAGATGTGACCAAGGCTCTGGCCAGATACGAAAGCACAGGGGCTAAATAAGCTGGAGACACCAGCTGCGGAGAGCAAAATGAAGCCCTGCTGTTCCGAGACCTCACTTCAGCTGGAGCAGAAGTGGGGTACAGCACCCCCAGAGGGATGCCCAGGGCTAGGCCAGGACTGGCCATACTCTCCCCCTACCATTGCCCCCCACCCGTTGAGCCCCTGGGCCTGGCATCAGGTCTGAAGTTTTGTTTTCTTCCCCAGAGCAGATCCCTTACAATGACATAAACACTGCCTCAGGGGCTGGAAGCAAAACTTTCCAAAAAGCTGAAAACAGAAAGTAAACAGCCAGCTGGTTCTGGCTGGCTAGGATAGGGCTGCCAACAGATGGCTGCTTCAGAGATGAGTGAGGCTCCCTAGAGCCGCCTGCCTTGTTCAACTTTCACCTACTTGGCTGGCTGGCTGCCTTCCCCTCCCAGAGTCCTCTCCAAAGGCTGGGACTAGGACTTCCCTGTGCTAAAGAGAGTAGCAAACTCAGCAGCTGCAACTAAGAGCAGGGGGGAAGCGAGGATAAGACTCGCAGACCAGGTGCCCAGCCTTGAGAGGCCAATCCTAAATCTGACCACCTAACCCAGCTGCAGTATGGCTGGGCTCCACGCTCTGAGCTCACCCTCCATTCCTGCCTCAGAGTTCTGGTCATGTGGTTCTCACTACCTACATGCTGCCTCTGTTCCTCCCCACCCCCTGATGCCTCCCTTGCCTTCCTCCGAGAAGGCTTCCCTGACAACCGGCCTATTCCGCAGGGCCTGTGTCACCCCTCAGCCCGGGCCTCAGTCTCCCAGCCTGCTCCGTGAAGACGC
Source organism: Delphinus delphis (assembly GCF_949987515.2). NCBI lineage: Eukaryota > Metazoa > Chordata > Mammalia > Artiodactyla > Delphinidae > Delphinus > Delphinus delphis. The sequence goes on along the minus strand of NC_082690.1, from coordinate 58,742,542 downwards.
CAGACTAGATCAAGACTCTTCAACCTTCTGAACCCACTCCCTGCCAGTGAGAGGGAAGGGTTAAAGAGACACTCTTGGAACTCCTGGCTCCTCCCAGACTCTGGCCTCAGCGCTCAGGCAACTTGAGCCTAGCACCTGCCCAGCAGACCCGCAGGCCCTTTCCCTCGCGGTGCCGGCCAAACTGCATCTGGGCCAAGGTGGGCACCAGCCAATTCTGGCTGCTTCCCCTGACTTCTGTACACCCTTGGCCAGAGAGCTCATCTCCTCCTCAAAGCTTTGTGTGGCCTGAATCAGAAGCTCTTTGACCTTTGGGACTCCTCCTGGGTCTCTGCAGAGGGCTAGGGACTTGGTAGCTAAAAGAGGTGAGGTAACAGGTCAGGGCTTCTTGCCCCACGATGGGCAGCTCAGCCATCAGGCCTGGACCACAGGGTGAGAAGAGGACACCAGGCTCAGGAACTTCTCTTGGACTCCAAACATCTGGTCTGGTGATTTTATGGAGGACTGGGCTCCTCTACCAAGACTGTGTTTCTCTTAGATGGCTCTGGGCTTGGGGAAGGGAAACCAAGAGACAGAAGAATTCTTTGGGCTCCTGGGAGAAAAGAAGCAGCCTCAGGACTCAAAGGCAGGCAGGCCACGGACTTCTGAGGCTAGGGCTCTACCACCCTTAGGTGGGGGCAGTGGGTCATCCTGGGTCTCTAACTCAGGGTCTGAACTGAGCACACAATCAACTGCTAGGGCCCTGAGCAATGCTCTCCATCCTCCTGGGGCTGCCCTGTGGGGTCTAACTTCCCAGGTCCCTGCGGCTCCCTGCGCCTGGTGCTAAGCTTTTGATGATGTCCCTATCCCTACTAGTCCCCCCAGAATGTAACAGCACAAGAGGGGAAGTTGTCTCAATAATAATGATGATAAAAATAACAATAGTTAACATTCATATAGTTCCTACTATGTCATGTGCTAAAAACTGCTCTAAGTACTTAACATCTTACTCGGTTAACCCTACACAAGCTCTAGGAGGCAGGTACTGTTTCACCCATTTTTCAGATAAAGGAACTGAAGCACAGAAAAGGTAGGTAACTTGCACCAGGTTACACAGCTAGAAAGTGGCAAAACTGAGCTCTGAACTTAGGCTGTCTGGATTCAGAGGCCATGTGCCTAACCGCTATACAAAACTGCCTGGTAGGAGAGAAGAGGGACGTATAGCCACAAATTACGTCCGTGTTGCCTCCTCAGACCTTGTTCAGTACCTCAGAAGGCCAGAAGCAGAGCCAGGGCAAGAAACCAGGTTTGGGCTTCCCTGGTGGCACAGTGGTTAAGAATCCGCCTGCCAATGCAAGGGACACAGGTTCGAGCCCTGGTCCGGGAAGATCCCACATGCCACGGAGCAACTAAGCCTGTGCGCCACTACTACTGAAGCCCGTGCGCCTAGAGCCCGTGCTCTGCAATGAGAGAAGCCACTGCAATGAGAAGCCCGCACACTGCAATGAGAAGGGCCCCCACTCACCGCAACTAGAGAAAGCCCGCGCGCTGCAATGAAGACCGAACACAGCCATAAAAAAAAAAAGAAAAAAAAGAAACCAGGTTTGCTGACTCAGCTCCCCAGCTGCCTGGAGCACCTCGATCCCGATGATGTCTGAAACACTGTGGTCTGGCCAAGTGGAGGTGAGAACTCTAAGGTGGGGTGGGAGTTGGACAACTCAAGGCTTTCAAGGGGACACTTGTGCCTGGCCTTGTTGCCGACCTCCTGCCTCCTACACACACTCCTCATGAACAGTAGCATCTGGCTCCAGGCCTGTGGTTAGTCCAGGAGCTCAGATGACAGGTTGATTCTTGCTCTTTACTTCTGATTCCTATCCTGACTGCTTTGGTCCAGGCTGATCTCTCCCCAGCTCTGACCTCCTCTCTAGCACATCCTGTTTGTACTTCCCAGTTACCACATTCTGTTGATTCTCTGAAAGGTTTCTTTTCTCCAAATCCACAGCCTTCAAAGCCTTTCCTTCATCTTTGCTGAATTCTACTCATGCCACCATACATGGCTCTGTCTTCCTTTCCCTGTACGCATTCTCTTTGTTTTGTTTTACTTAAGTGCTAATATAGGCTAATGTCATTTGAGAAAGTTAGTGAGTGGTTTGGTGGCCAGTGCCTCTCAAGGAACTGTGACCTCCCTGAAGAGGGTCCATGGCACCACGTCTAGCACTTTAAGCACAACGGGCGCTTGGTGGAGTTGGTGGAACTTACATATAAAGCTTAGTCCCCTGGGGAACTGTAAGCTTTGGCGGGGGAGAGGACCACAGCTCCTTCTCTGTCTACTTCTGCACCTAGCTCAGGACTGTTGGCTTTGTAATTTGCTGAAAGATGTACATTTCAAGTTTGAGGCCCAAACTACTTTCCTACTCTCTGGCCTGCCTGTCCTCAGACCCACCTCGGGCTCTCCTAGTCATCGATGGTAAGTTACTGGAGGGTTCTGAGTGGAGAAGTCACATGATTTATTGATGATTTACTTAACGTCTTAAAAACTTAACAGGATACTATATGGGGAATGGGGGCAAGGGTAGAAGCAGAAAGGCAAGTTTGGAGGCTCCTGCAACAATCTAGGCGAGAGATGATGACAGTTTAGACCAGGTAGTGGTGGGAGTGGTGAGCAGTGGATGGATCTGAATTTAGAGGTAGAGCTGCCAGAATTTCCTGGTGGATTGGAAATCAAGGCATCAGAGAGGATTCCAAGGGTTTTGGCAGGAACAACTAAACTAGAAGGATAGAATATCTATTAACTGAGATGGGGAAGACCAAGGAACAGAGCTGAGGAATGAAATCTGGAGTTGAGTTTGGATATATTGAGTAGGCAGCTGGACATACGAGCCTAGAGTTAGAGGAGAGGTCTGGGCTAAGATAATCATTATGAGTCTTCGGCATATAGAGGGGATTTAAAGCCTTGAGATCAGACAGGATCATCTAGAAAGTAAGTGTAAATAGAGAAGTCTAAAGACCACACCCTGGTCACCCCTATTAACAAGTAGGGGAAATGAAGGAGAACCAGCAAAGGCGGCTGAGCAGGAGCTGCCACCAAGGGAAGAAGAGAACCAAGAAGCACTGATGCCTTAGAAACAAGTGAAGAAAATGTTTACAGGAGAGAGATCAACTGTGTCACATGCCGCTGAGAGATCAAAGAAACTGGGCACTCAGATTTAATAACTGGTTTAGGAATATGGAGGGTTTTTTTTTGGATTTTGACAACCTTGAAGAGTCCCTCCCTCCTCCGGTGGTAGAGTGGGGTAAGAGTCAGATTACAGTGGCCAGTCACACTGGCTTCAGTATGGAGACACATGGTGGTGGGAAAGTGTGGCTGTGAGTAAGAGTAGTTAGAAACAGCTATGGGGGAAACAACTGGGGCTAGATAATGAAATGGTGAGAAGTGAGTGGATTCAAAGATATTTAGGGGACAGAATTCACAGGCCTTGGTGATGGTGGGTTGTGGGGGATAAAGGTGTAGGAGGAGGGGAAGACGACACACATGCTCTGGCAGGGGTAACTACCCGACCCATGGTCGTGTTTACTGAGATAAGGAACGCTGGCGGTAGAGGGGGTGTGCAAAGGAAGATGACAAGCTCAAGGTCTGGATGTGCTGAATTGTTTGTAACATCAAGTAAAGGCTTCTAGGATGTAGGTGGATCCATGTGTGTCTGCAGCATGGCAGAGAAGTCTGGACTGAAGATAAGGATTTGAGAGTCATCAAACTGTAATAATAACTGAAATAATTGAAGTGGTTGAAATTTCCCCAAAGAAACATCTACAAGAGCAGAAGACATAAGTCTGGGGAAAACAACATGTACATTAGTGCTATCTCATCCTCGACCTCCCCTTTTAGAGAAGTTGATAAAACTAGTTTGCCCCTGGCAGCTAAGCAAACAGAATCAGAAGTAACTATACATAAAACTAGGGAGCTGTCCCACTGAAGAGTTACTTTATCACAAAGAGGAAAGAGAAAGCAGAGGCAGCAGAACCTGACTGATTCATAAGGAATTTCAAAGGTGCCACTGGATGGCTGTTCAGTGGTCCTGCTAGACCCGCCATCCTCCTCCCTCCTTTGCTTCTTGAAGAGGTGACAACCAGAAGATGAAACAGTCATGAGGAAGGGGGGCTGAGAGCTGGCCTCTATACCCTATCTGTGTGACACCTGGTGCTCTTCAGTGCAACCATGCTTTGAGGCCTGATCACCCCATCTGACAGATGACACAGACTCAGAAAAATCAGAAGACTTGACGAAGTTCACACAGAGAACTGTATCCACTATACTGTGGGGAAAAGGGGAAAACACCTGTTTCACAAATGCTAGAAATGGAGACTGTCTGGGAGGTTCCTGGGTTCAGGTGCATTTTTCAGTGTGGTTGAAGGATTAGGCCTTCCCTTAGATCTTGTGGTGGAGCCAGGTGAGCTAAGTATAGCTGTCCCAGGACACTGGGTGAGAAGAGTCAGCCTCTCAAAATGCTCCTCTTCAGCCTTCAGAGCCTTAGGAAGAGGCAAAATAGATGGAATCCTCAAGTTGGGGGTACAGGACAAGGCTCCTGCCCTCCCCTGCCCACCTCTCACTTTGAGCTGTTGACTGTGCCTGAAACATAACCACAAATAGAAGACAGAAGAGAAAACAGGGACTTCCCTGACAGTCCAGTGGTTAGGACTCTGTGCTTCCAATGCCAGGGGTGTGGGTTCGATCCCTGGTCGGGCAACTAGGATATCGAATGCCAAATGGCATGGCCAAAATAAATAAATAAATAAATGGACATAAGAGAAAATAGAAGCTTCCATCAAATGGGAAACTCTATCACCAAATCTAATCCTACCTGCTTTAGCACCCATCTTCTCTGTCTGCCTGTATGCTTGTATGCTATAGGGTGAGTTTTCTTTTTCTTCTCAACAGGCTAATATCTCCACATGTGCTCTGGATCCAGGGACTAGTCTTTCTATTCTCTCCCTCTCCTGCATCTTCCCTTCTTCTTTTCTCTACTGGTCACTGCACTGCTGTACAGAAAAAGCTGAAGCCTTTCCCAAATAAAAAAAAACAAAACAAAAAACCAAAAAAACTTACCTTATCTCAGATGCTACCCCACCCGCTATCCTATACTTCTGATCCATATTCACAGCCAAATCTATGGAAGGACTTGGTGTCTCCATTTTGTCACCATTCAATCATTCTTACAATTTAAATTACATACGATTTTGTGATTTCATGGTGTAATATACCAAAGAATACTAACATATTTAAATTATGAAGCATGATAAAAATGAACATCAATAAACCCACAACCCAACCTAAGAACTAAAGCATTGTTAATACTGTTGAATAGACCTATGTGCTCTTCCTCCCCCATCCTATTCCCAGCCTCTGCAACTGTGAACATCATAGTCAAACTGTTGAAAACCAAAGAAAAAAATCTTAAAAGTAGCCAAAGAACAAAGGTCACATAACATTCCGGGCAACAACAATAAGGATGATAACTGCTTCTCATCAGAAACAATGGAGGTCAGTAGAATGTGGAGTGATAGTTCTAAAATGCTAAAACAGGTAATACCCTGGCCGTCCAGTAGTTAGGATGTGGAGCTTTCATTGCTGAGGGCCAGGGTTCAATCCCTGGTTGGGGAACTAAGATCCCACAAGCTGCACGGCGTGCCCAAAATTAAAAATGAATGAATGAATGAATAAAATGCTAAAACAAACACAATTCAAGTTAGAATTCTATATCCAGTGAAAAAGTATCTTTGAAAAATGAAGGCAAAATACATTTCAGCCAATTGAAGCTGAGAGCATCAGCTCCCAGTAGGTCTGCACTACATGAAATTCTAAAGGAAGTTCTTCATGCTGAAGGGAAATGGTAATAAACTGAGACCAGGGTGTGAAGAAGGAATGAAGCCAAGAGCATAAGTTGCAGAAAACGTGCTGCTACAAACACATCAAGTAGTGAGAAAGGCTCATCACCAGTGAGGACAACGAACACCCTGATGTTTCCTGGATCGTGGGACTTTCAATGCTGAAAATGAGACAGCTCGGGTGAACTGTGATGACTGGCTACCCTAACTAGGACCCCGAATAAGGTCCTGAGGAGGGAGCTGTTCCTGAGAGCAGCAGACAAACAATGGAGTTTTGCTGTGGGCAAGAAAGAGAAAAGGCTACAAAGTGTATGAGACTTTATCTTCTCAAAACTAGACTTGCCCTTTAACTGAAGTAAACATTATTACATCCCTCTCCCACCCTTTGTATCTTATGTTTAATAGATCAAAGATAATAAGTCCCCCCAGGAGCTGGCACATCATGAAGGCAGAAACACAAAAGCAGGAACAGCACAAAAGCAGGAACAGCAGTTCCATTTGGCAGTTGAGAGCTGACAGCTCAGACACAGTGACTCACAGACCTCCCTTCCTACAAGGCACATCTCACCCACTTGGCTGGGAGGGGAAGAGGGAAAGGAAACTAACAGTGTCTGCGTTTTTCCTCTAGGGTAATTCTTGTCACCTCTTATTAGGTAAGAATTCTATTAGCCTGATGTTACTTTAAAAAAAACCAAGACTCAGAAAGGTCAAGTCACTTGCCCAAGATCACTTAGCCACGTCGCAGATTCAGTATTTCATATCATAGATGTCTTGTTCAAAAGCTTGTGCTTGGTGCTGGACACAGCCCTGCTACCCTAGCATAAGTGCTGACGTGAATACATGGGGCATGCAAAGGAAGATGCAGAGTAGAAGGAGATGAACTGGTGACCTGAACCAGAGTAGAAATAAGGCCACGGAAATGCAGAGCTTCTGGTGGGGACTGGCACCTCTCCTCCTCTAGGACAGGAATACAAATTTGATAAAAACTGAGATGTGTGGGAATTTACACTTATCAATGTGCCAAAGAAATGAGGTGTCCTCAAAATGATGCTGGGGAAGCTGGGGGAGAAGTGGGGAAGGAAACCAGTAAAAGAACTAGACATCTTATGGCTTCTCTTTAGGACTATACCCCTAGGCTCCCAGGATACTTCTGGACTGACCCCATCTGTCATCAAAGTAGGCCCTGGAAGAGCATTAAAAAATGTTTAAACGTTAACTGCAAAATGAAACCTATATAAAGAAGGCAAATTAGCTAGAAAAATATACCGTAAGCCAAGTGTCATGATTTTAAAGTGGTGCAACGGAAAGCACAGAGTTTGCAGTCATACTGGTTGGGAGACCGTGGGTAGGTGACAACCTACTTAACCTTTATGTGTCTCAGTTTCTACAGAATAGAAACTATAATACCTTGTAAGTCTGTATGGGAAGTTCTGTATGGGAACCTCAGTTTTCTCATCTATTAAATGGGGATAACAATAGTACCCCTCTTATTGGGTTCTTGGGAGAATTAAATCAGTTTACACATGTAAAATGCTTAGAATAATGTCTAGTGCACGGTAAGCATTACATAGGGGTTGGCTATTATAATTAACAAATAAGCTAATACATTTTGCTCATAGCATGTATTATTCTCTCAAATTGTTTTTTTCAAAGCTCCACAATCCACCTCCTAGAGTAATGAAAATAAAAACAAAAATAAACAAATGGGACCTAATTAAACTTAAAAGCTTTTGCACAGCAAAGGAAACTATAAACAAAACAAAAAGACAACCCACAAAATGGGAGAAAATATTTGCAAATGAAGTGACCGACAAGGGATTAATATCCAAAATATACAAACAGCTCAAGCTCAACATCAAAAAAACCAAACAACCCAATCAAAAAATGGGCAGAAGATCTAAATAGACATTTCTCCAAAGAACACATACAGATGGCCAAAAAGCACATGAAAAAATGCTCAACGTGGCTAATTATTAGAGAAATGCAAATCAAAGCCACAATGAGATATCAACCTTACAGCGGTCAGGATGGCCATCATCAAAAAGACTACAAACAACAAATGCTGGCGAGGGTGTAGAGAAAAGGGAACACTCCTACACTGTTGGTGGGAATGTATGTTGGTGGGAATGTAAATTGGTACAGCCACTATGGAGAACAGTATGGAGGCTCCTTAAAAAACTAAAAATAGAACTACCATATGATCCAGTAATCCACTCCTGGATATGTATGTATGTATGTATGTATGTATGTATGTATGTATGTGTGTGTGTGTGTGTGTAAGTAGTGCTGCAATGAACATTGGGTTGCATGTATCCTTTCGGATTATGGTTTTCTCTGGAGATATATATCAATATATAGTGCAACTGTAACTAGTGCTGCAATATATATATATATATTGCAGCACTACTTACAGTAGCCAAGACATGAAAGCAACCTAAACGTCTATCAACAGAGGAATGGATAAAGAAGATGTGGTACATATATACAATGGAATATTACTCAGCCATAAAAAAGAGTGAAATAATGCCATTTGCAGCAACATGAATGGACCTAGAGATTATCATACTAAATGAAATGAGTCAGACAAAGACAAATATCATATGATTTCACTTACATGTGGAATCTAAAAAAACCAACACAAATGAAGTTATTTATAAAACAGAATTAGATTCACAGACTTCAAAAACAAATTTATGGTTCCCAAAGAGGAAAGGTGGCAGGGGGAGGGGTAAATTAGGAGTTTGGGATTAACATACACACACTACTATATATAAAATGGATAATCGGGACTTCCCTGGTGATCCAGTGGCTAAGACTCTGTGCTCCCAATGCAGGGGTCCCAGATTCAATCCCTGGTCAGGGAACTAGATCCCACATGCCACAACTAAGAGTTCACATGCCGCAACTAAAGATCTCACATGCTGCAACTAAAGATCCCACATGCCTCAACTGAAAGATCCTGCACGCAGCAACGAAGATCCTGTGTGCTACAACTAAGACCAGGCACAGCCAAATAAATATTAAAAAAAAAACCCAAAATGGATAATCAATAAGGATCTACTGTATAGCACAGGGAACCCTACTCAATATTCTATAATAACCTATACGGGAAAAGAATCTGAAAAAATATGGATATGTGTATATGTATTACTGAACCAGTTTGCTGTACACCTGAAACTAACATTTTAAATCAACAATACTTCAATCTAAGATAAAAATTAAATAAAAAGAAAAAAAGTCTTCATTGGACTGTTGGTGAGATGAGATGAGCCTAACCATCGCAACTGTACAACCAATAGAAATTTACTCCAAGATTTCATTTACTCTTATAAACTGCGTGCCCAAATAATAAAAAGGAGAATTAAAAATAAAATAAAAGCTCCATGAGGCAGGGGCTTTGTGTCTCCTCCTCAGTACAGCACAGTAGTTAGGAACACAGATTTTGAAACCAGACTGCTTGGGTCCTAATTCTGGTTCTACCACTTAACTACCTGTGTGAGGCAAGTTACTTAATCGCTTTGTGCCTCAGTTTTCTCATCTTAAAATAGGGATAAAAGTATGTACTTCATCAGGTTGCTGAATTAAAGGAGTTAACCTAAAGTGCTTCAAACAGTGCTGGGTACCTGGCAAGCACCACCATGATCATCGTTTTCAGCTTAAACACTGCCTCCTCAGGGAAAGCCTGTTCTTTCTCCGAGCATCTAGGACTCATCACAATTTGTAAATATTTTTTGTTTACTGTTTGTACTCCGTTAAGACAGGGAATTTGCCTTATTTACTACTGCATGCTCAGCACCTAGCACAATGCCTGATACAGCACAGGTACTCAGTAAATATATGCTGAATGATTAGAGAAGCAGATATTATTTCCGTGCCACCTGCGAGAAAGGTCCAGTGCTGTGTCAAGGCAGAAGAGAGCACAGCTAGGATTTGCACCAAGGTTCCAACCACCTAACTCAGCTGCATGACGAATAGTTACGAGGTATTCTGTAAACAACAAATAGGTCTAACACTCTGTTACTCTCTTCATCCAGACCTTACTCATCTGCCACGGTCTCCCGAGGTGGGACCTCCTGTTTGAAGCTTCCTCCATTCAAACCCATCTTTGCTTAGTTGGAGCTCCCACAGCACTCAGTATGTGTTTCTTAGCTGAGTCCTGTTTTTACACTTCTGTGCTATTTCTTCTACCTGTCGTCTCAGCTGATGATGCCCTTGCTCTTAACACATTTGCTCTTCCTCACTTTTCCCGAGCTCCTCCCACTGCTGGGCCCACAGGATACGCTCAGCACAAGCTTGGAGAGTGACCACTGCTGCTGCCTTTCCAGGAGCATGGCCGGGGCCACTCTGCATTCTGTATGCTTTCATGAAAGAGATTATGACTCTATAGGAAACAGGAGGTCGGCCAGGTGTCCTCTTACCTGATCTGCTGTGGCTGGTGGTGGCAAAGCTGTAGAGAGAGAGAGCATCCGCAGGGAGGCCTCCAACTGCTGGGGAGGTAAAAAGAAGTTGGGCACCACAATGGGCTCTGGGCTATAAAGGTAGTTAAGGGACACAAATACCTAGAAATCTTCCCCAGACAAGCATCTCCTCTGACCTCTACCAACCCTTTGTTTCCCTCCAACTTATTCCTGCCCATGAATCCTTTGCTCAAGTGGTTCCCTCTGCCTGGAAGGCTCTGCAACTCCTAACAAATTGGTCTATACTTATGGGTCACTTCAGATCCCGCCTCCTCCCGGAACCCTCCTCTAAATCTCAGCCACAGTGACCCCTCCTTTCCTAGTCTAGTGCCCAGTCTGAAACACAGGCTAATGCTTTTTTTTTTTTTTTAATTTTTTTTTGGCTACGTTGGGTTTTCGTTGCTGCGCATGGGCTTTCTCTAGTTGCAGAGAGCGGGGGCTACGGTTCGTTGCGGTGAGCGGGCTTCTCATTGTGGTGGCTTCTCTGGCGTGGAGCACGGGCTCTAGGCACACAGGCTTCAGTAGTTGTGGTAGGCAGGCTCAGTAGTTGTGGCTCACGGGCTCTAGAGCGCAGGCTCAGTAGTTGTGGTGCACCAGCTTAGTTGCTCCGCAGCATGTGGGATCTTCCTGGACCAGGGCGTGAACCTGTGTCCCCTGCATTGGCAGGTGGATTCTTAACCACTGATTCTTAACCACAGGGAAGCCCGGCTAATGCTTATTTAGTCTGATATGACTCTCAATTTGTTTCCCCCAATATTCCCTAAGCTTCTCAAAGGCAGAGGCGGTGTATTTCCTTCAGTCACCTCACTACTTCCCTAGAGCCCCATGAGGCTGGCAGGTAGCAAGCACTGGGTGATACTTGCCGAGGGCCTGCTGGCCAAAACCTGACAGGGTAGGGGTGGGAAGGTGGCTCCAGGGCAGCATCTTAGGCTGGAAGGTGCTGCCTGGCATTGAAGGAGGGCCTGTCCTCCTGGGTGTTCTGTGCTCACATCCAGAAACGAGGGCTCTGTATAAGTAGGCACAGCTGATCCACCACCTGGACATGAGCCCTAGAAGTCGGGTGCTGTATCTTGCACTTCTCCATATCCTCTGGAGGTACCCAGTACTGTGTTGAGAACACAGTGTTCCACAAATTTGTTCAGTCAAAGCAATGATTCAGTTTAGGAGGGGACTATTTTGATGGGCTATTTGTTTCTGTTCAATAAGCGAAGTATGGTTCTGATGCAAATTGGTCTATCACTGTTCTTCCATGCTAGACTTCGAACTCGAGGAGGGCAAAGATGAGCTCTCTTTCACATTATATTCCTGTCACCTAGCATAGTACCCGAGACACAATAAATGTTCAATAAATATCTACTGAATGAATGAAATGTTATCATTTCCTGCTTTGGCTCAAGTCCCTGATTTTTCTACAGAGAGGTGGGGATGGAGTTGGAGATCCTGAAGGGAAAGAGCCCTTTGACCTCAGCCTTCCTCAGAGGCCCCGGTGAGGTAGGACCTATTTGCTGTCACGCTCTGACTGCTGAGGACTCAGCCTGACAGTCAGCTTGGCTGGGAGGTGCCCAGGGTGTGCTGAAACACCAAGCTCCCCTGCTCAGCCCAGCACCACCTGTCTTTCTAAGGGTCTTGCTCCAACAGTAACCTGTGTCACTTATTAGATGGTACCTTCACAAAAGTTCACACTTTGTGCCTGTTCCTTCACCTGTAAGATGGATATAATAATTATACCTTTTCTTTTGAGAATTAAATGACATTATATATACAAAGTGCTTAGAATGGTGCCTGACACATAGCATGTACTCAGTAAATGTCAGCCCTTCCTGTCTCCCCAGTTGAGGGGGAAAAGTCACCACTGGTTCCCTCACACCTACTGAAATCTGCTTTCCATCCCCACCTCTGCAATGTCCTCCTAATGCTAAAGCCAGCGAATACATGTCAGTCCACATTGTGCTGGACTTGTCTTAAGCATCAGGGTGCTGACCACCACTCCCCGAAACCCTGCCGCTCCCATCTCTCTCGCCGGCCCTCCTCCACCTCCACCATGGGCGCGTCTGCTCCCCCTGCCCTCACGTACTGGTGATCCTCAGGGCTCTGTCTTGTGTGGCTCTCCCTTTCCCTGTCTCCTTGCTGTTCTTGTCTGTTTCCAGAGATATCTACCTTTATAGCTGATCTCATCCTGAACTCCGGGCCTGCATTTCCTCCTGGACGTCTCACAGGCACATGTGCAAAATAGAAATCTGCCTCTTCCCTCCAAACTGTCTGCCTTCATTTGCTATTTCCTACCTAGTAAATGACCTAACTTGTGACAGAAATCTCTCAGTCATACTTCTATTTTCCTCTTTCTCACCCTGCCCCTATCTAATCCTCTCAGATCCCTCCTCCTTTTCCTCATCATAAAACAGTCTATGCTTTAGGTCAGACTTTCTTCATCTTTCATTATTACTGCAAGTTTCCTACCTGGTCTCCTTGCTTCTGGTCTCCACTGACCTAATCCACCCTCTACAAGGCACTGGGAGAATTTTCTAATATGTAAATCTGACCAATCATACGCTTGCTTAACATTTACTGAACACTATTTACGCACCAGGCACTATGCTAGGTAGTTTACATTGTTAATTCAATTTTCACAACAACCCCACAAGAAAACTACTGTTATTACTTATTTATTTAAAGATAAGGAAACTGAAGTTTAATCTGCTAACAAGACAGAGTCCAAGTACCTTAGCCAGATATAAAAGGCCCCTTCAGATCCAGCCCAGCTTCACCCCTCACCATCCCTCTTATCTGGGGGCTCTAACCACAGTGACTTCTGCCCACAGGCTAGGCTCCTTCAAGTGGCTACGCCTCTGCGCACACAGTTCGCTGTGACTAGAACGTTCTTGTCCCTGCCTACAGAATGGCTATTCATCTTTGAGGTCCAGCTCTACTGTCTCTCTTTCTGGGATACCTCCAGAGTTATGGCAGCTTCCACCTCTTGTTCCCTAGCATTTTGTCCATGCCTTAGAACAATAAAGGCTATTTATCACTGCCTATTTACTGTTACTGTCATTACCTGTCTCCTACCTCATAACGGGAACTTCTCGAGGTAAGGTCTGATTCAAATCTCTGTCGTCATTACACAGCACCAGCAATACTCACTTTTTGAAAGAATGAGTAGTCGGGAAGGCCCGAATTAAAGCAGTGCCCTTAGGACCTGGCACATGTGACTGCTCCTCCACTGACCATAAATTCTGAGCACAACTAAATCGACTGCAGAGGCAGAAACATCAGAAGCCAGGAAGAATGAGGCCAGGAAAGAACACCGAGGCACTCTGCTTTCAGTGCTCAGCCTCTAGCCATTTCACGCTTGAAGCCTCTCCTGAGCCCATACCCCCTACCCTCAGGTTTCTCTCTGCCTTGCATCAAGAATCACATCTGTGTGGTACGTACAAATGTTCCCACTCATTTGATTTTCTCAAGAATCCTGTGAAACTGATAGCTCATTTCAATCTACATTTACTGATCCTTTCTGTGTGTCATGTCTGGGGACATGGAGAAAGACAAGGTCCTTGACCTCCTTGGGAATGTGCAGTCTGGTGGGTAAGGGATTATTACCTCCATCTTATAGGTGAAGAAATCGAGGCTCAGAAAGGTTAAACTATACGCTTGATGTTACACAAGTAGTAAGAGCTGGGTCCGAATGGTCGAAGTCAGGCCCCCTGATTTCTAGTGGAGAAAGGACTGCAAAGCACTACAAAGGCAGCCTGCTTCCCCCACCAGCCCTGCAATAACCCCTGCTTATTGTTGGGATATCAGGTGAGCTGATGTGATCAGCTGGTTAGGCTACAGATGTGAGGGCTACTGATGGTCCCAAGTGGTTTCCTTTCCCCATAACATGCCCATCTGCATTTCAAAGGAGGAAGAGGGGGAATGTCAGATGCCCCTCTCCCCATCAACACTGCCATCCTGGGGGGGCTTGGGTAAGACCATTTCAACAGTGCTCACTTTCCCCTCCCCTTGGACCCATCACTTGCCCTTAAAAAAAGTTAATTAGGCAAGTCACTAAAACTCTGAGTCTCCATTTCATTACACGCAAAATGGAAATGATACCAACTTTAAAGACTTGTGTGGCCGAATGCAAAATGTATGTAAAGTGCCTGGCACACGGTAAATGCTCAATCCGTGGTAGGACTCTTCTTTCTCTATATCCTCCCCTGAAATTTCAACTGAGATTAATGGTCTCATTCCTTAGATGCAGAACTTTGCCTTCAGGTGTAAAATACCCAGAGATTAATCAGATAAATCAGGCTAGGATAGGCTAATGAATGTACTACCAACATCTAAACCCAGTACGAAGCATTATACTTCAGAGGCCTGATGATAATGGGAATCGTAGCACCTGATCAGTACAGGTGAGTCTTCAGCAGGAAGGGGCTCCCCATGCCCCTGAGTGCATTCTATGAGGGGGGACAATGCTCACGCTCATGCGGCTGGCCTAAGCACTGGCACCCAAAATGCCTAGAGATGGCTTAAGGGGCTACCTGGGGGAAACACCAAAGGATACAGAAGGATGCTCTGCTTCGTGGACACCTCTGACCCAGATGTCTGCTGCTTCTGCCTGATGTCAGGGCAGTTGATGGGTGGCTGCTTATGGTTTTCCCTTCTGCTCTGGGAGGCTGGGTGTAGAGGGAGCTTCTCAGAGCTATCAGCAGAGTCACTTAGCTCATCAGAGGCCACTTCCTTCTCAGCCTGGGCCTCTGGCTTGGGCTCCTGGTCCTGGCCTGCCTTTGGTGAGTGCCACCCAACACAGGTTTTGCTCTGTTGGGCTCCTGAGAGTGTCACATGGGAGCTGAGCTGAGGGCCTGCTGAGGCAGGCTCTCCAATCCTGGCCTTACAGGCCATGTCCTCACAAGGAACAATACTTTGGCTAGGAGAGCCCTGCCTATGCAAGTGGGGGTTAACAGTCCTTTCCGGGCTGGACAGAAAGCTACTTCTGACCTTGAGCTCCTCTCTGGGGAAAGGCTCTGAAGGACAAGAGGGGCCTTCCCTCTGCCCCTCATCAGGCTGAGGGCTGATGATCTCACTTGCATCTGACATGAAACTGGACCAAGGGCTAGTTTTGTCTGTCACGGTGGTGACATCATTGAGGGCCCTGGGCTCAATGATGTCTTCTTCATAGTCCTCATCACTGTAGGCCAGGCCTGCCCTGGTGTCCTCACTGCTCTGCATTCTTGTGGTGGGTACCCTGTGCCCCAGGGCCTCGTGAAGCACTCCTCTTCCACCTGAAGTCTCTTCAAGAGTAGAGGGAGGTGGGGAGTTTCTGCCCTCATCTGGAGCTCTTGCCAATGGCAGGTCTGGAGTTGTGCTTCGTTCTTGCGTGGCTATGTCCTGAGCATCTGGGAGGGTGGTGACTTCTCTGCTTCTACTCCTCGCTTGGTGAGAACGCAAAGATCCTTGGGAGTTCCGGGTGATAGTCTGCAGATCTAAACAGTAACAGATATCACTCTTACTACAAGGTAGGGCCCCAGACCACTCAACTTTCCCACATTAGCTTCTAGTTTCAGATGTAGTCTTGCAATCAGACCTTTGAACAAACCTTGAAGATAATAGTTAATTTGCCCCCAAGAGTCAGTGAAACTATATTCAAGGCGGTACAATTTCTAGCATTTTATTCTAATATCAGAGGACCAAAATCTAATCCATTTATAGCTGTGGTTACGTCTGTGGAAACACTTTCAGAGACTATCTGCTCATGCTCAGGAATTCTTGGGAGCTGGGAGTCCTGGTAGGAATGTTCATGCTTCCATTTACTGCAGTAATTACCTATATTAAAAACCAAAATGAGAATCCACTTATTTACCTATTTGATGACAGCTATTAGAACTATTTTATTTGGAAAATAAAAGCAAAGAAATACCCATCAACCAAATGATAAGGCTGTGGAGATTTGTGAAGAAAATGGAGGCGGCATGGTGTGCTGGAAAGAGCACAGGCTTTGGAGCCAGTCAGGCTTGGGTTCAAATCTCTACTGTCACTTGTCAATTTTGTGGTTACGAGCAAACTACCCTGAGTCTGTTTATCTTTAAAATGTGATAAAACACCACCTTTTTCACAGCGTTATGGTGAAAAATATATGAGATAAATAGGCATACATTGTGTAGCACATATATAGGCATTCAGTAACTCCTTTCAAAATTCATCCTCTCCTTGTGAAAATCAGTTCTCCTTCCGTCATCCCCTTGCTTAGAACTCCCCTTTTTCTTCCAGGATAAAGATTAAACTACTAAGCTTGCCTTCAAGGCCCTTCGGCTTCAAGCCTTTGATTCTCCCCACTCTCCTCTTTTAATATGACCTTTAAAGGGATTCTCCTTATCCACTCTCACCTCCACCCCAGACAAGCCTCCCTCTGTTTTGCTCTTATGCTTTCTTTCTGGGGGGCAGCTTCTTTGGTTGACTATAGAATGCATGCTTGATGAAAGCACAGACAATGCCTGTTTTGTCCACCACTATATCCTGCCAGAACTAGTGATACAGTAATGCCTGGCACAGTTGGCTCAATAAACAGTAAGTGGAAGCCAAACACAGAGTACACTTCTGTGGTCCTGGCTACCAAAAGGTTAGGTATCTGGGAGAAGAGGGCAGGAAGGTTTGTGTCTAATATCAACCATGGTGGCTTGCTTTCCCTTTAAAGAGAAAAAACTGAACTTATTCATTCCTGTGTAGAATCTACACATTCTGCTTGAGAAAAACGATCCCGGGAATTCCCTGTGCTTTCACTGCTGAGGGTCCGGGTTCAATCCCTGGTCGGGGAGCTAAGATCGCGGTGTGGCCAAGAAAAAAAAAATCTCCCTGAATGATATCAATACAGTCAAAGTGAGAACCACCACTTAAGGGGGCTTTTCAAAGGGTAGACTATGGACCACCAACACCTAGAATCATCTGGGGTGCTTGCTAAAAGTGTAGTCTTCTGGCCTCTGAGAATTAAAATCTGAAATATGTTTGTAGCTGAGTTTTTCTGAAAATAGAGTGGCACGAGTTCACGAACTGCCACTGAAGAACTCATCTAATCCATTCTCCTTTTTCTGGTTGGGGGAACTGAAGCTCAAGAAGGGAAAGGGTATGCTCAGAGTCAAACAGTTAAGTCCGTGCCACAAACCCACCAAGGACTCGACTTGGGTCCCCTGCCTCTCAGACCCATGTTCTTTCCATTGCACATGTCCCAGTGCCACGCTACTACGTCTCTCCTTTCAAAAGGAAGACAGTAAATAAGTAAGTAAGAAAGATGGTGAAAGCTGTTGGTCTCTATTTGCCATAAAGACTTGTCTGAAGGCACACATTCAAATGCTTTTTGAATAAGTACCCATGACCATAACTCCTCATCAAGAGCGGCCCTGAGCCATACCCGTGATTAACGAGCTGACTTGCAACACCAGGTTATTGGATTTCTCCAGGATGCAATGGCTTTCGGGGTCTAGGCTGCTGGCTCCTGGCCGAAGATGGTCCCCCTGACTCTCTTGGCACTGCGAGGTGGCAGTATGGGTCTGAGGACTGAGGGGAAGTAAAGGCTTGGTGAGCTTCTGGCTGAAGTACTGCTGGATCTGATCTAGCTCACTCAGATTCCTCCTGCAAAAGAAGAAGGGGAGAAGAAAAAAGGGTCATTCACTGGGATTATGAGCATCTTTTATGTTCCTCTGACCTTCCATTGCTTGAGCTAGGACCTTAGCATCTCTCACTTGGTCTATTAACAGCAGGGCCCCTCTCTCTCCAATCCACCAATTCATCCTTCACCTCTCTGACTACAATTCCACTGCCGGGGACAACATTTTCCCCCTCTATCTGGCTAATGGGATTCCTCTTCTGATGTCCAGCAAGTATTCTACCTCCTTATAGGGAACCATTCTTATCATCATTCCAGTCCTCACTTCCCCTTACTCTGGACTAGCACTGACCTCTGCTACCTTTTAACCATTCCTGATGGAATGGTTCAAGCAAGTGACCTTCAAGCAAGTGACCTCTTCCAGCAAGCCTTCCCTGACTCTCTAAGTTGGTTTAAGGGCCTCTCCTCTGTGCTCTAGTCTTTCTGTACTCTTCAACCATATCATTTGTTTGTTTCACATCAATTTCCCTTGATGTGATGTGAACTCTGTGCTGGTTCCTTTACATCTACTGCACCCAGCACAGTGCTTGGCACAAAATAAATGAATGCTGAATGGATAAATAGACATGAATAAATGGGCTTTACAAAAATCTTCTATTCAAAAACCTTTAATTGGGGCCCATTCAGTCTTACTACTCCGAGGAGAAATCACACCAACTATTACCACCTTCACTTGCATAGGATTTTACGTTTTATGCTTTCAAACACATTACCTTGTTTAATTCTCATCCAACCAGATGAGATCAGTAATTACTGTTTTACAAATAAGGAATGTGAGGGTCAGAGAATTTAAGTGATTTGTCTAGGGTAAGAAGTAGCATGCAGCTACTCAGAAATTGGAACTCCAAGACTTATGCTTTTTCCATTATAGTACATGGGCTCTGTCCCAACTGGGTTCATTTCTGCCTCACACTCCTGCAGGCTAGAACTCGAGTTCAAGCTGCTCCCTGCTCTGTCCCTGTCCTATTCAGGGGTGCAGCTCGTATTTCTCCTTTTCAAAGTCCATTGCCCCAAGTCATTAGGCCACCTCTCCCTTAAACTTCTTCACTCTTGGCATCTAACCTTCTGCCTTAGATTTTCCCTTAGTTTTCTCATTATGTGTTAGTTTAGTTTCCCTAACTAGGCCATGCGCGTCTGGTAATAGAAGATAACATCTCAAACTTCTCTATTTCTCTAGTATACTCAGTGTGCCTGGCACAACTTGCACAACGCAGACACTAAATAACTGTGAAGTAAACAGAAAGTCTTTCTATCCTTTTGTTAAGAACAGTCTGCATATCTTAGAGTCAAACGTAAATTAAATGAGAGGACAAAGCTGATCCTTATTCTATCACTAGAAGCCACAACTCTATCAAATCATAGTGGATTTACTTAGGTGTCTATATCTGGGTTTATGCCACATAGATAAATACTTGTAGCAGGAACATGAAGACAAATGTCAACTTGGTGAAACTTTAGAAAATATGCAAACCCAACTGGCCTCGTCAGAGGTTCTGGGTATAGAACCTATTAACACCTAGCTGCAAATTCCTCATTTGTGGGAAAAGTTTGGTAATACTTGCCCTGCAGGCCTCACAGGATTGCTGTGACTCAAATGAAACACTGCTTTAGGGCTCCATGAACCCAAGGAAGTAATGCAAAATTGACATTATCTTGTTTCATCTCTGTTTCGTAGAGAATTTGTCTACGGCAGTGGTTCTCAAAACCTGGCTCTAGGACTGGCAGCATCAGCATCACCTGAGAAGTTGTCAGAAATGCAAATTCTCAGGCCCTATCCTAGACCTACTGAATCAAGAACTGTATGGGTAGGTCCCAGCAATAACTGTTTTAATAAGCTCTTCATGTGATTCTGACACACACTAAATTTTGAGAACCACTCCTCCAGGGCAGTGGTTTTTAGCCTGATGGTTTTAGCTCCAAGGGGATATTCGGCAATGTATGGAGACATTTTTGGTTGTCACAGCTGGGAGAGGGGTGCTACTAATATTTAGTGGATAGAGACCAGGGATGCTGCTAAATATCCTACGATGCACAGGACAGGCCCCCACAGGCAAAATATCTGGCCCAAATGTCAACAGTGCTGAGGCTGAGAGAAACTGCTCTAGGGTGAAGGAGAGTTTCTTTCTCTCCTTCCTCAGTGGGTGCTAAAGTATGTCAATTGAATGGACCAATAAAATGCAGCCACACTGTTGATGGTTTTACTTAGCCTCCAATCTCCAGCATCTTCCTAGAATGAGAATCTGAACATATTACTTTCTTATAAGTTTGAGCAATTTCCCAGTCTATAGCATGACTGCTCAGTCCTTTCTAACCCATGTCCCACCAAAAAAGATTTGCCAATCTTTCATTCTGAGCTTGTTTTATGAAATCAAATAATAGATTAGTTTTTTCAAAAAATAAAATCCTTTTTTATATTTGTTTCCTCAAACTTTACACATTCTCTTCCTCCCGACCCCATCACTTTCCATTTGAGAATCACTGTTGTAAAAGTGCAAACTCTTGGCCTGACATTCAAGGCCCTTCAAGAACTGACTCCCACACAGCTTGCCCTGCTCCCTACATCTTATGCTCAGCCTCACCCTAACTGCACTGCTGGTATCTCCCCAAACTGGGCTTATTGTTTCATGCTCCTGGCCTTAGCACATTTTTTTTCTGCACAGAATGCCCTTCATATTTGTTGACTTGTTCCTTTAAAGACCAGTTCAAATGTGACTTCTTTATATCTTTCCATGTACCTTATCTTACTCATTCCTCCATGTATCCTTGGCCAGGAAACCTGGAACTCTTATCATACATGGTTATAATTATAATGGCAACATGGCTGTCTCCTCTGCTGGGAATGGCAGAGCCAGGATTGGAAATCAAGTCTATCTGACTCTGGAGCCAAGTCCTTTCCATTGCACCACACTTCTTACTAGGTAATCCAGGGGCTGATCCAAATGATCTCTAATGGTCCTTTCAATTCTCACAGTGCTTTTCTGGCTTAGATGCTGACTAAACTAAGAAAGAGATAGGGAAGCATTAACAGGACAGATGCTGGTCTGGAAGAATCCAGTGGCTGTGAGGATAAAGACAGTGAGACAGCAGGCAGGATCAGGCTTCATAAATTGTACAGTAGATGTGAGGGTGGTTATTATTAAGTTTGATGACCAATCTAAAGTTTCTATATTTATAGATGGACCAGAAATATAGCCCCCTGAAGGACTGGAAGGCCCCAAGCTGAGACAGATTCATCTGTGAGGAATCCTGTGAGGCTCCAGGTCCACTTCGAAGCTAACATACACGAAAGCCCTTGCTAAACATCCCGGAGCGGTGGTAGCTGATAGAAAGCAGTACTGCAGGTTGCCTTTGCCCCTTCACCCTGCGCTCCACTATGGTTCCCTGTGTCTTTACTCAGCAGAGAGCCTCACCTGAGGGAAGTCAGAATGGAAGTATGGGAGGAAAAGGGTGATGTGGTCAGTTTGTCATCACTTGGCAAGATTGCCTCTCCCTGCCGCAGGGATTCATGGAATCGGCGGATGTTCTGCACATGCTCTTCATGGCGTGATGCCTTGCTTCTTGTGGTACTGCTTCTATCAGGAATAAATGGGGGCAAAATAAATTCCCAACCAATGAGAAAACAAACAATAAATTCGTGACAACAAACAAATCACCCTCCTGACATGGTACCGCAAATCCATCCCCACTACCACAGTTCTGGCTTCATCGACTCAATTGCTTGGATTATAATCATCTCCTGAAAATTCTGTCTTCAGTCTTATTCATTCCCCTTTTATAAATTCTCTACATTATAGCCTCAGTGATTTTTTAAAAACACAGAACTGAAATAACAATAACATTTATGGAGTCCTTATTATGTGCCAAGCACTGTTCTAAGCATTCAACATATACTAACCTATTCAATTACTATCATTCCTTTCTAGCTTTGGCTTCTCTTTATCTTTAGAACAAATTTCAAGTTCCTTAGCATGGTATTCAAGAACTTGATCCCAGCAATAATCATCTTCTTTTTGTTTTTAATTAATTAATATTTATTCATTTAAAAATTAATTAATTTATTTTTGGCTTAGTTGGGTCTTAGTTGTGGCACGTGGGATCTTTCGTTGTGGCACACGGGCTCTTCATTGCGGTGCACAGGCTTCTCTTTAGCTGTGGCGCGTGTGGGCTCCAGAGTGCATGGGCTCTCTAGTCGTGGTGTGCGGGCTCAATTGTCCCGCGGCATGTGGGATCTTAGTTCTCCAACCAGGGATCAAACCTGCGTCTCCTGCATTGGAAGGCTGATTCTTAATCACTGGACCATCAGGAAAGTCCCTTCTTCTTTTTAAATAACAGCTTCATTGAGATATAATTCACATACCAAAGAATTCACCCATTTAAAGTGTACAATTCAATGGATTTTAATATATTCAGAGCTGTGCAACCATCAGCACAATCAATTTTAGAATATTTTCATCACTCTAAAAAGAAATCCTACCCCAAACAGCCATTACTCCATACTTCCTCCTCTCCCCTGACCCTCCACCCAAACCTCCCAGCCCTACGCAACTGCTAATCTACTTCCTGTCTCTACAGATTTGCCTATTCCAGATATTTTATATTAATGGGATCATACATATGTGATGTTTTGTGACTAGCTTCTTCCATTTAGCATAATGTTTTCAAGCTTAATCTATGTGGTAGCATATATCAGTACTTCATTCCTTTTCATGGCTGAATAATTTTCCATTGTATAGATATATCACATTTTGTTTATCTACTTATCAGTTGATAGACATTTGGGTTGTTTCTAATCTTTGGTTATTAGGAATAATGCTGCTACAAACAATCATGTACAAGTTTTTGTGTGGACATATGTTTTCATTTCTCTTGGGTATATATATAGGAGTGAAAGTACTGGATCATATGGTTACTCTATGTTTAACCTTTTAAGGAACTGCCAGACTGTTTTTCAAAACAGCTGCACCATTCTACATTCCCACAAGCCATGTATGAGGATTCCAATTTCTCCATATCCTCCCCAACACTTGTGATAATTTGTCTTTTTGATTACAGCCATCCTAGTGGATGTGAAATGGTATGTCATTATAGTTTTCATTTATATTTCCCTGATGGCTAATGACATCAAACACCTTTCATGTGCTTATTGGCCATTTGTATATCTTCTTTAGAGATATATCTATTCAGATCATTTGCTTATTTTTTTTATTTTTTTGCAGTACGCGGGCCTCTCACTGTTGTGGCCTCTCCCGTTGCGGAGCACAGGCTCTGGACGCGCAGGCTCAGTGGCCATGGCTCACGGGTCCAGCTGCTCCGCAGCATGTGGGATCTTCCCGGACCGGGGCACGAACCCGCGTCCCCTGCACTGGCAGGCGGACTCTCAACCACTCTGCCACCAGGGAAGCCCCATTTGCTTATTTTTAATTGAGTTATTTGCTTTATATTATTAAGTTGTAAGAACTCTTTATATATTCTGGATACAAGTCTCTTATCAGATCTGTGATTTGCAAATATTTTCTCACATTCTGTGGGTTGTCTTTTCACTTTCTTGGTATCGTTTGTAGAAGGAAAGTTTTAAATTTTGATGAATCCAATTTATATTTTCCTTTGTTACTTCTACTTCTGGTGTCATATCTAAGGAATCATTGCCTAATCGAAGGTTATAAAAATTTACTATGTTTTCTTCTAAGAGTTTTTATAGTTTTAGCTCTTATATTTAGATATAGGACCCATTTGGAGTTAGTTTTGTATATGGTCTGAGGAAGGGGGTCCCACTTCAGTCTTCTGCTTGTGGATATCCAGTTGTTCCAACACATTTCTTGAAAAAAGACTATTCTTATTACTAAACCATCTTGGCACATTTGACATCTTGGCATCCTTGGCACATGGGTTTATTTCTGGATTCTCAATTCTATTCTATTGATCTTTATTTCTATCCTTATACCAGTGCTGTATTGTTTACTGTAGCTTTGTAGTAAGTTTTGAAATTGGGAATGTTTTTCTTCCTTTTCAAGATTGTTTTGCCTATTCTGTGTCCCTTAAATTTCCATATGAATTTTAGGACTAGCTTGCCCATTGCCATAAGGAATCCAGCAGGGACTGTGATATAGGGAGTATGTTGAATCTACAGATCAATTTGGGGAACTGATCTTAACAATATTAAGTCTTCCAATCCATGAACATGGGATATCTTTCCATTTATTTATAACTTCTTTAATTTATTTCAACAATGGTTTATAGTTTTCAGAGAAAACGTTCTGTACTTTTTTGGTTAAATTTATTCTTAAGTATTTTATTCTTTTTGATGCTATTGTAAATGGAATCATCTTTTCAATTTCTTTTTGGATTATTCATTGCTGATGTACAGAAACACAACTGATTTTGTATATTATATTTTAAAAGTTTCCCAGTTTGGGGGTGTGTTGCAGGGAGGGATAAATTAGAAGGTTGGGATTAACATATACACACTACTATATATAAAACAGATCACTGGGAATTCCCTGGTGGTCCAGCAGTTAGGACTCTGTGCTTCCAATGCAGGGGGCACAGGTTTGATTCCTGGTTGGGAGACAGATCTTGCATGCTGCACAGCACGGCCAAAAAAATTAAAAAATTAAAAAAAAAAAAGATAACCAACAGGGACCTACTGTATAGCACAGGGAACTATACTCAATATTTTGTAATAACCTATAAGGGAAAAGAATCTGAAAAGGAATATATATATATATATATATATATATAAAATCACTGAATTACTGTGCTGTACACCTGAAACTAACATGATATTGTAAATCAACTATACTTCAATAAAAATAAAAATTTAAAAAAATTGTAAGAAATTAAAAAGTGTCCCCATTTAAATTTCTAATATGGTAAAAACTGATAGCTATAACCTACAGAAACAAACCTCTTTGAGGTCATCAATAATTTTTAAGAGTATAAGGGGGTTCTGAAGTGGAAATGTTTGAGAACCACTGCTTTATTAAAGTATAACTGGTATATAATAAACTTCACATATTTAAAGTGTACAATATGTATTTTAACATATATGTACCTCTAAGGAAACCATTACCACACACATTAAGATAATGAACATATCCATCACCCCTAAAAGTTTCCTCCTGTCCTTTGTAATTCCTCCCTCTTTCCCGCTCCATTCATCCTGCCTTATCCCTAGGCAACCACTGATTTTCTTTCTGTCACTATAGATTAGTACACATTTTCTAGAATTTTATATAAATGGAATCATATACAATGTACTCTTTGTCTAGCTTGTCTCTCTCAGCATAATTATTCTCTCAGCATAATTATTCTGATATTCCTTTGATTGTCTCACTGATTGGCTATGGTCAACGTAACACCTATAAAATAGATATTGGGATCTAGGATTTCACATACACATGGGATCCCTTCATGCAGAGGGCAGAGGCTCTCTTCATGTGGTAGGAAAGCTACATAACACTGAAATGGGTCTTTGAGTGGCTAAGCAGTATTAGAGTATCTTTCTTGGAATAAAGGGTCTACTCAGTAACTGCTGCTGTAGGAGTGGCTTGTATAAGATCCCTTGCCTTCTCCCTGAGGTAGAGAGAGAGACAAGGAAAAGACTGATGGAGGCAGGGGAATGCCAAATGACACTAGGGCCTGAGGGGAATGGGGTGGAAAGAAGCAATCTTAGTCTTAGATTCTACCCTTTGACAGGATGGAATATGCTCTAGTCCTGATATCCATTTGCATATCCACAGTTGGCTAGGTGAAAAGGGTGGGCCAACTGCTTTTCACAAAATAACCTGGCATGTAGGTTTGGGAGGGGAAGGGTCATGATATGTTTCTCACACAGCTGATGACTGATTTTACGGATGAAGGTTAAGGCCTCTGAGGAAAAGAGAAAAGAGTCCCTTGCACTGAAGCTACCCTTTTTTTTTTTTTTTTTTGCGGTACGCGGGCCTCTCCCCGCTGTGGCCTCTCCCGTTGCGGAGCACAGGCTCCGGACGTGCAGGCTCAGTGGCCATGGCTCATGGGCCCAGCCGCTCTGCGGCATGTGGGATCTTCCTGGACCGGGGCACGAACCCGTGTACCCTGCATTGGCAGGCGGACTCTCAACCACTGCGCCACCATGGAAGCCCGAAGCTACCCTTTTGATAGCAGTAAAACTTCCCTTTTTTTTTTTTCCTAAAAAAATATTTATTTATTTATTTTTGGCTGTGATGGGTCTTATTTGCAGCATGCGGGATCTTTCATTGCGGCACGCAGGCTCTCTAGTTTTGGCGTGCAGGCTCAGTTGCTCTGCAGCACGTGGGATCTTAGTTCCCCGACCACGGATCGAGCCTGTATCCCCTGCATTGGAAGGCAGATTCTTAACCACTGGACCACCAGGAAAGTCCCTAGTTTCTATCTTATAAAAACTCTTTTCATAGGATCTTGGGGTTCCCAGGGGTTATGAAAGAAGGTCAATTGTCTTTCCCTGTCTCTCATTTCTTCCTCTAATAAAGGAAAGAGAGAAATGACAAGCTAGTTTGCACACTTCCACTCTTGACCCCATTTCCTTCTATCATAAAGAAACCACTCACCTCCCAGGAGAGGAGAAATCAACCTCCTTTGATGAGGTGTGAACAAGTTGTTCTGGAGTCTGTCCTGCAATGCAGCCAGGGAATGCACCATACATATCAGAGGCGGGGAAGGAAAAGGTACTATATATTGGGATCTGTAGAAGCAAAGAGAAAAATAGCACACTTGTTGCCACAAATCCTTTTGGAAAAAAGCAGTATAAATAAATTTGTAAAATTTATCGTATGCATATAATTTATTATTTTCTATGTATTTGAACACTGTACTAAGCAAGGTACATGCATTTTCTTGTTTAAACATCACAATCTTATGAGGTAGGTACTATTATTATCCCCATTTTACAGACTACATTATCAGACTGCTTTTTTTAATTTTTAAAAAACATTTAATTAATTAATTAATTTTTGCCTGCATTGGGTTTTTGTTGCTGCGCGTGGGCTTTCTCTAGTTGTGGCAAGCGGGGGCTACTCTTCGTTTCAGTGCACAGGCTTCTCATTGTTGTGGCTTCTCTTGTTGCCGAGCGCGGGCTCTAGGCACGCAGGCCTCAGCAGCTGTGGCTCGTGGGCTCAGTAGTTGTGGCTCGTGGGCTCTACAGCTCATGCTCAGTAGTTGTGGTGCACAGGCTTAGCTGCTCCATGGCATGTGGGATCTTCCTGGACCAGGGATCAAACCCGTGTCCCCTGCATTGGCAGGCGGATTCCCAACTGCTGCGCCATGAGGAAGCCCTCAGACTGCTTTTTAAAGGCTGTTTTATTTTTATTTATGCTCTTGTTTCCTCCACTAGTTTGTGAACTCCTGGCTGGACATCTTACATTTTCCTTACATGTGAGGATAATCTGGCTGTGATATTCCTTGTCTCACGATTACCAGGGTTGATGTAAAGAAAAGACCCTCCTATATGGGGACTATTTAAACTCTTTGTCATTTTTCTCACACATGCATTTATTCACTCATTCATTCATTTGATATTTACTGATGCCCACTTTACCAAACCCTGGGCCAGGCATGCGTGACAGACAGATGAGTAAAACACAGTCTTTGCCTTGATAGAGCTCTCCTATCTGGGACAGCCTGGGAAAGTCTCCTTTCCTTTACAGTTAAACTCCCTGAAAGAGTTGTCTGTACTTACTATCATCAATTCCCCTCCTCCCATTCTCTTTTAATTTTTTTTTAATAGACCAATGATTTTAATGTAACAGAGTTTTTTTTTAAAAAGTTAATCCAATGTGGTTTCAGATTCCACACTGCAACTAATCTTACTTTATTTAAAAATTGAGATTTAATTCACATATTATAAAATTCACCCTTTGAAAGTGTTCAATTCAGTGGTTTTTCAGTATATTCAGAATTGTGCATCCATCACCACCATGTAATTCCAGAAATTTTCACCCCAAAAAGGTCATGAGGTCATTATGAGACACAAATGTATTCTGTATGCTGGAAAGTACCAAACACATGTAAATTATCTTCTTATAGGTTTTGCTTAGTAGAACCCTTACTGGTTAAGGACGTGAATCAGGATACATACCAGTGATCCTGAGGTCTCCATCCCACGTCTTGCTTGCCTTTCTTCTCTGAAGTGCATCAAACTCTCCAAAGGGGAGATGGCAACTTTTATTTGCCCTTGGCACTCTCCACTGAAGTCTGTGATGTTGTACCAGCCACAGACAAACTGGAAGCCAGAGAGAAGTGGGGAGAGGTCCACTGAGGCAAAGCCAATCACCCTCTCCTCACCTGTGGGGGAAAGAGAAGAGCTGGGCAATGTGGCTGGGCATGTCCTGCCACTGAGATTCGAGGTGGCACACAGAGAAACTGATTTAGAGGATGGGAAGGTTCAGTGATTCCACAATCAACAGAAAAGACAGATAATGAGGATGAGAGACTGGCAACCACAGCCTGCTTTCTAACTACTGTAAGTTCCCTTTTTGTATGGCAGGGAAAAGCTGGCAGGGTTGAGTTCTGTCCTCTTGATATACGCAACTAGAAAACACCCCTTAAACATAAGAAACACTTGTTCTTTTCCCTATGTTATCACGTCTCACTGATTTTCCTTAGGGCAGTGGCTCTTGAAAGAAATCATTTGAAAGACCATCACCCTTGGAATTATGAGGGATTTGCATTTTCTTATTTTTACTTGTCTGTATTTTCCAAATTTTCTATAACATACATATGTATTATATTTAATTAAGAACAAGAGACATAATTCACCAAAAAAAGGACAAATAACCCCCTAGAAAACCAGTGCAGGGTGCAAAATGAGCTTGGGCTATGGCCGCTCAGTTTTTGTTTTTTTTTTTTTGGCCACATTGCACGGCTTGTGGGATCTTAGTTCCCTGACCAGGAATTGAACCTGGGCCACAGCAGTGAAAGCTACGAGTCCTAACCACTGGACCGCGAGGGAATTCCCTCAGGCCGCTCTTAATGACAGAGAGCGAGTAATCTGTGGGATTACCTCTAACATACATATGTGTTCCCAGAACCATCAGTGCCATGGTTTTACTTGGTTAGAAAAAGAAAAGGATTGGCAAATTGTCAACATGGTGTGAACTTATTTTTACAACCAAGTAAGACAGAGTTCATACCTCCTTTATGCCAAACTTTGAAGACCAGAGTTTGTCGTGGATCCAAAAGAAGCTCTTTAGACAGCCTATTAAGAAAAACAACCACCATAGATTAACTGTGTAGGAAGCTCCTCTAGTATGAAACTCAGACTTGAAGAACACCTTATAGTTGAAAAACACTTTTCTAGCATTTTCATTTCATGCTTATGATCATCTTCTAGGATATATTTTTATCTTCACAGTTAAAAGGAGGGAATAGAAGCTCAGAGAGGTGAAGTAACCAGGAACTTGTCAAGACCTAAAAACAAGCAACCGTGATGTAGTATTCTTCCCCCTACCCCCCTACCCCGTTTTATTGGAGCAGGTAAGGATTCTTCTTATGCCTTGTGGTGGTACGTGGAGATGGTGAGAAGAGAGGAAAGAGTGTTTATTGAGTACATACCTTGGGCCAGCCACGGTGCCAAGTGTTTCTTATACATGTAATCTACACAAAAACCTATGACATGGACATTATTATCCTTGTTTTACAGATGATGAAGCTGGGCTGAGAGATGTGAAGTCAGTTTTTCAAGGTCACATAAGAGTCAGTAAGTGGCAGAGCTGTGATTTGAACCCCAGTTTGCCTGACTCCAGAGCCACACTGTGCAGAGGCAAGGCACCAAAATAAGAAAGTACCCAACTTTCTTACCAGGTTAAAGAATTCAATGTGGAATTCACTGAGCACCTCTAATATATTTTATATGAAGTGAATTGTATAGTTTTAAACTACAAAGCAGGTACCCTTGCTCCAGGTGAGCAAGATGGAGAACCAGAAAAACTAAGAGACTTAATTTCCTTCTCCAGACTCCACTGGGGAACTGAAGAGAGCCAACTTCAAGACCAGTGAGAGGCACTGTGCTAACTTGGAACAAATACTGTGTCAGAGATTTGAATTCTAGCCGGGGGTCAAAATATCCACCTCTGAATTCTAGCTCTCCTAGTATCACCTGAGTGCCCCTGAGCACTCAGTCTCTTTGAGCCCTGATTTTCCTACCTGTTAAACGGGATATTATTATCTACCTACAAGGTTTCTACGAGGATCAAATGAAACAATTTTGTGATAAAGAAATTGCCAACAGCACCATCATTCATTTTTCTTCTAATCTTGTCTCTGTTACCAACAGACTATGTAACCTCCTTGGGCCACAGTCTCCGCAACTGTATAGTAAGGGGATGAAATGAGGTGATTGTTCATGTTGCTTTAACAAGTTAGTAAAGTTAGGTTCTGAATGAACAAATCACCCTCACTTAGAAGCTCAGCCCTCTGGTCACCTATCTTTTGAGGCAGATTTGATATTTCAGTACTGGCCACTATGGCCAGAATATCTATAATTTCCAGTAGCTCACCATAGACAGTACTGAGTTGTCACTGTAGTTATAGCTCCTGACTCAAGTCAACCACTCAGATTTCACAACACTGAACATGTGAGCAACTGCTGAGACTCGATTAGGTACATAAACACTGTGAGAAAACAGCAGATCAGATACCATGTGGCATGGCTGGTGCTGGTGGACAAGAATTAAACTTTGCAAAAGGTGATTCAGTGTAAAGATAATAGTAACAATAATTAGTAATAGAATCCCACTTTTAATGATAATGCAACAGGTAACAGAAGAAAAGGGAGGAGAGCCTGGTACCACAGCAGTGGGCCTCTGTACCAGCCCCTGACCTCCGAGCTGCACTGCCACATGGTTGACAGGACTCCATCTCCCCCTTTTTTTGAGCTTCCAAAGGAGATCTGTCATTTGTTATGTACCTACCACGTACCAGGAGGTAATTTCCCTAAATGTCATGTAATTTGGACCTCCTAATAACCCTGTCAAAATTACCTCCACTTTACAGATGAGGAATCTGAGGCTCAGAGATGTTATGTAACTTGTTCACACAGCTAGTAAATGACAGAGATGGGGTATGAGGCCAAGTCTTTCTAGTTCCAAGCCCTGGTTCTTTCCACTGCACCAGAAATCTTTTCCAAGAATGTGTAATCCACAGCCTTTCCTGAGATCAGTCCTCTCTGCCTTCTTCACCTAGATAGCTTGCATACATTCTTCCACACTTAGCTGAGGGGTCTTCAGGGACTGTCTTAATCGATAACCTTTAATTCCCACTGCCCAGAACAGAGCAGAGCATATAAGAGGTCTTCACTGAATAATTTTTGGGTTGTACTGAGCAGAGTTAAAACACACCACAACAAAACCTTTAAACCACCACTAGCTGTGAATTCATAAGCATTAGGATTAAATAACTGTTTGATAAGGAAAGCATTCTCCAACTCTGCTCAATATTGTTGTGTCTGTTACATTCCTCACTCTGAATTTGTCTCTTGGAACAAAAAGCAGATTTTGGAAGGCTGATGGAACATCATAAAATACAAACCTTGATTGCTGTTGAAAATTCCAGATGGGGGAATCTGTGTTTTCAACCACTGGGGTGTAGATAGGAGATGGCTCATCAGCTGTTGTGAAGGATACACAACAACTGGGTATTGATACTTTCCTCTGTGTCAAGGGGCTCCCTGAAATAGAAAAGAGTGGAGTGACTATACTTTAGGGTACCAAAAAGAATGTGTTGGAAGCCTCTCATTATACAAGTACAAGAAGAACCATTCTTAGCTCTCTCCTACCTTTGGGTCTTTCTTTGAGCTATTCCCTGTGTCTGAAATGTTTCTGCTACTGAAACTGTTATTTCAAGGTTCAGTTCATAAATACTACCCAGCAAGAAACAACTTCTTCCATCTCCTTGTACTCTGTGGGATGATGGAAGATATTGGATTAAGAGGCAAAAGACAGAACTGCAAAGAGCCTGGACTTACAAGTCAGATGATCAATGATTAGCTCTGCCATACACATTCTGTGTAACCTTGGGCAAGGCCTATCTAGGCCACCACTTCCTCAAATGGGGCATATGATACACCTCCTCAGATGTTGTAAAGATTAAAAATAAATAATAGTAGGTAACACTTATATAACACTTACTATGTGCCAGGCACTATTCTAAGAACTATACATGTATTAACTCATTTAATCATTACAACAAACCTATGAGGAAGATATTATTATTATTGCCATTATATAGATGAAAAAACTGGGGTACAGAGAGATCAAACAGTTATTAAGTGGTCACACATTTACTAAATGGTAAACTGAGAGTCAAATTCAAGCATTCTGGCTCTAGAGTCCAAGCTCTCAGCCATTGCCTGTATTGCCTCCACTAGAGTTAAATGAATGTAAAACACTGAGTACTGTGCTGATGCTAATTTTACAAGATCAGGTTTCCAATGTGGGAGACTCAGTCATTTATTTTCTCTTCAAACAATGTAAAATGAAGACGGATGACAATACTAGATAGTCTAACTCAGCTGTCCAACAAGATAACCACTAACCACAGGTGGCTATTTTACTTTAAATTAGTGAAAATTAAATAAGATTAAAAATTCTGTTTCTTAGTTACACTAGCTATATTTCAAGCACTCAATAGCTACATGCGGCTAATGGCTACCATACTGGACAGTAAAAATGTAGAACATTTCCATCACAGTACAAAGTTCTTTTCGACAGTGATGAATAACACAGACTCTACATAATGTAGTAGACTCTATACATTCCATAAGATCCCTTTCAGCTCTAAAATGATATGACTCAGGATTACAGACGAAGGAAAGAGAAAGGAAAAAAATAAGTATGTCTTAAATATTATTTACGTGATCCAGAGGAACAAATTCTGTATGTGGACTCTAAATGGTTTGTCTTCTTTCTACCTGGCTAGCTCAAGGCTTCCCCAAATGCATACTCCCACTTTACTTTGTAGGTGAAGTTAATCTTTTTTTTTTTTTTTTTTTGCAGTACGCGGTCCTCTCACTGTTGTGGCCTCTCCCGTTGCGGAACACAGGCTCCGGATGCGCAGGCTCAGCGGCCATGGCTCACGGGCCCAGCCGCTCTGCGGCATGTGGGATCTTCCCAGACCAGGGCACAAACCCGTGTCCCCTGCATCGGCAGGCGGACTCCCAACCACTGCGCTACGAGGGAAGCCTGATGAAGTTAATCTTTGAGGTTCCACTCTGCTCCTTCTCTGACTGCTCCTTTCAGTAACTACTCTTCCAAAGACCCCAGGCTGTCCCTGTGGACAGAAAATCCGAAGAACACATTTATACTGAGGAATGCTGATTTTTACTCCCCTCCACAAGCAGTGTAACATTTAATAAGTAGCCTTTAAAAGACAGACTCTAGGGCTTCCCTGGTGGCGCAGTGGTTGAGAGTCCGCCTGCCGATGCAGGGGACACGGGTTCATGCCCCGGTCCGGGAAGATCTCACATGCCGCGGAGCGGCTGGGCCCATGAGCCATGGCCTCTGAGCCTGCGCATCCGGAGCCTGTGCTCCGCAACGGGAGAGGCCACAACAGTGAGAGGCCCGCGTAACGCAAAGACAGACTCTAGTACCTTCTACTCTGAGAAACCTCTCTTGACTCTCTAGGCAGAATCTCTGAACGTTATACCCCCATCATTAGATCTCTCCAACTTCAACATTCTTTAGGGAAACAGAAGTGCCTGCAATTTTGCTTTGCTATGTTTTCCTCAACCAAAAGAATTTCCATTAGAGTAGATTTTTTTTTGTAGTTTTAGTAAGTGCTTTTTAAAAAAAAATTTATTTTATTTTTTATTAAAGTATAGTTGATTTACAATTTTGTGGCAATCTCTGCTGTATAGCAAAGTGACTCAGTTATACACACACAGGCATTTTAAAAAATATTTTTTCCATGATGGTTTATCACAGGATATTGAATATGGTCCCCTGTGCTCTACGGTAGAACTTTGTTTATCCATCCTACATATAATAGTTTACATCTGCTAATCCCACATTCCTAGTCCTTCCCTCCCCCACCCCCCTTCCCCTTGGCAACCACAAGTCTGTTCTCTAATTTGTATTAGAGTAGACCAATTCTTTTCAAATTTTCCCACCAAAGTAACGACTTCTAGAGACAAGTAAATACTAAAATCTGGAGCATTGGGGTTCTTGTTGCCTTGAAAGAGCAACAACACACATGACATCTATTAACAGGCTTGTATTTTATCTAAAATTTCATGAGGATTTTACATTATCTTCCTTACTATAGCCCTATTTGTTTAAACTAAAAATGATATTTTCCCCCCAAATCTTGGTAAAAAATTTACGTCATGTTATTTAACATCGTGACTTCTAACAACCAGACCAGATGGCATTACTTTTTAGTCCCTCTTACTGGGGATAATTAATAAAGAAAGAAAATGGGTGATGAACAGAGACAAAGGAGTGGAGATTTTGCAAGGAGGCCTTGGGAAAGAGAACTGAAGAGGAGGAAGAGGAATGCTAGCCTTAGAAGTGAGAGCTGGTAGTGGCTGCGAGGCAGGAGGGAGCTGAGGTGTGTGCAAGAGCTGTCAACAAAGCAGGACCCGGAGAAAGGCTTAACCAGCAGGCAGAGAAACACTAAGATACACAGAAGAACTACAGGAGGAACAAAATAAAACAAAAAACCACTGGCTACAACCTGGCAAAACCAGTTTACAAGCATATTCTTGAAAGAGCAGGAAAAAATGATTCTAATAAAATGGTAGTAAGCAAAGAATAGTTAATGGAAATCAATAATATAGCACCCGTCGTTACTAATGTAAAATGTACAGAATAGCACTAATGGTACCTTTATCTAGTGAGCTATCTTCTTAAAAAAGTTTTATTTTTGTGAAACTCAACAGTATTACATGGACTGACTTGCTCAGCATCCACCCCCACTTTTACTGTATTGTATTCCTTTATTGTAGAGATTGAAAGGGTCACAGACTCTTTTGTGCTAGAGTATGGATACAAATTGGTCTCTATCTGTTATATGCCATTACAACAGATCTGGAAGGCAGACGTGAGGCAGAGGACATGTTCCTTTCCCTTTTGCTTTTACTACTAGCAAGGATGACAGAGTTTTCTGCTCCAGGGTTTGGTCCCTGAGGCCCCAGAGGCCCGATGTCAATAGTGCTGATGAGAGTTTCCGATCACTGGGCTGCAGTGTTGGCACTGTATTTCAAATTTAAAAGATCTACTGGTTCTCTCCTGAAAGCTTAGCCTAGAGCCCACTCCCTGAGCCCTTCCAATAACTTAAAGTACCTTAATAATCTATATTAAACTCCTCTCTGTTTAAAATGGCTGGAGTGGGACTTCCCTGGTGGCGCAGTAGTTAAGAATCTGACTGCCAATGCAGGGGACATGGGCTCAAGCCCTGGTCTGGGAGGATCCCACATGCCGCGGAGCAACTAAGCCCTTGCACCACAACTACTGAGCCTGCGCTCTAGAGCCCGTGAGCCCCAACTACTGAGCCCATGTGCCACAACTACTGAAGCCCACGCGCCTAGAGTCCATGCTCCACAACAAAAGAAGCCACTGCAATGAGAAGCCCGCACACCGCAACGAAGAATAGCCCCTGCTTGCCGCAATGAGAGAAAGCCTGCGCGCAGCAATGAAGACCGAACACAGCCAAAAATAAATAAATAAATATATAAAAATAGGTAAATAAAATGGCTGGAGGGAGTTGTTTCCTGTAACTGTACTCTCCCTGATACAGCTTCCATCTCTCTCTCAATCTCACCTCTCTCTCTCTGTCTCTCATTTTCCTTAGTATTAATAGGTCTCAAGCTTCTCAACTGATTTCTTCCAACAGAATGTCATAAATCCTCACAGCTAGGGAGAGATAATCTGCCTCTATACTGACAGCTTCCATAGTATTCTACAATAAACTGTGTGTGTTTGTGTTTCCCTCACTAAACTAATGCACAAAGTAGGCCCACGGCCCTTATTAAAGGTTTGCAGACTCCCTGTTGCCCTTTGTCTACAGATGACTGCCAGGGTTGGAGAAGAGAGAGAAGCTGCCTTGTGTGTGTGCCGTGTGCGCCAGCAGAGGACAGCAGCATCTGCTCAGGAAAGCTCTGAGAGAAATCAGCAGAGAGGACCAACTGTAGTTCTGAGACAGGACCCCTCGGTTCTGGTGTACTCTGCCACTGATTTACTGTGACATATTGGGTACTTCATTCTGGCTCTCTGGGCATCAAGTTTCTTCATCAGAAACATGTGCTCTCACATTACTTCCTACGATAAAATTCTATGATTCTAGATATATACCAATACTGCTCAGATCTCTCTCTCATACCTCAACCCCCCCTTTTAAGGTTCGTTATTTTTGAGGCTGCTATTTGCTAAAGTCCCTGAAAGAGAAGTACTATTTTTACTTTGGAAAAAAAGTGTCCTTATTCACTCTTGAACAGAAATACTCCTTTCAGCCAAAGAGGCAGGTGATAAAGAAATCTGCTTGGGTCTATCAGGTTTCCCTGGCTCTCCTCTTGTGGTTGGAAATTTAGCTGGGCCTGTTTACCTTCCTGGAAAAGGTCAAGTTCTGATATACTTTTGGAGGCAGCCGAGATGAAAATTGCTATACTTCCTACTGGGTTGGGACACACATTGAGAGCAGTTAAGAGGACTTGAGATGAACCAGCTTTACCATTTTAAGAGTTTTCACTGGATTTCCTATGTTTTACATAAGTATGAAAAGTAGTAGTTTTATGCATCAAAAAATGGTACGATTGCTTCAATGAGATTAAAATAACAACCCCTTATTTTTAACACTTTACAGCTTACAGTTTTCTTATCAGTACTAAACTTGTGCTGATGACATCCCTGATAATCACACAAGATGGGTGTATCTTTCTCTATTTTACAAATAAGGCAACCAAGGAACAGAGGGGTAAAGTGGCTTGCTCATCACACATCTGGTAAACTAGCATTTGGAAGATCCAGCCAGGTTTCCTAACTCCTATTCCAGGGATGTTCCATTGCAATACTTCTAATTAATTCTACCTGGTTAAGAGAAAAAGCTCTCCCTCTGGCCTGGAGTGAACAGATGGAAACTTTCCCTCAAGCAATGCCCAAATTTTTATGTTAATAAAAACCTAGTTCAGTTTTGTTAAGCTAACATTAACTGACAGCTGCTCTGTGGCACACCTGCACAGATGAGTCAGATCTGATTCTTGATCTGCAGGCAGACACACAGATAATTATAATACAATAAGACAAAGACTATGCCAAAAGCACAGGGGACTGTGGGAACAGAGAAGGACCCGTAACCCTGCCTGGGTAGTTGAAAGAGAGCCTCTAAAGGATGATGATACTGAAGATGGTTTTGATTTTCACTGAGTATAATTTAGATTACCTCAAATCACTTTACCTTTCTGTTCCTTGATTGCCTCATTTGTAAGACAGGGCTAGAGATACCGGTCATGTTGAGTATAAGTACACAAGTCTTATAAGTACTGAAGCTGATTCTTGAAGGTTCCTTAGAGCTTTTTCTAACAAAAGTATCCAAGAAACTCTTGTATTTCAGAACCAGGACCACAGTGGGGACTATGCTGCCTCAGGTTTAAGGCATAATTCAGGGCTGTTAGTGAATCCTCTGCATGCAGCTTTGCACTAGGAATCATTCGTTTCCTTCCTCAAGCAAGAAGCTTCTAAGGCATGAGACGGACAGACACAAAGAGAACACTGTTGAAGTCAGGAGGATAGCCAACGTGGATATTAAGGAAGCATCTACATGGTTTTCACAGAAGTTTGGCCATTTATAGCTGACTCACAGAGTGTGGGATATGCTGCCCTCAGCTCCATATTCTTAGAAGATGAGAGGTGAAGAGAATCTTAGAGATGATCTTATATGACCATCACATTTCACAGCTGAGGAAAAGAGAACTGGGTTTGCCCAAAGTCACTAAGCAAGTTAATGGCTTAGCTAGGGCCAGAAGTCAGTCTTTTGACTCCCGTTCCAGAAGTCTTTCTATTATATCATCATTTGAAAGGCAATTTCAGAGAGATGATGGGCAGGTCTGTACACTCAGGGCCCAGCACAGGGTCTGACTGAAGCATAAATATTTGCAGGGCGAAGGACTATATGGGCCTATCACTGCAAGGGTAGGACTTGGGAGACAAGAGACCTCTGAAAGTATCCACTCTGAAGCTTGATCTACCCTGGCTAAATGGAAAGAGGCCAAATAACAAGTGATTTACAGATTTGTAACTCATACCAGAAATATGAGAGGTGTTGAGCATCATATTCACAAACAAGAAGACATTAGGCTTGCTTAGTTGCATCAGGAAGACCCAGGTGTTGAGATACAGAAATAAACTCACAGTCCCTGTCCCCAAGGAACAGGCAGCCTCGTGGAGAGACACATTAAGAAACATTTTCAGTACAAAGTAATAAGTATAACCTCAGTAGTATAATGAAAAAGATATTGAAAGAGAATATTATTCGCAGCA
The DNA here is from genome assembly GCF_949987515.2 of Delphinus delphis. Taxonomy (NCBI): domain Eukaryota; kingdom Metazoa; phylum Chordata; class Mammalia; order Artiodactyla; family Delphinidae; genus Delphinus; species Delphinus delphis. Next base: position 58,704,110 of record NC_082690.1, on the reverse strand, counting down.
ATCATTGAAAGGGCTACCCCATTAGTCCAAGTTTCTGAAGGCTGAACAAGCAAGGAAGCAGTGAGAATAGAGAAAAGGTGACAAAAACCTTCTGTGTAAGAGGACATGATCCTATACCCTGTATTAGACACAGTGGAAGCTTAATAACTATTTGTTGAATGAATCCATTAATCCCTGCAACTTCTCCTCTGCTAAATTTCCACATAAGCAACTTTCCTGCAGTAGAGGCAAAGCATAAAATCAGAGAACGTATTAAAAGGAGAAAAAGGGCATTTGAGCAAGGTCTCATATTCATCTGCTTCCTCATTTAACAGATATTTACTGCTTATTATGTGTCAGACACAGTTCTAGGTGTTGGGGATTTAGCAGTAAATAAAACAAAAAACTTCTGTCTCTGTAGGACTTTTCTTTTTCTAGAAAGACAGAAAATAAACAAAATACACTATTTAAAGGCCATAGGAAAAAATAAAGCAGGAAAGAGGGACAGGTATTGTTGGAGAAAGGCTGTAATTTTAGATGGGTGACCAAGGAAGGTCTTGCTGAGCCGGTGATTTCAGTAAAGACAGGCCAGGAGTGAAGAATATTCCAGGCACAGAGAGAACACCAGATTCAAAGGCCCCAAGCAGGAGTCTGCCTATACATTTAAGAAAAAGCAGAGAGGCCAGTGTGGCTGGAACAGGGTGCCTAAGAGGAAGAGCAGGATGTTGGGGAGAATTTGGTAACTGGGGAAGGGAGAAAGGAATCCTGGCTAAGAAAGGTTCATGAGCAAAGGCCCAGGGAATGGCTTGCCATATGTTACAATTGGAAGGGAAAGGAAACCAAGCACTGCTGGAAAAAGTCAGCATTGTGCCACCAGTATGTCCACTGCCACTCTAAAATCATGTCAATTAGTCTTAGTTGAGCCCTTGCTGCAGTTCAGCAATTTTCTTATTTATATCTTCGTGATTCTCTATAGATCCCTTGTAATGACCAAGAACTTCAGCCAAAGAGGATCAACTGCCACCACAATTCCCCATGTTTGCTCCAAGTAGGCCTAGAACACACACTTTCCCACTTCAATATCTTCATTCAAGTTGAGATAACCACCTAGAATTTCATTTCCACCTTTCTGAAATCATATTCATTCTAAAAAGTTCTGATTTCTTAGACATGTCTTATTTCTCTGTTTCTAAACTCCCTAGACACTAGATATATAATTTTTGTGCTTTTTTTGAATTTTATTTATCTTTTATACAGCAGGTTCTTATTAGTTATCTATTTTATACATATTAGTGTATATATGTCAATCCCAATCGCCCAATTCATCACACCACCACCATCCCCCCACCACTTTCCCCGCTTGGTGTCCATATGTTTGTTCTCTACATCTGTGTCTCTATTTCTGCCCTGCAAACCAGTTCATCTGTACCATTTTTCTAGGTTCCATGTACATGCGCTAATATACGATATTTGTTTTTCTCCTTCTGACTTACTTCACTCTGTTAGACAGTCTCTAGGTCCATCCATGTCTCTACAAATGACCCAATTTTGTTCCTTTTTATGGCTAAGTAATATTCCATGGTATATATGTACCACATCTTCTTTATCCATTCATCTGTCGATGGGCATTTAGTTTGCTTCCATGACCTGGCTATGGTAAATAGTGCTGCAATGAACATTGGGGTGCATGTGTCTTTTTGAATTATGGTTTTCTCTGGGTATAGGCCCAGTAGTGGGATTGCTGGGTCATATGGTAATTCTATTTTTAGCTTTTTAAGGAACCTCCATACTGTTCTCCACAGTGGCTGTATCAATTTACATTCCCACCAACAGTGCAAGAGGGTTCCCTTTTCTTCACATCCTCTCCAGCATTTCTTGTTTGTAGATTTTCTGATGATGCCCATTCTAACTGGTGTGAGGTGATACCTCATTGTAGTTTTGACTTGCATTTCTCTAATAATTAGTGATGTTCAACAGCTTTTCATGTGCTTCTTGGCCATCTGCATGTCTAGACACTAGATATTGTACTACCTATCCTTCTGGTCCTTAGAGCATTCTCCTTTATACATCAATAATCATGTAGCTGCTAATCCCCTTATCTGGGTTATCAGCTCTTGGAGGACAGAAACCATGTGTCATTTGCTCTGCACTTTCTGTACCTGGCACTGGCCTGGCACAGATTTACTACTTGATGAACTGAACCACCATTCTTGCAATATAAGCACAGGACAGGGTGTATAGTACATAAGCACCCTTTTAAATACAGAGAGTAAACAGGACCAACTGGTAAACACGGTTTATCTCATACCTAAGAGTCAGGATGGTATAGAGGAAAGAGCACGGGTTTTAGGTCCAGACATAGCTGGATTCAAATTGCAGCTCTGTAGAGCTTATTAACTGTGTAACTCAAGTCATTTTACCTTTCTGAGCTTCAGTTTCCTCATTCATAAAATGGGTATGTACTGTAATCTGTTCATAAAATAACCCCACTGTGGTAAGGATTAAATGAGATAATTAATGTACAAAAAAGAATAAAATTTGGCACAAGGAGATGCTCAATGAACTATTGTCAATTGTCAAGCTGCATTTAAAGAATGTAACTCTGTCTAATTGAGAAGTTACAAGTATATTTGCTTTTTGCAATATGGGGGCAACCCCTGAAATGGAACATAACCATATTTTTGCACGTTAAATTTTATTTTCAATGCAAAAACAAAAAACCAAAACAGTTCTTGCAAAAAATCAAAGCTTTTTTTGTGCTTTCCTTAAATTCATTCATGTATTGATTTTTCTTTTTTTTTTGTTTTTTTTGTTGTTGTTGTTTTATTTTTTATTATTTTTTTTGTGGTACGCGGGCCTCTCACTGTTGTGGCCTCTCCCGTTGTGGAGCACAGGCTCCGGACGCGCAGGCTCAGTGGCCATGGCTCACGGGCCTAGCCGCTCTGCGGCATGTGGGATCTTCCCAGACCGGGGCACGAACCCATGTCCCCTGCATCAGCAGGCGGACTCTCAACCACTGCGCCACCAGGGAAGCCCGATTTTTCTCTTCTTAAAAAATTCAGTTTTTACAAATCAGACTTGTCACAAATGGGCTGCTTTGGTAGGGCAGTAAAAAAGCAAAAACTGTTTCCCAACTTTGTGACTCATACAGTATGGACCTCAGTATCTCTAATACAGCACAGCAAGACTATGTGGAGAAGATTTTGTCCTGAGATAGAATGTTTCAGGGTCTCTGACACACAAAGGTTATGAGAAGGATGAGAACCTCAGAGTCTTTGTAGAAGCTTATAATACTGGAAGTAATGTCTGTTTGTAGTGTGTATATGGAGAAATAGAAATGAAAGACAGACAACAGTTACTAGGAGCATGAATTCTGTTTCTGTTCCAAAGTAATAAGGATACACAGAAAAACTGAGGCAACACAGAATTGATAGGAACCGAGTAGGGAGGCCAAACCAGAAGATGTATATTTAAACCTTCTGGACTCATAAGGCTATGGTTTTCTGGCTCTCAGAACCATCACACACCTCAGAACTGTTAATCACAGCTGTTTACAGATGAGAAATTCAACAGAGAGACAGTAACTTGCTCAAAGTCACAAACACACACAACTTACTGGAAATACAGGGCTGAATACACTCCTACTAGAATGTAAGCTCCACAAGGGCACTATTTTGTCTGTTTTGTTCATTGCTTTATCCCCAGCACCATGGACAGTGCTCACATATAGCAAATATGACATAAGTTTTGTTGCTGAATGAATGAATAATGAATGAATAAATGAATGAGATAAGGTCTTTGTTCTTAAACAGCCCCTACCTAGTGGAGAAGAAAATCATGCAAACAATGTTAGTACATGTGATATATGTTACGATAAAAAGGGCAAAAGTGCTAGGAGAGCAAACAGGAGGCAGCCTTTATGTCAGAGAAACTCTGGTAAATGGTGATGTTTGAGCTGAGTCTTGAGAGAGGAGTGGGAATTAAGCAGGCAAAAGAGAAGGGTGATGGCAAAAGGGAAAATTTTAGGAGAGATTACAAGGCTGAATAAAAAGTAGGGCAGGGGTTCCTTGTGCCATGGATTACTTTGGCTGTCTGGTGAAGTCTATGGGCCTCTTCTAATATGTGTGTGTGTGTGTGTGTGTGTGTGTATTTGTGTGTGTGTGTGTGTGTATTTGTGTGTGTGTGTGTGTGTGTGTGTGTGTGTGTGTATTTTTTTTTTGCTGTACGCGGGCCTCTCACTGTTGTGGTCTCTCCCATTGCGGAGCACAGGCTCCAGACGCACAGGCTCAGCGGCCATGGCTCACAGGCCCAGCCACTCCGCGGCATGTGGGATCTTCCCGGACTGGGGCATGAACCCATGTCCCCTGCATTGGCAGGCAGACTCTCAACCACTGCGCCACTAGGGAAGCCCATATATATATTTTTAATGCTAATTGTAAAATACATAAGATTACAAAGAAATGAAATTATATTGGCGTAAGTTATCAAGACATTAAAAAAGTGACATAGTAATCACTATAGTTTTATTAATGCACAACAAGATCTAACTGTAGGTTTAATAACTACTGTAATTTTGAAGTAATGACAGGTATAGATGATATTCCAAGATATCTGCAGTAACTAAAATGTGATATGAAAATACCTGTGATTTCTATTGTTGACAACATCACAGGTACTGTTAATATTACTAGGGTCTATTGCCTACACTCACAACTAGAGGAAATGTTCAATTTTAGTTAGAGATTAATAAAAATAAAGATGTATGGGCTTCCCTGGTGGCGCAGTGTTTGAGCGTCCGCCTGCCGATGCAGGGGACACGGGTTCGTGCCCCGGTCCGGGAAGATCCCACATGTCGTGGAGCGGCTGGGCCCGTGAGCCATGGCCGATGAGCCTGCGCATCCAGAGCCTGTGCTCCACAACGGGAGAGACCACAACAGTGAGAGGCCCGCGTACCGCAAAAAAAAAAAAAAAAAAAAAAAAAAAGATGTACTTATTTTCCTATCCAAGTTCACCTACCCTGACTTTAATCCTTGGATCCCTGTGGGCTTATGGATTCAATGCTAAGAACCCTTGGCCCTAGGTACATAATGAAGAGGGCCTGAGTTGGAAGGAATGGAGAAGAAGGTAGAGATCTAAGAGAAATTTAAGAGATACAGCAATTTTAATGGATCTGATGATTTGATGGTGGAGAAGGAAAAGAGAAGTATCTAAGCTGATACTCAAGTTTCTGGACTGGCGAATTTATGATACGCAAAATTAGGATAACTGACAAGGCCCACTTAGGACCTCAGAAAGGCTTTCACTTGGCTTAAACCTTTAGGCTTGAGATATATAATTATGATTAAGATGATTAACAATTCTTCCAGACCCTGTCATGATCAGAAAGATTTGTGAAGACAGGACCATAGCCTGTGGAGTCAGATACCTGTTTATGGATAAGTGAACAGAACATACCTTTCAAGCTCAAATGCATTGCTCTTTCTACCAGGATACTGACTGCAAAAGTTCCATCTAGTGCAGTAGGGTCCTCCTGGGCCAGGCAGACTTCGGCTGTGGTGCTGCTGCAGGGGGCCTGGGTGGAGGCCGGAGACTTCTGGTGGTCATGTGGTGGAGAGAGCTGGAGCTCATCATTTCCTCTGGGGAGCTGCTCAGACTCACTGGCGCTGCTGCAGTCCATGGAGTCCAGCTCATTAGTGGGCCCAGGGTGTGAAGAAAGAGAGGAGAGAACCACATGAACTCTCAAGGCAGCTCCTGAGAGGTTGGAAGCATTTCGTCCAAATAGAGGATACACACCTGCAAGAGGATGAAGGAGGATAAGCCTAGGCAAGCAGGGACACTCTCTAAACCTGGAGATGCTCTCTGAGGGTGCTTGTGGCCCTCTCTCCTTTGGCAGGGCTATAGGCCCTAATATACCAATTTGCAAAGAAACACACACTGTGAGAGTTTTTACTGCCTCCCCCCACCCCATCACTACCTGCAACAATGGAAAGTAGTGAGAGGTCTGACTTCAAGGCAAGAGGATAAAAAGCTGGTGGGAGTGGAAAAGTAAGAGGGAATGGACAATCTGAAAAGTTGAACACTGCCTTTGGTATCCCTCAATAAAAAGAGGTATTTGTGTTTGAGTTCTGATCCCTAAATCTATATTCAGTTTCCCAAACCTACTTGCTCCAGCAGAGTGAAGTTGAAAGCCTGTCTTTAAGAACTTTAGTTCAAGTGAGCCTTCCACACTTCGGGGACTTTTTCTGTAGTCTCTTTGAAGTGACTCTAGGCCAGCCCAGATAAAACAGGGCACACAGCATTTGATGAGGTGCTCATCAGAGCCAGAATTATACCTGCTGGGTCCAGAGAGAACCAGAGAATCTGGGATGATCACCCAGATGCTCAGTTCTCCTTCTTTAGCTTGGGCCACCTGCTCAACAACAGGGTCAGAGCACAAGGCTAACAGAGCTAAAATAGGGTTGTGACTCAGTTTCTTCAACCGTATAGTGGGGGAAATAACTAACCTTACAGGAATGTTAAGATGAATAAATATGACGTTTGTAAAGAGTCTAGTCTGGCCGTCTCCAATCCAATCTGTACTATAGTTGCCAGCCTTATCTATCTAGAAAGCAAAGCTGTGTCACTCTTCTCTTCAGAAGCCGTTAAAATAGCTTTCCATAGCTCTCACAAAAAAGTCTAAACTCTCCTGCTTAGAAGAGGCCTTCAACATAGTACTCCTGCCCAGCTGTCTAGCTTCATCTCCCATCATTTCCCAACCTATATATCCTGTGATCCAGCAGTACCAAATTACTCATGGCACCTAAAACGTATCAAACTGCTTCCTGCCTCTGTGCCTTCACCCACGCTATTTCCGTTTAGAAAGCCCTTCTTTCCTCCTTTTCGTGACTTACTCCTAAATCCTCTGTAACTCAGGTCAAGCATCATCACTTCCACTGGGATGCTGTCCTTGAACCAAAGAGATGTTGTGTCCCTGTGCTCCCACAGTGCCACTGAGAATACCTTTTTCACAGTTCTTATACTTCGCTGTAATTGTTTACTCTTCTACTCTCCCATTAGACTATAAGCTCATTAACTATTTCTGACTCATCTTTGAATTCCCAGGGCCAAGTACATGTAGCAAATACTGAACAAATGTTTGAAAGAAAAGCACCCATAGTGCCACTTGCAAAATGTTACCTTCCTCCTTTCAAACCAGTTTATTACCATGTAGATTTTATGATTCCAAGATGTGCTGACCAGAGAGAGAGGATATCCTAATCTCATTAGCAGGTATGCTTTTCAGTGTATTTTAAAACCAACATTCTAGATTATAATATAGGCTCTTATACAGGTGGTTAAAGGTAGTCTCCTAAATTCACTCATTTTTATTTTACATGTATTAACTGAGGGCTTACAATGTTCTAGACACTATGTTAGGTGCAACAACCTTATGAATTTGGATGTAGTCTAAGGCTACAAAGTTCAGCACCAGTTCTTAGATCTCAGACAGTATACCTTAGACTCCACTAAGGTATACTGTCACTAGATAATGCCCTTCTTAAAGCATCCAGCAAACCTCTTTCTGAAATCTCTGTAGTTTTAAGAAGTATTACTAAATTACTATTAATCTTTCAACATGCAATAATGGAAAGAACACTTACTAACATGTGACCCTGGGCAGTTACCCAACCTACCTGAGCCTCCATTTTCATGACTGAAAAACAGGTTTCATACCTACCTCACAGGATTGCTGGGAGGATCAAATAAAATAATGTCTGAGAGGGTGTCTCACACAGTGCTTGTCATGGAGCAGCAGTTGCTCAAACCACAAGTGCTAAGCCTGGTTCCTCACTTACCACTGACAGTTAGTGTCCTTGCTGACCTCTCCCCAAGTCTGGCCAGGTCCACATAGGCTGAGCCAATCCAGCTGTCTGTCTGATGGGGCCTCTCCACACTGTCATTGCCATAAGCCCGCCAAACTTGGATCTCTAACCTCTCCTCTCTGAAGTACCAAAGCAGTGATGGGCTCCTAGAGACTTCTGCTCTTTTGGATGCCTTGAAAGTAACCATGACCTGCTTTTTGTTTGCAGATTCCTTAGGCTTCTTGAGAGGGGTCCAAAAGCCTTCATGATCGTACAGCTTGTAGCGGAGGTAGCAATATGTATTCTTATGAATGTGCTTCTGGCCAGCAAGCAGCACGCAATGGATAGGCAGCCAAAGCCTCGGGGTGGAGATGGTAACAGTGGCTGGCTCCTCTTCATCCATCTTGACAAAATCCTTCAGATTATTCTCAAAGCTCCAGCCCAATAGCTCAGCAGCTTCCAACACCCGCTCTCTGTCTCCAGGATGGGTGAAGGAAATGGAAAGCTCCAGACCACCCACAATCTTCTGCATGAGCTCCAAGCCGTGAGGCAGGGCCCCCTCTTCTGGTAAAATGATAGGATACCATCCTGTGATCCCTTATGAAAGAAAAGGAAGATGCTTCAATTATTGTTTTAAAAGTAAAAAGACTTAGCCACTTTCCACCCCATAGCCACTATCACCCTGGCCCAAGACAGAAGAGAAAACATATACCCACAGTGCATTGAAGTTTGTTTCATCTGACCACTGAAAGACAATGAGATCAGGTGGAAGAACAAAGGCTTGGAGCTGGAAGACCTGCATTTTCTTCTTGGCTCAGCCCAAAACTAGTGGTTCAGTCTGGGTAAGCCATTAATTTCTCTCAGTCCTATTTCCTTACCTGACAAATGGGAAAAATAGTGCTGATCTTGCCTACCAGACAACATTATTATAATTGTCAAATGAGATAATGATTTTGGAAGAGCTTTGAAAGAAAATAAAAAATGTGAAATATTATTATGGTACTATGAGTACAATGGAGAAGGCATGGGACAAGGTCAGGAGATCTGGGGTCTAGCCCCGGGTCTTTCACCAAGGGAATTGCCACTTAGTGAACACATACCAAGGACCAGGCACTAGATTTCAAAATAACAATTTAAAATATTAGCTACTTGTTACTGAGCATCCATTATGTGTCAGAAATTCTCTTATGCTTTATACATATAACTTCATTTAATTCTCTTAATAACCCTGTGAAGTTCTGAGGATTAAATGGGATAATAATCCCTATTTTGCAGATGAGGAAATGGAAGAGACCTGCCCAAGTCGTTATAGCTACCAGGTAGTAGAGCCAGAATTTGAACCCAGGTCTAGCTGGCTTTAAAGTCTACACACCACCTATTATAGGTTCACAATATCTTTTTTTTCCCCTTAAATTTTATTTATTTATTTATTTATTTTTGGCTGCATTGGGTCTTCCTTGCCGCATGTGGGTTTTCTCTAGTTGCGGTGACCGGGGGCTACTCTTCGTTGGTGTACATGGGCTTCTCATTGCAGTGGCTTCTCTTGTTGCGGAGCACAGGCTCTAGGCACACGGGCTTCAGTAGTTGTGGCACGCAGGCTCAGTAGTTGTGGCTCGCAGGCTTCGTTGCTCCACAGCATGTGGGATCTTCCCAGACCAGGGCTCGAACCCGTGTCCCCTGCATTGGCAGGCAGCTTCTTAACCACTGCGCCACCAGGGAAGTCCAATATCTTATCTAGAACCCTTAGGGTCAGATTTGTTTCTGAATTTAAAAATTTTCAGATTTTAGAAAGATACTGTGGTACATAAACTGAATATTATGTACTAGTCAGTGGTCACATAGGTCAGGGGTTGGTAAACTTATTCTGTAAAAGGCCAGATAGTAAGTATTTTAGGCTTTTGGGCCATATGGTCTCTGTTGCAACTATTCAGCTATGTTGTTGTAGTGAGAAAGTGGACACAGAAAATATGTAAATGAATGGGCACAATGTGTTCCAATAAAGCTATATAATCAGGCAGTGGCCTAAGTCAGAAAATAATGTCAGTTGAGGTCAGGTTTGGCTGCTTAATGAGTTAATAAAAAACTTTTGACTTTCTGAGCTTTTTGGATTTCATAATTACGTAAAATAGATTGTGGATTGGTATAATATTCACAGCAATTTTCTGAGAAAGGTTTTGTATTAATTAAAATTATAGATGGGGGCTTCCCTGGTGGCGCAGTGGTTGAGAGTCCGCCTGCCGATGCAAGGGACGCGGGTTCGTGCCCCAGTCTGGGAAGATCCCACATGCCGTGGAGTGGCTGGGCCCGTGAGCCATGGCCGCTGAGCCTCCGTGTCCGGAGCCTGTGCTCCGCAACGGGAGAGGCCACAACAGTGAGAGGCCCGCATACCACACACACAAAAAAAATTATAGATGGGAAAATTCAGACTTATTGAGATTAATTCGCCAAAGGCCACTTAAGGTGTTATGATTTTTGGAAAAGGCATTTAATTTTTTGGGGCCTTCCAAGTTTTCGTTTATAAAATGAAGACACTGAAATGAGGAGGTTGATCTCTATGACTCCATTTGACTTGGTCGGTCTAAGAACCTATGGCTTTGGCTTTAGTAATTTCTCATCACTTGGGTATTAATTTCCTCACAACCTAGTGCTTCTTAACATTATTTGGTCACAGACCCCTTTGGCTCTAATGAAAGTTATCCCCAGAAAAATGTACAAATACATAAAAAATTTCACACCACTTCAGCATGTAAGTGGATTAGATTATTCCTCTTGCTCTGTGATTCTGTAATTGAGATTACTGGCAGGAAGAAACAAAACACAATGTTCACTTTAGAATAACTCTGAATATAAAGACCAATGATACATTCCGAACTGTCTAAAAGGTTTATTTCCAAGGGGTTAAATTTAATTTGTGAAGGTGGGATTTCTCAGATGGTGCCTATTCTCTGACAAACTCTGTAGTAAGTTTCAGAAGGAAGGAAACTGAGGTGTCCTATGTGCCCTGTCCTGTGCAAAGATCTTTCACGTGTATAATTTCATTGAATGCTTCGATAATCTTGCAAAGATCTTATTATTTCCATTTTTAGAGATGAGGAAACTATGGATCTGAGAGATGAAGTGACTTGTTCTAGATCACAGTTAGTGACAGAAGTGAGACTTGAACCCTATATCAAGTTGTAGAGACTTCTCTCTGGCAGGCACATAGTACCTGTTTATTGAGTATTGCTCAAACTTCAATTCACAATTAAATTTGGGAGATGTGTGATAAAATTTTGGAAACTAGATTATACAATCCTAGGGAGGAAGATGGGCAAGAGAAGGAAAACTAACATTTACTGAGTGCCTACTATTTGTCAGGTACTTTATATATCCTATTTCATTGATTTCTACCTTGTAGACTTGTCAGCATTAACAGTCTCCATCCACACGGTAAGTGGGGCTCAGAGAGGTCAAGGTCACTCTGTCAAGGTGACTAGTAAAATGTAGGACGGGACCAATATTTCCAGACTACTGCCTGGTGGTTGTGCCTTCTTTTGGGTCTTTACCTCATACCCTTATTCCTTCTTCAGTGAGAGAGGAGGGTATAGTGAAAAAGAATGGGCAAATCTGGATTTGATTTCTAGTACTCTACTACCTGGCTGTGTGGTTGACAAATCACTTAACCTCTGTAAGCCTAAGTTTTCTCATCTGTCAAATGAAGATAATCCTGGGGCTTCCCTGGTGGCGCAGTGGTTGAGAGTCCGCCTGCCGATGCAGGGGACACGGGTTTGATCCCTGGTCCGGGAAGATCCCACATGCCGCGGAGCGGCTGGGCCCGTAAGCCATGGCCGCTGAGCCTGCGCGTCCGGAGCCTGTGCTCCGCAACCGGAGAGGCCACAGCAGTGAGAGGCCCGCGTACCGCAAAAAAAAAAAAGAAAAAGATAATCCTGTATCCCCATCAGTAAGAGTTACCATGAAGCTCAAAAAAGATCTGAGAAAATATTTTACAAAGTGCTATATAATGCAATGGGTATTGCCATATTTATTATAAATAGTATCATCATCATTATCTTTCCTGGAGTAAGATGACAGTACAATGTTTTGAGCTTCTTTGCTTTATTAGAAGGCCTTTGAAATGATTAGGAAAGGACTTAAAATGTTTTTGGGAAAACCTTTGAGGTATTTGGGAGAATTCAGAAGCATGTGTTAAGGGGTTTTTTATTTTTATTTTTTTTTTGCATATCTTGCAAGAGAGCCAGACAAGAAGATCTCTTGCAGGGAAGTGAATGGGAAAGGGTAGAATTAGAAAGTGATAATCCAGGATCCCTACCAGATCTCTTGATCAGCAGATCTTTTGTTGGAATCTTTACTACTCCAAGCAGATAATCTTTGAATGAGCGGATACTGGTTATATCACTGGCTGTTAAATCAAACAAAGAAAGAGAAATTATTTGATGGTCTACTGACCAAAGGGCTTGTATTACAAAAGAGCCATATAATCCTCCACTTACACTCAGTGAATTTCAGTGTTGGAAGACGCATTAGAGATCATCTTGCTCCAGTCAAAACTTGAATGCCCTCTAAATCATTTTAATTAAATCATTAAGTATGTGTATGCACACACTTAAATTTTGAAAAATTCAGACATACAGAAAAGTTAAAAGAATACTACAATGAACTCCTATATACCCTTCACCTAGATTCACCCACTAACATCTTGACACATTTGCTTTATCTCTCTCTACATTCTCTCAAACACTCAATACGTATTCTACATATTTCTGCTATACCCTTCAGAAGTAAGTTGCAAATATGACTCCTCACCCCTAAACACTTCAGCATGTATCTCCTAGGAAGTGCTATACCATTCAAAACAGAGCCCTTTTTAATTTTAATTGTGAGTCATTTGGTGCTCACCTGACTTGGTATCTTCATGATAAATAGCAAAAGTAACTTCTGCAAACTCCAACAACTCTGCCAGGAAACAGGCTTCTCCACTGCAGTGCTGAGTTACCAAGTTACATGAGAATTCACTGTGATGGGAGAACTCAGGGCAGAAGGAACAGGCCACAGGGTGGGTTTGGCGCTGTTCTCCCTTGGGCAGGAAGGACAGATGAGTGGTAACAAAGGCATTGACCCCGACTGTGGCACTAAACTGCAGAGCAGGTTCCTGCTCAGCCAAAGCCCTGTAGGGGAGAAGGGTGGGAATGAGAAGGAGGTAATATCAGAAATCAGCTTGACTGCCTAGAAAACATCACCATTTCCACAAGGCCACCAAGAACACTAACCAACCATGTGTTTCCTGTTTAGGCTTCTAGCAATGTCACTATGTGTTTTCTTAGTAATCTTGATATTACAGTGTACGTGTATATGAGGGAGACAATATTCATCTGCCTACTAGAGTGATACTACAAGGACACTCCATTGTACTGGTCTGGCTTCTTGCCCTTTTTTCTTAAAAGCGCAACACAGACCCAATGCGGGACTTACAAAAAACTGCCTGCCATCTAATCTGACTTTCCCTGTAAGTTCCCAGAGAGAAAAGCAACTAAGTTTCTTATCCATTACTCAGTCTCTCTGAGGTCTACTGAGTATCGAAATTCCAAGTCCTTCTCTGTCAATTAAACAGTAGTTAATTTAACACCATGTTTAGGAATTCTGACCTGGGCTGGGTCTTACCCAGAACAGGTACTCCATTATACACAAGTTTCATGCCTCCATGGCCTTTGCACATGTTCTTCTCTTTGACCAGAATAGTCTTCAGCTTTCTTGGGCATTATGATTAACTCCTACTCTTCTTTCAAGACTCAGATTAAGATATTTTGAAGGGTCTTAAATGCCACGTTGAGCAAGCAGGTTGGACCTTATCCTGTTGTTGACCACCACCCTAAAGTGGAGTGAGTACAATCTAGGGGGTTCATAGGGTAAACTATTTGAGCATAGGAAAAAATTATTAAAACCTCTAGAGTTGTTATCTCATATATTAAAGTTTTACTACTCTCTGGTATATTTTATAGTGTATATATTAGTGTAGTAGTACATGAAGATGACTTATACATGAATAAGTATACACATATTTAGAGAGTATGCTAAATTTTTATTTTTTTATTAATAGGAATGTAAAATTAAAATTAGGAGACCACTGCTACTGACAATGAGAAACCATCAAGAGTTTGAATATATGGGAAAATATGATTAAAAAACTGCCCTGGCATCTCATTAACACTAAGATGTTCTCAAGCAATTATCGGAAAAGTCTATTTGGAGAATTTAGTGAGGAAAAATATTAATTAGACTGAACATTTTACCAGCTACTTCAGCGTCAGATCTCACACAGGAGTAATCCCATTAGTTATTTAGCGACTATGAAGTTAAAGGTAAATAATCTGAAGTTAAGGAGCACTTGCCTCTTTCTTGAATTCATGTCCAAAGTGAGCTAGTCTGCCTCAGGATCGTGATCTAGTTCTCCTTACTGGGCACCTGATACATGCTGGAACTATGCTATGTGGTGGCAGGGACAGAGAGGAGTTCAGGCAGTACCTGTGTCTGTAGGAACTCACAGCCTAGGTGAGGAAAACTCATGTATGCAAATAATTGAAACAGAGTGATATGTGCTGCAACCAAGGTGCTAAGAGACAAAGGACAAAGCACCAATTCTATCTATATGTAGGAGAGACAGAAGAAGGCTGCAAAGTCTTGAAGAAAACAGAAGCTTGTTTAGAGGACAAAAGGAGGAAGAACGTCCAAATTAGAGAGAAGAATGAGTGAAGACCTGAAGGAGGGAAGAGAGGGCCATGCTGTTTATACATAGAAACAGTGTTTCGGGCAGAGAAAATAGCAAGACAAAGGCCTTGAGGGGAAAAAGAGCATGGTGTGTTCTGAAGTAACAAGAAAGCCAGTGCCTGGGGTGGAGTGAGTAGAGCAGCAACTACCAGGAAGAGAGGAGGTCATAAAGATAACGGGGTCAGGTCATGTGGGGTCTTACAGCCATTTTAAAGACTCTGGCTTTTACTCTGAATGAGATGGAAAGGCATTGGTGGGTTTTAAGTAGATGTGTGTCAAGACCTGATTTAAGTTTTCATAAGATCACTGGCTTCTGTATTGAGAACAGACTAAAGGGAAATAAGCTAGAAAAATAGGAGTTGGTACTCAGAGACTGAACATGAGAGACTATTGAGGAGGTGTAGTGGTGACTGGTCCTGGCATGGTTGGTGGGCATAGGGTCTGACCTTGGGAATAAGAGGGTAAGTAGGGTAGAGGATAAAATCGCTGGACAAGGTCAAGGAACTAAATTGCTAATAACAGTTAAAACAGCAAAATTTGCAAGTGATTTATTCACTTATATTCCTACATGCTTTCTTAAGAGAAAAAGAGTAGAGTTGTGTTTAATAAACTGGAAATTGTATGCAAGAAAGTTTTACGTTATTTGGGCATCACATATCATGTGGACTGCAGTGGAGAAAGGTTTGCTTTGAGAATTGCTTTTCTAAGGTGAACTTACTTGGCTGCTGCTTGCAAACCACAGGCTCTGATAATCTGGACTGAGATGCAGACAGCTCGGGCTGCAAGAACTCCCTCTGCTGTCCTTGGAGTACACCTGTACCTTAGGCCCACATCCAGTAAACCTAAAGAATGAGGGCAAAAGGAAAAATGAAAAGAAGGTTGGTTGGAATAATCTCTGTTCTACCAAACCCCAAGTCTAGTCAGGAAGGAAGGAAGAGGATAAACACTATAATCCTAATGAACAATATGGGGCCTTAGCAGTGAAACAATCTGTCTGTGGTCAGAATCACATTATATTATTGTACTTTAGGATTAATAAAGCAGAACAGATGTCACTATTTTCACTTTATATCCAAGAAACTATGGCTCAGAGATTCAACTGCTTGCCAAAATCACATTAACTATCAGAGGCAGAACTTAATCCCAGTTATTTTTATAGAATTGAGATGGACTCTAACCTTTCTTCTTTTTTAAACCTTTAAAAGGTTTTTGCACTCATATATTTCTGTCACCCTCCTACTGCCACCACCTTAAACACCTTTACATGCCATCCTTTTATAAAAATTCTATCACATTTCAGGGAAAGCTTTAAGGAACAACAGAACAAGCTGATCAGTGAGGGTCAGGAGGAACAACTCAATCTTAATCATAGCAAGATAAAACCTTTTGTATGGGCAGATACTCTCTGGTAAGAATGAACAGTAACTTGATTTAGAAGGCTAATTCTAGTTATTCATGATGTATCTTGGAGGGTGGGTCATCCAGCTGGAACCATTAGGATATAATTGAAAACTCTAAATTCTAACTAATCCCTTCTAACTTTAAATCCTGACTTCTTCCTCCCTCACAGTGAATTCCCAGTTCATGCTGACTATATTCTTCCAATCCTACATCATGTTGCCTTGGAATAATAATTCTCTGAGTACACCTATATAAGACTTAGGTTTTATGCCATGAGGGCTTATCAAATGCTTGCTGAAGTTAAAGGTGAGATGAGACAAGCAACATTTATATACAGAGTCTACATAACTATGAATTTTCTAAAATTATATACAAAATTTGCAGTGTATATTCTACACTCTTTTTCTAAGAGAAGGTGTCTCATAGTTTTTATCAGATTCTTAAAAGGGTAAGTACTACAAAATGTGAAGAATCACTAATTTATGAGAGAAAAGGGATATTTATATATGCTAGGGAAAGATAAACTAGTCTTCAATTACCTGATGATTGGTTCCTTAGTTCATTCCTATTCTCAAGCCTGGGGGTTAAAGGGAGATTAAAGGTCTGTATTCCCACATCCTCACGGTGCTGCATGGTTACAATGGCACAGATCCTCGATAATGGCAAGGTTCCTTTGGCGACCATCTGGTCTCTCACATTAGGATAATAGTACCTGTAAGCCACAAAAGCACAAGCTGTCAGTTGAAAGAATAAGGTGGATGAAGGATTCACTCTGCCCCAGGGATCAGCTTTCAGTATCTAGTTATCTTTGGTGCCTGATTGTTCTGTATTTCTGGTATACAGCTGTGGTTGTGTCTGGCTGGATTTACTGCCCATTACTTGGAGGAAGAACCCCATAAATTATACCCTGTCTTCAAGACAAAGCCCAGCTTCTCACAGGTTTTCTGTTTGAGGAATCTGCATCTGGCTTGGCCCTTTGGGAGTTGCCACTCCTGAAAGCATCCATCCTGCAGCACAAGTGGTTCTAAGCAGTGCAGTTCCAATCTCTTCTATGGCTTCAGGCCCATGCCCCTCAAATTTGAAGGGGTGATGAGGATCTGTTAGTACCTACTCTAGTTCCTCCTCACATTAAAATTATTTTAATTGGTTTCTTGGGGGTGAGGATGCAAAGCGGGAGGTTAAACATCTGTATTCATGCCATTATCTTTCCTGGAAATCTGCCGAAGTCTGTGCCATGAGTGGAATTATATTTTACAAAGGCCACTCTTCTGGTGGTGGGAAGAACGGATTACAAGAAACGATTCTAGAAGTGGGGAGACCAGTTAAGAGGGTATTACAATAATTTAGGCATGATATAGTGAGGGCCTGAACTATATAAGGCAGAAAGAGAAGCAGAAAAAAGGTGACTGATACATTTAAGTGACAGTAGGAGATAAAACTAAAACTTCTCTTCCAAATGTAAGTAGTGGTTAGAAGTATGAGATACAACTGCTCCCAAGAGCCTAATAACTGAACAGATTTCAGTAAAATCTGGACAAGAGTCATTATCAAACCTAAATAATATTAAACAGGGCAGAAGGGGGCTCTTTGCTTGCTTATAATTCAACCTGGGCTAATTAAGGGAAGGATGCTCTGTGACTGTGCACTTCCTTCCTCGGCACAGGCATGGGTTCTCCACACTGTACCTGCACCAGATTTCAAACTGGACTCCACCTCCAGGTACAAGCCCGTGTGCAGAGAAGGCACTGAGTAGGAGCCTTTGCACTGGAATTTCAGCTGGCAACAGGAGAGAGTGACGGTGCTCACTATTAAAGATGGGGTCTGGAATGCAGAGTGTGGTTGCAGATCTGAAAGGCTTCAGAGTGAATCCTTTGGAAAAGAAAAGCAGTTCAGAATAATCCAACACATCACTTAGTGTTTTACAGGGACTTCCCTGGTGGTCCAGTGGTTAAGAATCCACCTTCCAATGCAGAGGACGTGGGTCCGATCCCTGGTTGGGGAACTAAGATCCCACATGCCGTGGGGCAACTAAGCCCGTGCATTGCCAACTATTGAGCCCATGCACCACAACTAGAGCCCATGTGCCGCAACTACAGAGCCTGCACGCCCTGGAACCTGCAGACCACAACTAGAGAGAAGCCCACATACCGCAACGAAAGATCCCGCAAGCCGCAGCTAAGACCTGACGCAGCCTAAATAAATAAATAAATAAAAGAAGTGTTTTATATGTAGTTTTACAGTATGTTAATATTCAGTATTGTTCAATTTTATCCTCACAATACTCCTGTAAAGAAAACAAAGCAGGTATTATTTCTCCTACTACACAGATGAGGATATGATACCTTGATGTTACATAGTCAACCCAAAGGTCTTAGAGCTAGTAGGTCACAGACCTGGAACCGGAATCTGTATCTTCTGACTGTATTACTCCTACCAAGGTCCATTTCCCTAGCAGCTCTGGTCCCCTGAGATGCCATGGTAATACAGAAGAGATTCCTTTGTTGGTAGACAATGTGTAAGAGTTCCAACTTCTTCACTTCCTTACCAACCCTTATTAGTCTTTTTATTTTATTTTATTTTTGTGGTACGCGGGCCTCTCACTGCTGTGGCCTCTCCCGTTGCAGAGCACAGGCTCCGGATGCGCAGGCTCAGTGGCCATGGCTTACGGGCCCAGCCGCTCCGCAGCATCTGGGACCTTCCCGGACCGAGGCACGAATCCACGTCCCCTGCATTGGCAGGCGGACTCTGAACCACTGCACCACCAGGGAAGCCCTAGTCTGTTTAAAAAAAAATTATAGCCATCTCAATGAGTGTGAAGTGGTATCTCGTGGTGGTTTTGATCTTAATCCCCCAAATGACCAATGATGTTAAGCATCTTTTCATGTACTTATTGACCATTTGTATATCTTTAGAGAAGTGTCCATTCAGATCCTTTGCCCATTTTTAAATTGGGTTGTCTTTTCATTACTGATTTGTAAGAGTTCTTTATATCAATATATCCCGGATACAAGTCCATTATTTGAACCTCAAAACCAATACTGGCAGCACTTTCACGGTTATTCAAGGACATGCTCAGAATAGCAGACAATTTGAGTCACCCAACTTGCTCATTCCCAGCTGAGATCAAACAAGGTGACACTCTGTCTTCTTGTTTTAGCTCTCAGAGATGACCAGAGGATGGGATGGCAAGGGACAGTGCAATGTAGTGCAGGGGCTCTGGCTCTGTGGCCAGTTGGACAGTGTTTGAATGCCAACCTTGGCACTTGTTAGTGGGGCGGCCTCAGCCATTAACACTCTGAACCTTGTTTTCTCTTCTGTAAAATAAAGAAAATAGAATCTATGAGGATGAATTGTTTTAGGATTTAAGATTATGATCTATGTGAGATATGTATATGTATGTATTTCCCCCAGGAGCAATGGTTTTGTATTCTCTTAATTCAGTGCTCTTGATGACTTTATAGAATATAACTACAGTGGATAATGAGAATCAACTGTATGTTAATAGATGATAAGAGTGAGTAGGCATGTAAATGATACAAAATGAGACAAAGTGTAAATAACTGATGGACCTAGGTAAAGGGTATACAGAAGTTCTTTGTACTATTTTTGTAACTTTTCCATAAATCTGAAATCAAATCAAAATTAAATTAAAAAACAATTTAAGAAAAGACTCAGGCTATCTCCTGTACTGCCCAGGTAAGGCTGGAAATACTGAGGAACATAAAACTGACTCAGGAAAAAAAATTCCTAAGCATATTCAATAAAAGAGCCACACAAGAATGAGAAAGCCTAATCTCCCAAACCTACCATTTTCAAGGAATCCAGGTCCTTTCAGCACACTGGGTTGCGAGTCTTGAACTGGAAAGTAGTACTGGACATAACAATCTGCTTCTCCCCAGACTGTTGCCTGAAGAGGGGCGAGCCCTTTAATCTTGTCTATAAGGAGTTCAAAGTGGTGCTCCATCAATCCATTTCCTTGGTCCCCTGCCTATTAAATGAAACAGAGATACTGGGGAGCTTTAAAGAGTAATTTGTATAGCGTATTCATGCTTCTCTATGAAGTCTGAGAATAGATAAAGAAATAAGCATAATTGGCTGATACTAGAACAGATACTTAATTTTCATTGTGTATAAATCTCACAACTGTTCACTGTAATCAGATCAGGCAGGACTTACTCTAGGCTGTGAGACTGGGTCAATATTAGGAAATCCATAAATGTAATAGAGTGCATTAATAGAGGAAGGAAAAAAAGTAACTATCTCAATAAAGGCTAAAAAGGCATTTGATAAAATTTAATCAGATGTTCCTGATTCTTCGTACACTAAAAACAGAAGGCTATTTCCTTAATAGGATAAAGAACACATTTTTGAAACAAGTTTTCATTTATTATTATTATTATTATTATTTTTGGCCGTGCCACATGGCATGTGGATCTTCCCTGACCAGAGATCGAACCTGTGCCCCCTGCACTGGGAGCGTGGAGTCTTACCCACTGGACCGTCAGGGAAGTCCTTAATTATTATTTCTAATGAAGTTAGGAATAACACTGAGACTGTTTATTAATGGGGAGGTAGTGAATACACTGTTACTGAAGGCACTTCTACTACTAATATGATAAATATATAATAGAAAAAGTTTAGAGTTTGTAACAAATAAACAATAACAAACAAAACAAAACAAAAACAAAAACCAATAACCTACTAATAGGTATTTTCTTAATAGTTCTTTCTCTGTTAGAGACATCAAATTTGTCATTCAGATTAAAAAACATAACATACTTAAATGGTGTGGACACTGAGACTTGGCTATACTAATAAAGACATCAAATGTAAGATAGAGGAGGACATGATACAGTGGACTTAGAGTCAGAAGACCTGTGTCTGAACACCAGTTCTCCCATTCTTAGCTGTGTGACCCTGGATGAGTAACATAACCTCTCTGATTCTGTTTCATCACCTAAAAAAGAGAATGACAATGACCTACCTCATGTAGTTGTTAGGGGAATAAACATGATAAAGTATATCAATGTGCTTTCTCAATTGAACAGCACTGTACAGAACAAATAACTTTTAAGTTATTAGTAGAAAAGCAAGGAACTTCACTTTAACTTTCCAAAATGGATTTGGTCAAGAAACAGAATACTTTGCTGGTTTACATTTGGGATCACTCTTCATCTCCATCCCCATTTTTTCCCCCAGATTACCTTTTCTTTTTTTTTCATTAAGACTATTTTTTTAGAGCAGATTTAGGTTCACTTCAATTTTTTTAAAAAGGCAATTTAGTAAATTAGAGGATTAAGATCTGGTTGTCCAATTACATTTTCTTTATAAATTCAAGGAGCTCAGAAGGACACAGGTATCCATTTAAACAAAGAAAGAAAAATACCAATGATTCTTTTGAGCTACAGCAAGCACTGAAGTGCAAGCATGTTCTTTTGTTAAGCCTTTCACTATTGAAATAAGAATTTGGGGCAATGGTTTCATTAAAACACGCAAGATAAAATGAGATTACGGTGCTTGAAATTTGCTAAGAGAGTAGATCTTAAGTGTCCTCATCAAACACACACAAAAGGTAACCAGATAAAATAATGGATATGTTAATTAGCTTGATTGTGATAATCATTTCACAGCATATGCATGTATCAAAACATCACCTTTTAAGCCTTAAAATAAGATTATGTTTTTTGTAAACAATCAAGTGTTTAGTTACTACCATAGCAACAGATGCTGCAGATGGCTGGTCCAGGAGATGGGCTGGCCTGGGGTTGAAGGGAGGAAGTGTTCCTTCTTCATTCTTTAATCTTTGCAGTGCTATTATCTGATCTGAAGAACCCATAGCTAAAAAGACTCGAAGACTCCCATTTTGGTGGCCTGAGAACATATCAATCACAGGCATGTAGCTGTCGACAGCAACAACTGGATACTGAGCATCAAGCAGCAGGCGAGAAATCTTGGGATCTCTAAAGGGAAAGAAATTGTGCACGAGTAAGTAACAGTCATCAATCATGTCATAGAGTTGCTTCATTTCTTACTTGGCTTGTTTTCTCAGTTTGTTAAAATGGATCTACAGGGACTTCCCTGGTGGCACAGTGGTTAAGAATCCGCCTGCCAATGCAGGGGACACGGGTTCGAGCCCTGGTCCGGGAAGATCCCATATGCCGTGGAGCAACTCAGCCCATGTGCCACAACTACTGAGCCTGTGCTCTAGAGCCTGTGAGCCACAACTACTGAAGCCCGCGCACCTAGAACCCGTGCTCCACAACAAGAGAAGCTTCTGCAATAAGAAGCATGAGCACCGCTATGAAAAGTAGCCCCTGCTCGCCGCAACTAGAGAAAGCCCGCGTACAGCAACGAAGACCCAACACAGCCAAAAATAAATATAAAAACAAAAAAACACAAAGAAAACAGTATACCAATCCCTCAAAAAAATTTTTTTAAAAAAAGGATCTACAACTATAAAAGTAATTGTGGTTCAAAAAAATATATGATTCTATCCATAATCCATCAAATAAAAATGACCAGGCAGATAAGTTCCAAACTCAGCAATTCAACAGGTGGGGGGCGGGGCGGGGGGGAATGTGTCTAACTTATCTCTGTACCATCATGGCCCCAAGGCTTGCTGGATAGCATTATTTTAGAGGTAGGCAGTGTGCTCAGCTAGAAAAAGTATAGATTTTAGAGTCTGGCAGATAAGATTTGAGTAACATTACAAATAATATCGGCCATTTACTGAGTACTTACTATGTGGTAAGCACTTTACAATGTTTCTATAATCCTTCTAACACAGCAAAGGTTGCTACTATCCACTATTCACAGATGAGAAAAAAGTCCAAATGCTCTTCATTACACCATGCTGAATCTCAGATCTGCCTCTTACTTGCTCTATGACTCTAAGTAATCAATATAAGTTTAAAAAGTCTGTTTCCACATCTGTAAAATGTAGGTAATAAAATTTCCATCAAAGGGCTGTTGTTAGGACTAAACTGAGATAACAAATATAAAATACCAACATGATAAGTGCTTAGTAATTGATAGCTATTATCACTTTATGCTCTCTCGGCAATGAATGGGGTCTAAGGAAATGAGAAGGAAAGGGGAATACCAGACCAAACTAATACCACAACAAAAAAAGGGGAAAAAGCCAAAAGCTTACAGCTGACAATGACATCCATGATTCCAGCAGCACTCCTTAGCCTGACCAGGCTTCCCAATGTTACCATCATATAAGTACTTAACTGTTCACTGAAGGCTTACCCGTTTATTTTCCCACTGGATCCTCACAACTGCTCCAAGAGGGAGATAGGAGATCTGTCATCACCCTCATTTTACAGATGATGAAAACAAAGCCAGAGAGGCTGACATCTCCAAGTTAAATAAGTTTCCTCATTTGTATAATGGAGATAATGACAATACTTCCTGGGGTTATAGAAAGGCTCACATGACAGTGAGCCATTTCCATAGACAGTGCCCACAACAGTGCTCTTTGCAAAATGTAAAATACAGCATTTAAAACACAGAACCATGAGAAGGCTGAAAGAGGTCAGTTCTAAAATAATTAAAAATCACTATCTTGAAACAAAAAAATGAACAGTCTGTACTGAGGATAGAAATAATCTTCAGATAAATCAATACCCCATCTAGGTTTTGAGTAGTGGTAAGTGAGGTACAGCAATCAAATCTGAAGGTCTAAGAAACAATGCACAGTACAGAAATCTTGCAAATGGCTGATGTGAACAATACTAACTGAAGTTTGTGCCAGAGAGATACACCAACAGTATTTGAGGTGATAACTTGGCAGCTGAGTTTCTTGGTGAGGAGAGTGGACTACAGAGCCAGACTCTCTGGGTTCTAACCCTGGTTCCACTACTTACAATATATATGACAAGTTATTTAACTTCCCTGTGCCTCTGTTAACTCATGTGTAAAATAGGGGAAATAAAATTTACCTGCCTCATGAAGGACTGTTGTGGGGATTAAAATGACTTGATGTATGTAAGGTTCTTAGCTTAGGGCCTAAAACATGGAAAGCAGTATCTGTAATACTGCTATAACATAGGAGAAAGAGTAGCAACTGTGGTGAAATTGAGAAAAGTCCTCCAAGGAATTATTGGGTTGTTCATGTTTGCAAACCACGAATATTCCTCTTCAGTTTATACAAAGTTAAGGATGTAAAAAAAGAATACTTCAAAAGGTCCTATTTACTTGAATGACATGTAAAACTGATGGAGGGGGAGTTTCACCAGCCCGAGCAGCTTGTCCTGTCCTGGGCTCCGCACCTTGTTCCAAGTTTCAATTACCATCACATTGTTCTTAAGCCTTTCCAGGCATTTGGAAGACAGAGAGACAGGAATCACCTGGGGAGAGGAACAGCCAGAAAAAAAACAAAACAAAACTCCACATCTGAGACAAAGTATTAATTTATACTTTTATTCAACAAGCATTTACTAAAGCCTATCTGTGTGCCAAGCACAGTGCTAGGAGCTGAAGACGTCAAAATAAAACCCACTGTTTTCCTCAGTCTAAAGCCACAGTCTTGTGTTAGAGACAAACACATAAAGGCCAAATACAAAATGGCATGAATTCTCTGAGGACAAAACTCATATAGATAGGGCTTCTGGGACACAGGTAGGAAAAGAGGATATTCAGGAAATGCAAGTAGCTGAGCACAGCTGGACTATCTAGTGTGAAGAGTGGCCTGAGTTGAGACTGGAGAAGTATAGGTAGTCTTAAAGGGTCTTGCAGTCCAAACTTAGATTCTATCCTGAAGGCTACAGGTAATCACCGAAAGGCTTTCAGCAGGAGAGTAAAATATTCAGGTTAGTGTTTTAGAAAGATCATTCCTGTTGGTGCACAGAGGAAGAAATGGACAGGGAGAGACAAGAAACAGGACAGTCTGAAGGCTAGGTGGAATGAGAGTAAGGGTCTGAATGAAAGCAGTGGCAATGGAGTGGAGATAAGAGAATTTATTCCAGAGATAATTAAGTTTGCAACATCTACTGGATTTGGTGAATCTTTATGTAAGAAAGACTCAAGGACAACTTTTAGGTTCTGCTTGGGTTTCTGAGTAAATTATAATATGAATTAGGGCAGACAGGAGGAGGAGGAACAGATTTGGAGGGAATAATAAATTCAGATTTGAATACATCTGAATTTCTTCTTCCATTTACACATCTTTATTGGATACCTGCAATTTGCCAGGTGATGTGTTAGGTGCCAAGAGGAAAGTGTTTTTGAGATATCCAGGTGGTGATGACCAACAGGCAGTTAGACACAGAGATCTGAAACTACACGGAAATGCCTGGCCTGAAAGAAGTGTGGATTTCGAAGTCACCTTCACACAACTGAAGCTATGGGAGTAGATGTGGCGACCATGGGGAAAAGAGGGTTGGTTTGGAAGAATGCCAAGGATAGAGTAATGAATAGGAACACTAATATTTAAAAGTAGGAGAGAGGAAGAAGTACTGGGATCACAACTCTTTTCCAAGTTTTCCTACTGGCCCAATGACTGATAAAAAAAAACAGTTCTTGAGTCAGGAAGAAAATAAGAGGAGAGAGTTACGAAAGTCAAGAAAGGAAACAATTTAAGCGATAGCATCAAATTCTACTGAGAAATCAAGTAAGATGAGTACTGAAATCAGTGGAGGAATAAATGAGAGTGAGGAAAAATAAATAAATAAAATAAAGAAGGAGAGATTGGAGAAACAGAAAAGAAAGAAAGAAGTTCAACTGATCGAAGCCCTAGAGGAAGCAGAAAGGAACAGAACTCAGAATTCAGGCAAAAGAAACAGTGGGAAACCATATCAACTGAGATAGAATAGAAAGAAATAAACACACAAAAAGTTTTAAAATGTTGGCAACGTCTTTTCCTCTTCCCATACAATAGTGGGATTGGATCTGCATACCAGATAATTATAAAAGCACCTCCAGTCTGAAAATTCTCATTGTTTTTTACAATGGAATTATGATTTGGGAAACATATTTCTGTCCCCTCCCCAACTCCTGCCTTCATCCTTAATGCATATGGAATGTTAAGACATGTACAAAGTTACCTGAGAAAAGTTAAAGACTGGTTTTGTTGTGCCCCATGCGATGACAGATCTGGTGACTTCTTCTGTGCTGAAGAGCTTGCAATTTAAATAAACATTGCATGATGGTTGCTTCTCAGATTCTCCAGTAATGAAATCTTTCCCATCTGGCACCATCAGTAGCACATGCAACAGCAAAGCACTTTCTTTTGTTGACACATTTATCTGATTTATCAAATCGTGAGAGGCTGGCATAGCCGTGAAGGTTGAAGGACTTGGTGCAACAGGGCTTGGTGACTTTGGGATGGGGAGCACCAAATTCTGTGTTTTCTTTACAGTTTCTTCATGAATTTGATTGAGGTTCTGTGGATTTTTGGTACAGGTAACATGTTGACTAGGTTCTGGCAGTGTCTTATCTGGACTTGTAAGAGCACAAAGTGGGCTATGTTGGGTGTTGCTACTTAACTTTGTATTGACATCAGCGAAATCCTTGTTATCTATAACAAGCTCCACAGTTACCTATAGAACATAAAAGGAAGAGAGTTAATAGGAATATTTTCTAGAATCAGAAACAGAATTTTGGAGCTAGGAGCAGCATCAGATTGTTAGGATATAAATTAATTCATCCTCAAATACCACAATAGTAGGAACACTAATAGACTGCACATACATCACCTTACCAGGACTAAGAAAAGCTAGGCAGATGATTTATTAATAATACAAGATGAGCCTAAAACATCATCTTGTGCCATAAATAAGTAAGTGCTCAGAAGAGAATGGAGACATATTTAAAGGACACAGAATCCAGTTGAAGGGGCTCCCTCTGGACAAATCCAGGACAAGCTGAGTTTCAAAATGAATAATACTACTAGTGGATTATAACCTTTTGAATAACATAAGAATCCATGAGTCCATACCAATATAAATAAGCAAGGGAGAAGGGACAACTCTTCTATGTAGTAGAATGCCAATTAATAAATGCACAGGGAATGATGGAGTTAATGGTGAAGTTAGAAATCATATTCTTTCAAATATCATAGTAATAAGTGATTCAGATAAACCCCAAATGGAGGACATTCTACAAAGTAACTGGCCTTACTTTTCAAAAATATCAAAGTACTAAAAGACAAAGAAGGGCGGCAGAACTGTTCTAGGCTAAAGGAGATTAGAGAGAGATGACATTTAAATGCAATGGGTGTTTGCTTCTTGAGTCTAAGATACAAACCGTGTAGTATTTCTGACACACTTTCACTTATTAATGACTGTTAATGGCCTATAATCAAACCCTACCATTAGCTATGCAAATAATAAGACCATTATGTAAATTGAGGTTAATTAATTGTTTAAAGGTTCATCCCTTCTTCAGAATTAGCTACCCTGTGATCTTTTTTTTTTTTTTTTTTGCGGTACACGGGCCTCTCACTGCTGTGGCCTCTCCCGTTGCGGAGCACAGGATCCAGACGCACAGGCTCAGTGGCCATGGCTCACGGGCTCAGCCACTCCGCGGCATGTGTGATCTTCCTGGACCGAGGCACAAACCCATGTCCCCTGTATCGGCAGGCGGACTCTCAACCACTGCGCCACCAGGGAAGCCCTACCCTATGATCTTTAGCTCTATCACATATCATATGCATAAAGGTAATAAAATAAATTTAATTCATTAAAATAAATAAATAAATGCAATGCATGATCCTGGACTGGAAAAAAATGCTACAAAGGGAAGTACTGGCATAGTTGGTGAAATCTGAGTATGGACTACAGACAGAATATACTATTGCTGTTAAATTGATCTTTATAACTGTACAGCATTATGTACAATGTTGCCTTTGTTCTTAGAAAATACACACAAGAAATTAGGGAGAAAGAGGTTTAATGTCTGTAACATATTCTCAAATAGTTCAGAAAGAAATTGTGTGTGTATGTGTATAGAGAGAGAGTGGGGAGGGGGACAAAAAGAGAGAAAGAGACAGAAGAGGCAGATAATTATAAAGCAAATACGACAAATAATTGCCGAGTCCAGGTAAAGGGTATATGAGTTCTTTGTACTATTTTTTGCAATTTTTCTTTAAGTTTGAAGTTATTTTTAAAAGTTTAAAATGTTAAAAAGTAAAAAAGGATGTGGGATAAATGATGAAGAATGAAAGTGGTCACTATTACGAGGCTGAATTACTAGAGATAAAGGGGACTTGCAGCTCCTTTTATTTAAAACCCACAGCAAAGTTCTTTTGCTCTATTGAATATAGACAGCAATCTATTTAGAACAGTGCTTCTCTCAACAAAGCCAGGACAGAAACAATTTCTAGTCCATCAACTCTATTTATTACCCCTTTCTGGTTATAAACCTTGTAGTCTAGAATGAACTAGGAAAGCAAAAAATAAAACTTTGGTAGTGGAAGAATAATGTGATGTTAATTTTTTGCAATGGTAGTCAAACAAGTTTTTAAAATTAAATGGTATCTATTACTAAGAAGGCCAGGAAGAGGGCAGAGAGGGCTTCCAAGAAGAGGAAGCAGCATGAAAATCAAGAACAAAAGCATGGATGCATAACCCAGCACAATACTTTAGCAATTCTTTACATAGTTTGACATGGCTATTGGCAGGGAAGCTGGAACAGAGAAAGCTGCAGTGGTCAGGTGGGGTCATATGGTATGCCCTGTATTTTATCCTCTGGGTGATGAGGAGTCATGGAAATGTTTTATGTATGGCTGTGATGATTTCAAAAGCTCGCCAGTACAACAGGACAAAGCTATAGTGAAGCCACACATTCAAATTCTTCCACCTAACGGGAATGTAAATTGGTGCAGCCACTGTGAAAAACAGTATGGAGGTTTCCCAAAAAACTAAAAATAGAACTACCATATGAATGAGCAATTCCACTCCTGGGTATATATATGAAAGAAACAAAAACACTAATTCAAAAAGATATATGCACCCCAATGATACCAGCATTATTTACAACTGCCAAGATATGGAAGAAACCTAAGTGTCCATCAACAGATGAATGAATAAAGATGACATTGTACATATACAATGCAATACTATTCAGTCATAAAAAAGAATAAAAGTTTTGCCATTTGCAACAACATGGATGGACTTACAGGTATTATGCTAAGTGAAACAAGTCAGACAGAGAAAGACAAATGCTGTATCACTTATACATGGACTCTAAAAATAAAACAAACTAGTGAATGTACCAAAAAACAGACTCACAGATATACAGAACTACTTAGTGGTTACCAGTGGGGAGAGGGAAGTGGGAAGGAGCAATACAGAAGTAGCAGATTAAGAGATATAAACTATTATGTATAAAATATGCAACAAAGATACACTGTACAACACAGGGAATATAGCCAATATTTTATAACTATAAATGGATATAATGTTTAAAAATTGTGAATCACTGTATTGTACACCTGTAACTTATATAATATTGTACATCAACTATACTTCAATTAAAAGAAAATGATTAGGGCAAGCTCTAAAAAACAAAAAATTCTTCCACCTAAGAAAATGATGCTTCTGAATAAAGGACAGAACCCTCTCTCCGATGAATTACACATAGCATTCATCCCACCACACACAAACTCAGCCACTTCTCTCCTTGTTCACTGCCACTACTCTAGTACAAACTATCAATCATTTCTTTTCTGGATGAACGCAACATTTTCCCTCCTGCACCCTACAATATTCTCTACCCAGTAATCTTTTAAAATGTAAACCAGATGTCACTTCCATGCTTCAATGTCCTTTCTTGGCTCTTAGGATAAAAGCTAAACCCTTTACTCTGACCTACAAAGCTCTGAGCGACATGGCTCCTGCCTGCCTGTCCAATCTCCCTTTTGGCTCACTATCCTGTGGCAACATTCTGCCCCTTGATGAAGTGAAGCCCATTCTCACTTTAGGGCCTTTGCATGTGCCATTCTTTTCTCTGGAACGATCTTTCCTGTGCTTTTTACTTGGTGGCCTCCTCCTCTCATTCTTCAAATCTCACCTTAAATGTCACCTCCTTAGAGACACCTTCCCATCTCCTACTTCCTCCCAGGTACTTACTGTCACATTGTATCATTTAGTTCCTTCGCAGCAGTTTTTTTTAAAATTATACACGTGAAATAAATTTATTTATTTATTTATTTATTTATATTTTTGGCTGCACTGGGTCTTCATCGCTGTGTGTGGGCTCTCTCCAGTTGCGGCAAATGGGGGCTACTCCTTGTTACGGTGCTCAGGCCTCTCATTACGGTGGCTTCTCTTGTTGCAGAGCACGGGCTCTATGTGCGCGGGCCTCAGTAGCCATGGCACGCAGGCTCAGCAGTTGTGGTTCACGGGCTCTAGAGCGCAGGCTCAGCAGCTGTGGCACACGGGCCTAGTTGCTCCACGGCTTGTGGGATCCTCTGGGACCAGGGCTTGAACCCTTGTCCCCTGCATTGACAGGTGGATTCCCAACCACTGAGCCACCAGGGAAGCCCCCTTCCTAGCACTTTTGTTGTCCTGTTTTAATATAAGCTGCAAGAGCAAAGATGCTGATTTTCTTGTTCACTGCTATAATCTCACAGCCAGCCAGTAACACATGCTCCATAAATACTTGACTACCTGAATGTGTATCTACATACCTTGAGCGGGCCAAGTGGAGTCTGACCACTTTCCTGTTGCACTGCAAGCTGGTCACTGAAAGAAAGCAGCTCAGATTGAATGACAGCTCTCAAAGGTAGTGATGCAGACCCAATGACTTCAGGCTGAGAAAAGAAGGAAAGAAAAAGTTTAAGTTAAAGTAAAGAGAAGCCACAGGGGACTTTAATTGAAGTGACAACATATGATGACTTATAAAGGAATCCATGCTTTATGAAGTCAGTAGCTTAATTATTTGACTGAGGGAACTCTAAGTGGGAGCCCATATTCTGTCATTTTGGTCTCCCTTCTGGGTTTTACCAATTCTTCCTGGAAGATTAGAGAGGGTTTCATGAGTCACAAAGAGGTCAGAAGATTATCTTTTTCTATTTTTAAGTTAGTTCTTACAAAAAATGTTCAAATTCACGCTTAAAAATAAAAAGTGCAATTAAGATGATGCAAATGTTTGCCATTAAAGCTGGGAAAATTATAAAACATGCCCAATGCTAACAAGGTTATGGAGAAACAGGGGCTGTCATATGCCTGAAGTTGGGAATATAAACTGGCAACATACTTCTGGACAGGAAATTTAGCAACAAATATAAAAAGCTTTTAATATTCATACTCTTTGGCCCAGTAATTTCACTTCTGGAAATTTATACCGAAGAAATAGTAAATAATACATAAGAAGCTTATATACAATGTGTATTTTAAAAGTTAACAATGAGATTTTTATGTTCAACATCAGGAATTATTAATTATAGCACATTTCTAGAATGGAATAATATATAGCTATTAAAATGATGTTTACTAAAATTTGAAATAATATGAACAATATTCGTTATGTTTATTAGAGATAGGGTATTAAATTATATATAGTAAACCTTCACATATTTATAAAATTACATGGAAAAGATTTACATTTTTGAAAAAAATGAATAAAAATCCTCAAGACAATGTTAAATTTTTAAAAAGCAGGATAAAAATTGCATATAAAATTATCCTAATACTGTCAAAGATTTACATATATAATGTATTCATTTGAAAAAGATACACATAAATATTAACAATATTTATTGGTGATGAGATTATAGGTGATTTTTGTGTTTTAAAAATATTTTTCTATTAAAAACATGTATAATTCTTTTATAATTAGAAAGAAGCCTTAACTACGTGATTCAATGCAAATATACTGAAATGCTTATAGAGGTTGTCTTGAGGTTGTGAAATTATGTTTTTCCTTCTATTTTTTGTTTTTTCCTTATGTTTTTTCCTTCTATTTTGCTATATTTTCCAAAATGAACTTGTATTATTTAGATCTCCTGAAAATATAAACAAAAAGAAAACAAGATGCATTCCTCATACTATCTATACCAAAGAGGAAGTCAAAGATTATAAAAGCTACTCTTTCAATTGAAGGAAGTAAAAACTGCTCATGACATAGTTTGAGTTCTGTTGTACCAGTTGCAAGTGGATTTTATAAACTTGGAATTAGCTGATAAAACTGCTACCCACATTATATTATATTATATTACTTTGGATATGGGACGGATAACTTATGTATTCTGTCTGAAAAAAGAAAGCAGAGCCTCAAATTAAGGCTCCTATATCAATTCAAACAACCCTCCATAGCAGGGAGCACAGTAAAGAGGTTAAGAACTTAGGATCTAAAGACTCGGGATAGAGTCCTGGCTTTGTCTTTTATTAGCTTGGGTGATCTTAGACAAGTTACTTCACTAAATCTTGGTTTTTTTCATCTGTAGATTGAAGATAATAAGGTATCTAATTCACAAACTGTTTTAATCATTAAATTTGATAGTGTTGTTCACATAGAGCCTTTACCATAATATCTAGCCTATAACAAATATCAATTAGAAATTTAAAATTATAATAATAAACAACAATCATAAGTATTAATATCGTTTGAGCCTGGAGAATTTCCTAGTTTAGGTAGGAATATAATTTTAAGTATGCTCCAAATCCCTAGTGTGAATAAATGGTAAGGCAAAGGTCAAAATCACTTGAAGTACCTTTAACTGTGGGGTTTTCTTTGTGTAAATTTGGAAAGTAAGATTGGAATTCCACCAGTGTTCTATCATTGGGCCACCAAATTGTACCGGAAACACAAATCTCTGCTGGAATTTCACCACTGTAAGGAGAACCAGACACATAAGCACATGTCACACCACCCAACTAGAGCCATCTCATCAATCCATGCCTTGACACCACCCACCTCCCTTTCAAATCTAAGATCTCTTTCAGGAATCCAGTCAGTGTAATTTCACAAAAGTGTTAGGGTTATTAGGACTGAAGGAACAGAGACAGAGAGAAAATCCTGGATACAGCACAGAGAAGATAAGCAGGGCTATGTTGCTCTGCTTTGCTATGAGAAATGAATGTCAAGCATAGGAGCACAGGATGTGTAAAGAGACATACCATACACTTCACTGGGTGTAAGGTATGACCAGTGTTTTAAAAGACAAGTTGATAGGTAATGTAATGAAAGAAGGGGGCTGGCTGGATGTGGGACAATGAGGGATAAATGAAGAGAAGAACCGAATCAAAAACTGTAATAATGAAAATGAGTTTATTTTCTGGCTGAAGACTAGGGGACTTCTCCTGTCACACTTATACAAGGTTCTAAGTACTGATCTTAGTTTGCAGTATTAGGCAGAACGGAGTCTGTCTTTTCATAGATGGAAAGGAAGGGGTTTCTGCTGTAATAGCAAGTGTAAATGGGATAAAGTGATGGTAGTATCTGAGTCTGTGCTCACTGCTATGTGGATTTAACAGGTTTTAAAAAAAAAGGAATTTGGGGCTAGAATCATTTGATATGAATAAGTTCTGTTACTTACTAATGAACCATTTCAGCCACAATTTATCACCTGTAAAATAATCTTCCAGTCCATTCACTTCTAGACCCTTAAAATGGATCTGAAGAACCCACGCAAAAAGGCCCAGTTACAGAGAATCCACTATCTCTGATATTCATTCAAACTGCCCATTTGACCTACTGATCTCTATCCTTGCCATCTTACTTCTTGACTCTTTTTATTTCTTTAGGTACTCATGGACAGGATCTAGGTCTTGCTATCTGGATCCATCCACAGGAACTGTTAACAAAAGGTCTGGGCCCAGCAAGCGCACACCCACTAGACCAGTTTACCTGCTTATCCCACCACGGAAAGAGAAGTAAGACAACACCTACACCTCAGTGGTGTGCTGAGAGGATCAACTGAGGTAACAGATAAAAAAGCACTTTAAAACACTATAAAATCTTTTATGTACAAACAGAACTGTATTTCAACCTGGTGTTACTCAGATTTCTCCTTATTACTTAAGTATGTTTTGGTACTATATTATTGTATTTGTCATATAATTCTCTGTTCTTAAGCTCATTTTTTAAAAAATAAGTTAAGGCAATAATGGAAGAAGAAATTCATGTAAATAAATTGCTAACAATATGCCAAAGCAGACTTTTTTAAAGTGCTGGAAGGGATCCTGAAAATAACTTGTCCATTCCATATTATATTGTTAAGAAAGGCCCAGAGATGAAAAGTCATTGTGTCTAGGGTCACACGATTAAGTGTGTGGTATAACCAGAACTAGAACTCTTCCAATCCCTGGCTTGATGCTTATTCCACATGTCCCATACTATCTTTCCCAGAAGGACAAAGGGAGAACTCAATCGCTGTGGCCAATAATAATACTAATAATAATAATGCATGAGAAGCAATATAGATGAAAAGCACAATGATTTGGAATCAAAATGTTCTAGTTCAAATTCTAGTTCTACCATAAACCAGTTGTGTTATCTTAGACAAGTTACTTAACTGATATATGCCTCAGCTTCCTCTTTCTTCATCTGTGTGTGTGTGTGTGTGTATGTGTTTTAAAAGATTACATGATTAATATATATAAAACACTGAGTAGAGTTCTTGACACATAATTTAGTGCCCAATAAATGTGAGCTAGTATTAGTTACATACAACTTTAGAGTTTAATGCTTTTACATTCATTATCCCATTTGACTGTCCATTAAGCCCCTGTGTAATACAGGCAGTTCTTGCTTTGTAGATACTATGTTAACTGAAACTCGTGCATATCAGAACCGTGCTTGTCCTTGCTGTACCTCCATTTTACAGATGGGGAATCTGAGGCTCAGAGAAGTTTTAAGGAACTCATAAATGTCCTGTAGGTAGAAGGAGGTAAATGGGGAAGACCTGAGAAAAGAATCCAACATTTTTCTTTATATTGGGGTTTGATAAAAACAGTTTAATTGCATTAAAGCTCCTCAAACACACTGACTGACTTCAGCCAGCAGAATCAAGTATACATTCTCGAATGCTTTTAACAAACCTCCAGAGCACCTTCTGTTGCTATCGATAATTTAAGCATACAGAAAATAAAAATATGAAAAATTTTAAATGCCCTAATTCTTCCTTATGGTGATGGGGAAAGTGAAACAATGTACTCTAGTAAAAGAGTATATTAAATTATTTAGGTGCTGTTTTTAAGGGTAAATAAGTATTTATTTTAAATGCTTGTGCTGGATATACTCACATCAAATGAGAAATGATACATGTGCAAGATTATTCACTGAAGCACTGTCTTTAATAGCGAAATATTGAAAACTTAAATATTAAAAGTTGAAAATATTACAGTAAGTCCAAAAAGCCAGTCACAAATATCACATATTATATGATTCCATTTATATGAAATGTCCAGGATGGGAAAATTGAGAGAGACAGAAAGTAGATTAGTAGCTGCTTAGTGAAAGGGGGCAAAGAGAGAAATGAGGAAAGAATGCTAATAAGTATGGGATTTCTTTTAGGGGGGATGAAAATGTTCTAAAATTAGATTGTGGTGATGGTTACACAACCTATGAATACATTAAAAATCATGGAGTTGTATACTTCAAATGGGTGAATTGTATGGTATGTGAGTTATACCTTGATAAAGCTATTTTTAAAAAGGGAAGAAAAGAAAAACGTCAATAGTTGAAAGAAC
The DNA here is from genome assembly GCF_949987515.2 of Delphinus delphis. Lineage (NCBI taxonomy): Eukaryota > Metazoa > Chordata > Mammalia > Artiodactyla > Delphinidae > Delphinus > Delphinus delphis. Next base: position 58,668,487 of record NC_082690.1, on the reverse strand, counting down.
ATGATCTAAGCATCAGGAGTTCTGAGTTACAGTTTCAGCTATGTCACTGCCTTTCTGCCTTGCATCCGAATACTCATAGCACCTCTGGACCAGTTTCCTCACTTGTAAAGTAAAGGAATTAGATTCACTTCAAAATTCTTTCTGCCTCTAAGATTCTATGATAATACAGGAGTATATGAATAATTAGGGATTCAAAAATTCTTTCAAAGCCAAAATATCTAAGGAGCAGAAATTAAGTTCTCTCTTACTTCCATCTGTAATTTTACTGGATGCGAGTCGAACCACCTCAGTGATCAAAGCTGTCTTTGTCAATCCATTTTTGGAAAAGCCCATAGGAAAGTGATATTCCACAAAGAAGGTGCTAAAAAGTCGAAACAAGAAAAGTAATTAAAAGACAAACCAAATAATAAACGTATTTTCTCTCTGATAAATCCTACATATCTTTCAAGGCCCTATTTTTAGAACCTCAGGTCCTCAGAGGACCGACCTGCTCTTTTCAAAGCCTTTACCAGTCTTGCGTTCCCACAGCACTTTTCATATAAAACATCTCTTTTGGCCCCTAAAGCCCTATCATATTGGGTTGGCCTAAGAGTTTGTTCGGGCTTTTCTGTAACATCTTACAAAAACCCGAACGAACTTTTTGGCCAACCCAAGAGACAGCCATTTAAATGTTTCTCTCTCCTGTTGACTGTAAGGCATGGAAGAATGGAGCCTGGGTCTTAATTTTCTTTATTCTCATACTTTTAATGCTTGGGACCTAGTGGCGGATTCAGTACATTTTTGTTGATTGAATGAAGCATATGAAAGCACTTTACAAATCATAAAGTACTATGTAATTATTTATTATTACTACCAGACACACTTTCCAGAAACGTCAAATTTAGTTTTCCCATGTTAGAGACATACCGCTTTTTTGTTGTCAGCTTAGGTAGTCTCCCAGGAAAGCTTTTTTTGCCAGGAGTCTCCTGGAGACTATCTGGAGGAACTCCCATTGTTTCGATGATGATTCTGACTGAATGTGTTCTACCCAGAAGGGCCAGTCTATCCACACTTAGTGTCATCACTTGGGCATCTTCTGGAGTTTCTGATAGCATCTGTTGTTCAATCAAGTTTCTGAAAGGAGTTCATATAGACAGTGAGGCAGATGGTAAGAAGCCAAATATGAAACGATCTAGTTGGTACAGGCAAGAGGAGGAAGGAGGAAAGGCAGCAGGCATCTTAATTCACAAGTTATCAAAGATTGGGAAATGGCTTTAATCATCATAATTCTGGTCCTAATCTACATGAAAGAAATCTCAAAAAATGTAAAAACAGGGACTTCCCTGGTGGTCCAGTGGTTAAGACTCCACGCTCCCAATGCAGGGGGACCGCATTTGATCCCTGGTCAGGGAACTAGATGCTGCATGCCGCAACTAAAGATCCCACAACAAAGATCCCACATGCAGCAACAAAGATCCCGTGTGCCACAACTAAGACCCATGCAGCCAAAAAAAAAAAAAAGTAAAAATGTTCTTGTAATCCAAAGGCTTATTATCTCCACACAAGTACAGAAACTGATATAACAGAATTAGGTTTTCAACAAGGGATACAGACTTTACTTCAGTTATTCACTACTTTAATATAACTACTATCATCACTTTTGTGTATTCCTTTTCATTTGCTTTCTTTATGCATATTTTCTACATTAAGTGTAACAGAGCACACATACAACTTAGAATTCTGCTTTCTCCCTTAATTATTTTATCACATCCATCTTTTCATGTTATTGCATGTTTAAGGACTGCAATACTTAATGAGTTATTGTAACTCAACCAGTCTGACAGTATTGGCAAACACAGGTGATTTCACTTGAAGAGATCTTGTGAAAATAATCTTCCTTTGCTTTTGACTCTAAACAAGCATTCATAAAGAGGCTCACCTATTTTTCTTGCCCACCGCCTTCTTCTTCAACTTATGATCATTTGACTCTAGAACCTTAGAAGATCTGGCAAGAGCTTTTGACTGGCTCATTTTTTTAGAAGGGACAACATCATCATCTCCACTGAAGACATCACTGACACTGGTATCAGATTTCTATGGGGGGAAGAAACAAAAAGAGAGGCACTAAAAGATAACTGCTTTGGGGATAGTGGTAATGAAAACATTTCTCTAAAAGTAGTAATCAAAAGAGATAACTGACACCAGGAAGATAATCCTGTTTCTCCTGGCTATATAAAAATAATATGAAGTTCACAAAAATAACCTACAAGTTCAGTTCAAAGAAAATAAATGAAAATAGATTCTTCTTTTGAATCCTCAAAAGTAATAACAACCACTATTTACTGACTGCCTTCTATGTATCTGGTACTATGTTAAATGCTGCATGTGTATTTCTAATCCTTAGTACATTCCTGTAAGGTGTCCCCATCTCAATTTTTTTTTTTTCGGTACACGGGCCTCTCACTGTTGTGGCCTCTCCCGTTACGGAGCACAGGCTCCGGACACGCAGGCTCAGCGGCCATGGCTCACGGGCCTAGCTGCTCCGCGGCATGTGAGATCTTCCCAGACCGGGGCACGAACCTGTGTCCCCTGCATCGGCAGGCGGACTCTCAACCACTGTGCCACCAGGGAAGCCCTAAAGATTCTACTTTTTTTCAGCGCTCTATACTCCTAATGATTCATTCTGCTTTTAATCTTGCTAAGATGAACTGTTTATTATATGTCACAAATTTTCGTAATGGCAGAACCAGTGGGTAAACCCCCGGTAATTTTATCGTGAGAAAAGGAAGCTGAAATTGACTAATCAGCTCTAACACAAATGCAAAATAAGAAGACAGCGTTACAGTTATTTGGCTCCAATTAAAAAAAAAATCTTTTTGTTATAAATGCAGGAGACCAATCCAAAGTAGTTTTAAGCTTATCACCTCCAACTCCCTTTTCTCAGCATCTCAGGGTATATAACGTATTGACCTGTCATAAGGGTAACAAATTAATAGTTAAATAGGCATGATCAGAATGTCCTTCTAGGAGGCAATGTAACTTTTCCAAGGTGAAATTACAAAGCTTTTTGCACTTAAGTTTTTCTTTGTTAAGTGGCAGCTTCTAAAAATGGTTTTGACAAGGTGATCAAAAGCTAGATGGGTTCACAGCCTGAAGAAAATTAGAGTAAATATAACCAGGTTGTTCAAAAGCTCATAATTTCAGGAAACAAAACCACAAGGTAATGCTGAATTTCTAAGCTGTGGATGTTATTCAATATTAAGAACATTAAACACTGACCCCAGGGAAGGACATGAGCATTCTAACTCCTTGGTCTTCCCAGTGCCTCAAGGCCAATTGGTTCACTCCTTCTTCCAGTAAACAAACATTTTCTAAAATTATTTTGTTCAGATAGCATGGGGGATTACTTAGTACCATTCACACATTCATTCGTTTATTCACTAAGAATTCACTGAGTACTCAAAATTCTATCAGGCCTTTGTTTTACAGGTAATAAAAAGATAATGAAGACATGTTTTTGTTCATGAGGAACTGTATCATACAACATAAGGGCTGTAAGAGAGGTATGTGCAGGATATTGTGGACATTCAGGCAACAAACTCTGCTTAGAGGAGTCTGGGATGGTTTCTTCATAGAGGTGATGAGTTGATTTTTAAAGAATGAAGAGAAGTTTACCAGATGTATAAGGGCATTTCAACATCCTTCAACAAGTAGAAGGACCAGTATGAGCAAGAGATATGGGGATGGAAAAAGCTAGACTGTGAGACAATCAGTATGACTGGAGTCTCCAGTGGTTACAGGGCAAAAGTGGGAGATGAGGTTAGGGAGGTCAAGTCAAGATCAGATTCTAATGCTATGCTCAAGACTTAGGAGATGGTGTGGTCTAGTGGGAACAACATGGGCTTTTTGCCAGACAGACTAGGGTAAGAATTCTAGTTCTGCCTAACTACTAGTAATTAATGTCTCTAAGCTTTTATTTCATGATATGTAAAAGGATAACACTATCTCATGGGGCTAGTAAAAGAATTAAATGAAATAATGAACTTAAAACATTTGGCACAGTACTTAATAAATAACAGGTAACGTAAATTCCCTGGCACACAGAAAATGTGTACTAAATGTAAGTTCCCTTTCTCTTTTCTCCTACAGGTAACACAGTATCAGTGATGACTTTTAAGGTAGAAAGTCATTAAATCCTAACAATTCACAGTGTCTTTTAAGTCCATCTCCTCCTTTCCAATCCCACTGCTGCCACTCTCATTCTGGCATGCTCTCTCTCTCTCTCTCTCTCTCTCTCTCTCTCTCTCTCTCTCTCTGTCTCACACCTCCAATAACCCAATGGCTTCCTATCTGCTCCCATTATTCTCCCCACAGTTGACCTCCTACATCACTGCCAGTTTAACATTCCTAGAACACTATTTCAGTCATGTCATTTCCTCCTCACTCGACATTCAAACGCTGTTACAGACTGCTTATAATGCGCTAGCCTGCCTCGTCAATGTCTCTTCCACACGAATTCTTACCCAGTCAAATTAGATGCCTTGTAGTACACAAACTGTTTCTCTAAACAGGTCATTCTTTCTATTCCTATTTCATATCGTTTATCTCTCTGAACACTACTTTTCAAGTCTCAGTTAAAATCCCTTATCCCTCATGATGCTCCTTCCTGACAATCTCATGTAAAAGTCCTCCCTGCTTCTTCTGCACCCTGGTCACCCTCATTGCTTTTCCACTGAGCTGGTATAAACTACACTGTATTTCAGGTATCTTTGCTGACCTGGAGAAAAAGAAAATAGGGAATATGACAGCAATCTTCACAAATATGATTATTTGTGGAACAGTGAATGAACTCATTTTGTATACACTCTAGAAGATGCTAAACCAATGAATAGAACATACGGCTTGACATAAGAAAGAACTTTGAAAATGCTAAAACTGCCTGAAAAGAGAATGTTCTGTCTTAAGGGTCAGTAGAGGTATTTGTCCACCATGAGTAGAGGTGTTTCTGGAACATCTGTATCTGAAAAGATACCAGTCAAGGGTGGTTCTGAGGGTATACCTACATTAGCTCTTCCTTGAAAGAGCTCTTAGGAAGCCACATAATATATTAAGATTATAGGCTCTGGACTCAGGTAAACTTGAATTTGAATCCTGGCTCTAACACTTACTTGCTATGATGTGTCCTTGGACAAAATAATTAATCTTAGTAGGCTTATCTCCTCATCTGTAAAACGAGGATAATACTCTCCTCTTCAGATTGTGATTATAATTAAATAAGGTATGTAAAATGGATAGCTTTCTGTCTGGCAAGTGGTAACATGCCTACACTCACTAATATTATTAATACTCTTGTTCTCCAATTCCTAAAGTTTCAGATTCAGTGACTTACGGGTGCTGTGTAAAACAAGTTCTCCAGGAGACTCTGGTCATACTGAGGGTCACTGGGCTCACTGCTGCAATACACATCACTCCCAGGAGATGGGGAATCTGGAGGAGAGCCTAGCCCGTCCCAGTAACGACCTTGGGATAATTCGGCACTGCAGAGATAAGAAAAACAAAGCAGGACTTTAAGAGAAGTTTCAGCTGAGCTATTCTTTTTCTTATTAAACGCTTTGAAGTTCTAAATGTGGAAGAAAATATGTTAAACAGAAGACTTACATTAAACAGAAGATTATCTGATAAATAGTTTCATAGTATATTCCCCCTCCTCTGGGGTGTCAACAGCTAGCATTCAAAAAATACACTACTGACAGTGATTGTGATCGCATTCATTTATTTAACAAACATTTTAGTGGGTAACTATTATGTGCCAGGCATGGTGTTAGGTCCTGAATGCTACAGAGATGGCTAACCTAACTTGTTCTACTCTTGTGCTGCTTATGGTCTAGTAGGGAGGAAAAAGGGCAAAGAATTAACTATAATTCAATGAGTTAAATGTTATATACTGTTTTTGTGAAGAATGGCTAATTCATAAATATGCCTTCTTCTATTAAGCAAAAATATGTGTATTTAGGTTAATTATGGCAAGATTAGTTCTATGTGGGATAGAGAAATAAGTAAAACAGATACTCTAGTTATAAAGAGTTTGTAAACTAATAAGAAACATAAGCATACAAATACGTGTATATTTCATTCATTTTTGTTTCTCCCATAGTAACTAGCACTTAATGAACATCTGTAAATGAACTTACTGATTCTTAATGAACATGTTATTAATAATAAAAACAATACTTATTAAGTACTTAATATATGCCAAACACTGTGCTAAGCATTTCAATTATTCTTTCAACTTTGCTTCCCTTTCAAGCTAGCTACTATACTTTTTTTCCCTTCTGTAGTTTCCCCAAAACACGTGATCACTACCTTCAAATTAGATCATGTTCCTATAATTCTTGGAACAAAGAAATGCTCAACAAATAGATGCTCAATAAATGTTCCTTTCTTCACCTTTCCTTAATTTATAGCAGAGTTTCTCAACCTTAGCACTACTGACATGTTGGGTCAGATAATTCACTGTCACTGGGAGCTACTCTGTGCATTTTGGATCCCTGGACCCTACTCATCAGAAGCCAGTAGCACTCCTCCAGGTGTGACAATCCAAAGTATCTCCAGACATTACCAAATGTCTCATGGGGTGGGGGTAGGGGAGAACTGCCCTCCAGTTGAGAACCACTGATCTATAGTAACCTCTCTCTGAAAGGTCAAGAACAACTTCCTAACTGCCAAAATCCAACTAACAACTTCCCAATCCACACAGCTTCTCTGCAGCTTGTGAGCACTGCTCCTTTTTGAAGCTCGACTTCTTGGTATTCTACACAATTCTCATTTGCCACTTATGGTTCCCCTTCCCAACCCCCTCCCCAGCACCCCCCCACACCAGTTGCTTTTCTCCCCTCTTTGCACACCCTTAAATTTATGAATTCTGTTCAGTATATAGTCCTCTACCCTTTTTTCCCCCCAAAATTAACATTTCTTTGAATTTATCCTTCTGTCTTTGACACAGAAAAAGGCATGCCATTTCCCTCCATGCAATATTTAGGACATACTTATAACCAGAAACTGGGAGAGGTCAGAAATATTTTGCACAGGCCAGAGGCCTGGGGTTCCTGTTGGGAGGGCAGGAGATATAAAAGTAAAAGAAAAAGGGTCTGGGAAGGGTTGGAATTTGTCTGTATTCTTTGGCTACAAGACAAGTCCATTCTCAGAACTTCCTTCTTTTTCTTTTTAATCATGTTTTAATCAAAGAACACATGTACCTATTTTATATTTTTATTTAAAAATAAATTTATTTATTTTGGCTACGCCGGGTCTTAGTCTGCAGCATGCGGACTTCTTTGTTGCGGCATGCATACGGGATCTAGTTCCCCGACCAGGGATTGAACCCGGGCCCCCTGCACTGGGAGCCCCAGGTCTTACCCACTGGACCACCAGGAAGTCCCTACACATACCTATTTTAAAAGTCAAATAGGACTACCAAGACATAATGAAAATCAGTAGCTGCCTGCCTCCTTAGAATCACTTTCAGCTCCTTAAGATGTTTCTTCTGGTATTTACCTTCATATTTCTAAGTAACACATGTGTACTGTTATTTTCTGATTTTTCACTTTTCACTTTTCTAAATGATTTATGGACTTTCTAGCATGAAAAATGAAGGATCCACTCTCTTATACCATTATTCTTGGAAACAGATTTCCCTTTCCCCCATCTTCTCAATTTATATTACAATTTTTTGTTGTTAATCTTCAGGGTTAACATCATATCAGAGCCAAGTATAATTTACTATACTTTCTTTACGACTTCTAGTTTTCCTTGTTTTAATAACTGTCTTAACTTTCATTTACTTAGTTTTCTACGTGCCTATTACTATTTCATTATTGAACTCTCCAAGAGAACGGACAGATTTCTTCTCATTCTGCTCAAACACAGGAGCAATGTGCTTCCACCTACCCTTTCCCCTCCTTAGAAATATCCCTACTGAAGCCCTGTCCTGCTTCCATAGAAGTGTTCGCTCTCAAAATATGACACAGGCCATAAAGCTCCTCTTCTCTTTCTTCTCTGTTACATCCCCTACTTCTTGGACTCCATGCCTTGCTCTTTATTCCTATATTCTCTCTGTTGTAGAGAATACCCTATGGTTCCCTGAGAACTAGTGCAAGAGAGGCAATCTTTCGAGTCCCTGCATGTATGAAGATATTTTTACTCTACCCTCACACATGATTGATTGGAAACGGAATTTGAGGTCAACAATTAAGAATTTTCAGAATCCTGGGCCTTTCCTTGTGGTCCAGTGGGTAAGACTCCATGCTCCCAGTACAGGGGGCCCGGGTTCAATCCCTGGTTGGGGAACTAGATCCCACATGCATGCCGCAACTAAGAGTTCGCATGCCACAACTAAGAAGTCCACATGCTGCAACTAAACATTCTGCAATGAAGATCCCGCACGCCACAACAAAGATCCCACATGCCGCAACTAAGACCTGGCACAGCCTAAACAAACAAACAAAAAAGAATAAATAAATAAATATTAAAAAAAAAAAAGAATTTTCAGAATCCTGAAAGCAATTCTCCACTGTCTTCCATGGAGCTGGAAGAAAACTCTTTTATTTCTGGCTTTATTGAGGTATAATTGACAAATAAAATTGTAACATATTAAAAGTGTACAATTGATGACTTGATATACATTGTGAAAGAATTCCTCTCATTGAGTTAATTAATGCACCTATCACCTCACATATTTCCTTTTCCCTTCTTTCTTCCTTCCTTCTTTCCTTCCCTTTTTATTTTCTTGTGAGAACATTTAAGTTCTACTCTCTCAGTAAATTTCAGTTATGCAATACAGTGTTATCAACTATAGTCACATTATAACTAGATCCTCAGACCTTATTATTCTTATAACTGAAAATTTGTACCATTTTACCAACCCCTCCCTATTTTCTCCAACCCCCAGAAACCACTTTTTGATAATGTTTCAATAAATTTGACTTTATTTTTGATTCCACATATAAGTGATACCATGTAGTATTTCTCTGTCTGGCTTATTTTGCTTAGCATAATGCTCTCCTGGTTCATCCATGTTGTCACAAATGACAGGATTTCCTTCTTTGTTAAGGCTGAATAATATTCATTCCATATTTTCTTGATCCATTCATCCACTGATAGACACTTAGGTTGTTTCCATACCTTGGCTATTATGTATAATGCTGCAATGAACATGGGAGTACAAATATCTCATCAACATAATGATTTCAAGCAAACTAAACGTCCATCAACAGAGGAATGGATAAAGATGTGGTACATATATACAATGGAATATTACTCAGCCATAAAAAGGAATGAATAATGACATCTGCAGTGACATGGGTGGACCTAGAGATTGTCATACAGAGTGAAGTAAGTCAGAAAGAGAAAGCCAAACATCGTATAATATTGCTTATATGTGGAATCTAGAAAAACGGTTCAGATGAACTTATTGGCAAATCAGAAAGAGAGTTACAGAATAGAAAATAAACTTCTGGTTACCAAGGGGGGATGGGGGGGTGGGATGAATTGGGAGACTGGATTGACATACATACACTGCTATATATAAAATAGATAATTAATAAGAACCTACTGTATAGCACAGGGAGCTCTACTCAATGCTCTGTGGTGACCTAATGAGAAGGAAATCTATACAACAGTGGATATATGTATATATATAACTAATTCACTTTGCTGTACAGCAGAAACTAACACAACATTGTAAAGCAACTATACTCCAATAAAAAAAAAAGATAAACAACAAGGACCTACTGTATAGCACAGGGAACTCTACTCAATACTCTGTAATAACCTATATGGGAAAAGAATCTAAAAAAGAATAGATATATGTATATGTATAACAAAACCACTTTGCTGTACACCTGAAACACAACATTGTAAATCAACTATACTCCAATATAAAATAAATGTTTTTTTAAATTTCAAAAAAAAAACAGACAATGATTTCATTTCCTTTGTATATACAACCAGAATTGGGATTGCTGGGTCATATGGAAGTTCTATTCTTAATTTCTGGAGGAACCTCCATACTGTTCTCCATAGTGACTATACCAGCTTACATTCCCTATGACAGTGTACAGGGTTTTCTTTTTCTCCAAATTCTCACCAGCATTTGTTATCTCTTTTCTTTTTGTAACAGACATTTTAGTAGGTGTGACGTGATATCTCATTATGGTTTTGATGTGCAGTTCCCTGATGATTAATGATGTTGAGCACATTTTCTTGTACCTCTTGGCCATTTGTATGTCTTCTTTGGAAAAAAGGTCTATTTAGGTCTTTTGCCCAATTTTTAATTGGGCTATTTGTTTGTTGTTTTTTTTACTATAGAGTTGTATAAATTCCTTGTATATTTTGGATATCAACCCCATATCAGATACGTGGTTTGCAAATATTTTCTGCCTTTGCATTTTGTTGATGGTTTTCTTTGCTGTGTTTTAGTTTCATGTGGTCCCACTTACTTATTTTTGCTTTTGTTCCCTTTGATTTTGGTGTCAAGTCCAAAAAATTATTGACAAGACCAATGTCAAGGAGCTTACCCCGCTATGTTTTCTTTCAGGAGTTTTATGGTTTCAGGTCCATGCTCAAGTCTTTAATCCATTTTGAGTTGATTTCTGTGTACAGTGTAAAACAGTGTCCAGTTTCATTCTTTTTTTTTTGGATTTATTTTTAAATTTTATTTTTAAATTTTTTTATTCAAACAGAAAGTCACAAAAATTATAATCATCCTCATCAGTTCACTCAGTCCCATGTAATTAATTTTTTTTTCATCTTGATCTTTGGTTAGCACTTTTATGAATTCATCAGTTTTCCATTAGAGTTCTGAAAATGCTTATACATTCAGTTCAGCAGTATAGTCGGTTACCAGAAACCTGTGCTTGTCACAGTCTTTTCCATGAATTCCTTGAAGATGAAACCCTTTTATAGGAACATTTTTGCAAAAGCATGAGACTACACCCAGAACTGTCTGTAAATGACAAAAGACTTAAAAATGACCACAGTTAAAGATTTCACGAAAGTTCATAATAATGCAATTGACAAGGAAATTTAGTTATTTCTGAGATATACATTTTAAAATAATAACTAGAATGATGACTTATAACATTATATGAGAACATATAAGATTTTTAGGAATTTCATGTAATGTCTGAAACATTTATATTAACATATTTCCATACAAATAACCCAAAGAAAGTTTAGTATTAGTCGGTTTTTTGTTTTTTGTAATTTTTTAATTTAATTTTACTTATTTTTTTAAACAGCAGATTCTTATTAGTCATCCATTTTATACACATCAGTGTACACATGTCAATCCCAATCGCCCAATTCATCACACCAGCATCCCCATCCCCCGCAGCTTTCTCCCCTTGGTGTCCATATGTTTGTTCTCTACATCTGTGTCTCAATTTCTGGCCTGCAAACCGGTTCATCTGTACCATTTTTTTTTTGGTTCCATATACATGCGTTAATATACGATATTTGTTTTTCTCTTTCTGACTTACTTCACTCTGTATAACAATCTCTAGATCCATCCATGTCTCAACAAATGACCGAATATCGTTCCTTTTTATGGCTGAGTAATATTCCATTGTATATATGTACCACTTCTTCTTTATCCATTCATCTGTCGATGTGCATTTAGGTGGATTCTATGACCTGGCTATGGTAAATAGTGCTGCAATGAACATTGGGGTGCATGTATCTTTTTGAATTATGGTTTTCTCTGGGTATATGCCCAGTAGTGGGATTGCTGGATCATATGGTAATTCTATTTTTAGTTTTTTAAGGAACTCCATACTGTTCTCCATAGAGGCTATATCAATTTACATTCCCACCAACAGTGCAAGAGGGTTCCCTTTTCTCCACACCCTCTCCAGCATTTGTTGTTTGTAGATTTTCTGATGATGCCCATTCTAACTGGTGTGAGGTGATACCTCACTGTAGTTTTGATTTGCATTTCTCTAATAATTAGTGATGTTGAGCATCTTATCATGTGCTTCTTGGCCATCTGTATGTCTTCTTTGGAGAAATGTCTATTTAGGTCTTCTGCCCATTTTTGGATTGGGTTGTTTGTTTCTTTAATATTGAGCTGCATGAGCTGTTTATATATTTTGGAGATTAATCCTTTGTAAACTGATTCATTTGCAAATATTTCCTCCCATTCTGTGGGTTGTCTTTTCATCTTGTTTATGGTTTCCTTTGCTGTGCAAAAGCTCTGAAGTTTCATTAGGTCCCATTTGTTTATTTTTGTTTTTATTTCCATTACTCTAGGCGGTGGATCAAAAAAGATCTTGCTGTGATTTATGTCAAAGAGTGTTCTTCCTATGTTTTCCTCTAAGAGTTTTATAGTGTCCGGTCTTACATTTAGGTCTCAAATCCATTTTGAGTTTATTTTTGTGTATGGTGTTAGGGAGTGTTGTAATTTCATTCTTTTACATGTAGCTGTCCAGTTTTCCCAGCATCACTTATTGAAGAGACTGTCTTTTCTCCATTATATATCCTTGCCTCTTTTGTCATAGATTAGTTGACCATAGGTGTGGGGGTTTACCTCTGGGCTTTCTATCTTGTTCCATTGTTCTCTGTCTCTGTTTTTGTGCCAGTACCATATTGTCTTGATTACTGTAACTTTGTAGTATAGTCTGAAGTCAGGGAGTCTGATTCCTCCAGCTCCGCTTTTTTCCCTCAAGACTGCTTTGGCTATTTGGGGTCTTTTGTGTCTCCATACAAATTTTAAGATTTTTTCTTCTAATTCTGTAAAAAATGCTATTGGTAATCTGATAGGGATTGCATTGAATCTGTAGATTGCTTTGGGTAGTATAATCATTTTCAAAATTTGGATTCTTCCAATCCCAGAACATGGTATATCTCTCCATCTGTTTGTATCATCTTTAATTTCTTTCATCAGTGTCTTATAGTTTTCTGCATACAGGTCTTTTGTCTCCCTAGGTAGGTTTATTCCTAGGTATTTTATTCTTTTTGTTGCAGTGGTAAATGGGAGTGTTTCCTTAATTTGTCTTTCAGATTTTTCATCATTAGTGTATAGTAATGCAAGAGATTTCTGTGCATTAATTTTGTATCCTGCAACTTTACCAAATTCATTGATTAACTCTAGTAGTTTTCTGATGGCATTTTTAGGATTCTCTATATACAGTATCATGTCATCTGCAAACAGTGGCAGTTTTATTTCTTCTTTTCCAGTTTGTATTCCTTTTATTTTTTTTTCTTCTCTGATTGCCGTGGCTAGGACTTGCAAAACTATGTTGAATAATAGTGGTGAGAGTGGACATCGTTGTCTTGTTCCTGATCTTACAGGAAATGCTTTAAGTTTTTCACCATTGAGAATGATGTTTGCTGTGGGTTTGTCATATATGGCCTTTATTATGTTGAGGTAGGTTCCCTCTATGCCCACTTTCTGGAGAGTTTTTTTTTTATCATAAATGGGTGTTGAATTTTGTCAAAAGCTTTTTCTGCATCCTTTGAGATGATCATATATATATATATTTTTTTGCGGTACACGGGCCTCTCATTGTTGTGGCCTCTCCTGTTGCGAATCTAGCACAGGCTCCAGACGTGCAGGCTCAGCGGCCACGGCTCACGGGCCCGGCCGCTCCGCGGGATGTGGGAACTTCCCGGACCCGGGCACGAACCTGCGTCCCCTGCATCAGCCGGCAGACTCTCAACCACTGCGCCACCAGGGAAGCCCTGATCATATGGTTTTTATTCTTCAATTTGTTAATATGGTGTATCACATTGATTGATTTGCATATATTGAAGAATCCTTGCATCCCTGGGATAAATCCCACTTGATCATGGTGTATGATACTTTTAATGTGTTGCTGGATTCTGTTTGCTAGTATTTTGTTGAGGATTTTTGTATCTCTATTCATCACAGATATTGGTCTGTAATTTTCTATTTTTGTAGTCTTTTTGTCTGGTTTTGGTATCAGGGTGATCGTGGCCTCATAGAATGAGTTTGGGAGTGTTCCTTCCTCTGCAATTTTTTGGAAGAGTTTGAGAAGGATGGGTGTTAGCTCTTCTCTAAATGTTTGATAGAATTCACCTGTGAAACCATCTTGTCCTGGACTTTTGCTTGTTGGAATATTTTAAATCACAGTTTCAATTTCATTATTTGTGAATGGCCTGTTCATATTTTCTATTTCTTCCTGGTTCAGTCTTGGAAGATTATACCTTTCTAAGAATTTGCCATTTCTTCCAGGTTGTCCATTTTGTTGGCATAGGGTTGCTTGTAGTAGTCTCTTAGGATGCTTTGTATTTCTGCGGTGTCTGTGGTAACTTCTCCTTTTTCATTTCTAATTTTATTGATTTGACTCCTCTCCCTTTTTCTTGATTCTGGCTAATGGTTTATCAATTTTGTTTATCTTCTCAAAGAACCAGCTTTTAGTTTTATTGATCTTTGTTATTTTTTTCTTTGTTTCTATTTCATTTATTTCTGCTCTGATATTTATGAATTCTTCCCTTCTGCTAACTTTGGGTTTTGTTTGTTCTTCTGTCCCTAGTTCCTTTAGGTATAAGGTTAGGTTGTTTAGTTGAGATTTTTCTTGTTTCTTGAGGTAGGTTTGTATAGCTATAAAATTCCCTCTTAGAACTGCTTTTGCTGCATCCCATAGGTTTTGGATTGTTGTGCTTTCATTGTCATTTGTCTCTAGGTATTTTTTGATTTCCTCTTTGATTTCTTCAATGATTTCTTGGTTATTTAGTAACGTATTGTTTAGCCTCCGTGTGTTTATGTTTTTTATGTTTTGTTCCCTGTAATTGATTTCTAATCTCATAGCGTCGTGGTCAGAAAAGATGCTTGATATGATTTCAATTTTCTTAAATTTACTGAGGCTTGATTTGTGACCCAAGATGTGATCTATCCTGGAGAATGTTCTGTGCACCCTTGAGAAGAAAGTGTAATCTGCCCCTGTTGGATGGAACGTCCTACAAATATCAATTAAATCTCTCTGGTCTATTGGGTCATTTAAAGCTTGTGTTTCCTTACTAATTTTCTGTTTGGATGATCTGTCCATTGGTGTAAGTGGGGTGCTAAAGTCTCCCACTATTACTGTGTTACTGTCGATTTCCTCTTTTATAGCTGTTAGCAGTTGCCTTATGTATTGAGGTGCTCCTATGTTGGCTGTACATATATTTATAATTGTTATATCTTCTTCTTGGATTGATCCCTTGATCATTATGTAGTGTCCTCCCGTGTCTCTTGTAACACTCTTTAAAGTCTATTTTATCTGTTATGAGTATTGCTACTCCAGCTTTCCTTTGATTTCCATTTGCATGGAATATCTTTTTCCATCCCCTCACTTTCAGTCTGTTGTGTCCCTAGGTCTGAAGTGGGTCTCTTGTAGACAGCATATATTTATGGGTCTTGTTTTTGTATCCATTCAGCGAGCCTGTGTCTTTTGGTTGGAGCATTTAATCCATTTACGTTTAAGGTAATTATCGATACTATGTTCCTATGACCATTTTCTTAATTGTTTTGGGTTTGTTTTTGTAGGTCTTTTTCTTCTCTTGTGTTTCCCACTTAGAGAAGTTCCTTTAGCATTTGTTGTAGAGTTGGTTTGGTGGTGCTGAATTCTCTTAGCTTTTGCTTGTCTGTAAAGCTTTTGATTTCTCCATCGAATCTGAATGAGATCCTTGCTGGGTAGAGTAATCTTAGTTGTAGGTTCTTCCCTTTCATCACTTTAAATATGTCATGCCACTCCCTTCTGGCTTGTAGAGTTTCTGCTGAGAAATCAGCTGTTAACCTTATGGGAGTTCCCTTGTATGTTATTTGTTGTTTTTCCCTGGCTGCTTTCAATAATTTTTCTTTAATTTTTTCCAACTTGATTACTATGTGTCTCGGAGTGTTTCTCCATGGGTTTATCCTATATGGGACTCTCTGTGCTTCCTGGACTTGGGTGGCTATTTCACTTCCCATGTTAGGGAAGTTTTCGACTATAATCTCTTCAAATATTTTTTCGAGTCCTTTCTCTCTCTCTTCTTCTGGGACCCCTATAATGCGAATGCTGTTGCGTTTAATGTTGTCCCAGAGGTCTCTTAGGCTGTCTTCATTTCTTTTCATTCTTTTTCTTTATTCTGTTCTGCAGCAGTGAATTCCACCATTCGTCTTCCACGTCACTTACGCGTTTTTCTGCCTCAGTTATTCTGCTATTGATTCCTTCTAGTGTAGTTTTCATTTCAGTTATTGTATTGTTCATCTCTGTTTGTTTGTTCTTTAATTCTTCTAGGTCTTTGTTAAACGTTTCTTAAATCTTCTTGATCTTTGCCTCCATTCTTTTTCCCAGGTCCTGGATCATCTTCACTATCATTATTCTGAATTTTTTTCCTGGAAGGTTGCCTATCTCCACTTCGTTTAGCTGTTTTTCTGGGGTTTTATCTTGTTCCTTCATCTGGTACATAGCCCTCTGCCTTTTCATATTGTCTATCTTTCTGTGAATGTGTTTTTTGTTCCATAGGCTGCAGGATTGTAGTTCTTCTTGCTTCTGCTGTCTGTCCTCTGGTGGATGAGGCTATCTAAGAGGCTTGTGTAAGTTTCCTGATGGGAGGGACTGGTGGTGGGTAGAGCTGACTGTTGCTCTGGTGGGCACAGCTCAGGAAAACTTTGATCCGCTTGACTGCTGATAGGTGGGGCTGGGTTCCCTCCCTGTTGGTGTTTGGCCTGAGGCAACCCAACACTGGAGCCTACCTGGGCTCTTTGGTGGGGCTAATGACAGACTCTGGGAGGGCTCACGCCAAGGAGTACTTCCCAGAACTTCTGCTGCCAGTGTCCTTGTCCCCACGGTGAGCCACAGCCACCCCCCACCTCTGCAGGAGACCCTCCAACACTGGCAGGTAGGTCTGGTTCAGTCTTCTCTGCGGTTACTGCTCCTTCCCCTTGGTCCCGATGTGCACGCTACTTTGTGTGTGCCCTCCAAGAGTGGAGTCTCTGTTTCCCCCAGTCCTTTCAAAGTCCGGCAATTAAATCCCACTAGGCTTCAAAGTCTGATTCTCTAGGAATTCCTCCTCCCTTTGCTGGACCCCCAGATTGGGAAGCCTGACGTGGGGCTCTGAACCTTCACTCCAGTGGGTGGACTTCTGTGTTATAAGTGTTCTCCAGTCTGTGAGTCATCCACTCAGCAGTTATGGGATGTGATTTTACTATGATTTCGCCCCTCCTACCATCTCATTGTGGCTTCTCCTTTGTCTTTGGATGTGGGGTATCTTTTTTGGTGAGTTCCAGTGTCTTTCTGTCGATGATTGTCCATCAGCTAGTTATGATTCTGGTGTTCTCACAAGAGGGAGTTGAGAGCATGTCTTTCTACTCCGCCATCTTGGTTCCTCCAGACTTACTACCCATGCAGTTTCATTCTTTTACATGTGGTTGTCCCTTGTTCCCAACCATATTTATTGAAGAGAACATCCTTTCTCTATTAAGTATTCTTGGCCTCTTTGTTAAAAACTAATTGACCATATATGCATGGGTTTATTTCTGGGCTCTCTATTCTGTTCCATTGATTTACGTGTCTGTTTTTATGCCAACGCTATACTATTCTGATTACTATAGCTTTGGATTATACTTTGAAATCAGGAAGTGTGATTCCTCCAGCTTTGTTCTTTAAAATTGTTTTGGCTATTTGTGGTCCTATACAAATTTTAGGATCATTTTTTTCTATTTCTGTGAAAAATGCCACTGGAATTTTATAGACATTGCACTGAATAGACATTGCTTTCGGTAGTATGGACATTTTTTTTTTTTTGCGGTATGCGGGCCTCTCACTGTTGTGGCTTCTCCCGCTGCAGAGCACAGGCTCCGGACGTGCAGGCCCAGCGGCCATGGCTCACGGGCCCAGCTGCTCCGTGGCACGTGGGATCCTCCTGGACCGGGGCATGAACCCGTGTCCCCTGCATTGGCAGGTGGACTCTCAACCACTGTGCCACCAGGGACGCCCAGTATGGACATTTTAACAATATTAACTCAATCCATGAACATGGAATATCTTTTCATTTATTTGTGTTCTCTTCAATTTTCTTTCATCAATGTCTTATAGTTTTCAGTAAACAGGTCTTTAATGTCCTTGATTTAACTTATACCTAGGTATCTGATTCTTTTTGATGCTATTGTAAATGATCTGTCTTCTTACTTTCTCTTTCTGATAGTTCATTGTTGGCGTAGAAAAACGCAACTGATTTTCATATACTGATTTTGTATCCTGCAACTTTACTGAATTCATTTATTCTAACTAGTTTTTCGATAGAGACTTTAGTGTTTAATGTCATCTACAAACAGTGGCAGTTTCACTTCTTCTTTTCCAATCTGAATGCTTTGTATTTCTTTTTCTTGCCTAATTGCTCTGGCTGGGACTTCCATTACTGTGTTGATTAAAAGTGGTGACAGGGCTTCCCTGGTGGCGCAGTGGTTGAGAGTCCGCCTGCCGATGCAGGGGACGCGGGTTCGTGCCCCGGTCCAGGAAGATCCCACGTGCCGCGGAGCAGCTAGGCCCATGGGCCATGGCCGCTGAGCCTGCGCGTCCGGAGCCTGTGCTCCGCAACAGGAGAGGCCACAACAGTGAGAGGCCCACGTACCGCAAAAAAAAAAAAAAAAAAAAAAAAAGTGGTGACAGTGAGCATCTTTCTTTTATTCCTGATCTTAAAGGAAAAGCTTTCAGTGTTTCATCATTGAGTATGATGTTAGTTGCGGGCTTGTCACATATGGCCTTTGTTATGTTGAGGTACATTTCCTCTATACCCAGTTTGTTGAGAGATTTTATCATGAATGGTGTTGAAATGTGTCAAATGCTTTTCCACATCTATTGAGATGATCACATGATTTTTATCCTTCTTTTTGTTAATACGGTGTATGATATTTATTGATTTGCAAATGTCAAACCATCTTTGCATCCCTGGAACAAATTTCACTTGATGATGGCATATGATCCTTCTAATGTATTGCTGAATCTGATTTGGTAATATTTTGTTGAGGATTTTTGCCATTTATGTTCATAAGAGATATTGGCCTATGATTTTCTTTTCCTTACAGTGTCTTTATCTGGCTTTAACGTCAGAGTAATGCTGGCCTCATAAAATGAATCTGGAAGCATTCCCTCCTCTTATGTGTTTTGGGAGAGTTTGAGAAAGATTGTATTAGTTCTTTAAATGTTTGGTAGAATTCACTACTGGAGTTTTCGGGACCTTAAATTTTTGTTTAATTTTATTTTATTTAATTTATCTTTTTGGCTGTGTTAGGTCTTCGTTGCTGTGCACGGGCTTTCTCTAGTTGCGGTGAGCAGGGGCTACTCTTCATTGCGGTGCGCGGGCTTCTCTTGTTGTGAAGCACAGGCTCTAGGTGTGCAGGCTTCAGTAGTTGTGGCTCAAGGGCTCAGTATTTGTGGCTCGCGGCCTCCAGAGCACAGGCTCAGTAGTTGTGGCGCATGGGCTTTGTTGCTCTGTGGCATGTGGGATCTTCCCGGACCAGGGCTCGAACCCATGTCCCCTGCACTGGCATGCAGATTCTTG
The DNA here is from genome assembly GCF_949987515.2 of Delphinus delphis. NCBI lineage: Eukaryota > Metazoa > Chordata > Mammalia > Artiodactyla > Delphinidae > Delphinus > Delphinus delphis. Next base: position 58,648,966 of record NC_082690.1, on the reverse strand, counting down.
ACCACTGCACCACTAGGGAAGCCCTGGAATTATTTTGTTGGGAGGTTTTTAATTATGATTCAGTCTCCTTGCTAGTAATCAGTCTGTTCAGATTTTTCTGTTTCTTTATGATTCAGTTTTGGTAGATTGGATATAAACTTATCCATTTCTTTTAGGTTTTGCAATTTGTTAGTGTATAATTTTTCATAGTAGTCTCTTACAATTCTTTGTATTTCTGTGATGTCAGTTATAATATCTCCTATTTCATTTATAATTCCACTGAAGTCCTCTCTCTTTTCATCTTAGTACGTCCAGCTAATGGTTTGTCTACTTTATCTTTTCAAAATACCAGCTATTAGTTTCATCGATCTTTTCTGTTGTCTTGTTAGTCTCTATTTCATTTATTTCTGCTCTGATCTTTGTTATTTCTGTTCTGATTTTTGTTATTTCCTCCCTTCTGCTAACTTTGCGCTTAGTTTGTTGTTTTTTTCTAGTCCCTTGAGGTGTAAAGTTAGTTTTTTAGTTGAGCTGTTTATTTCTTAATATATGTATGTATTTTTTTATCTTACATGTTATGTCTTACAAAACCTTACATGTTTCTTTTTTTTAATTTTTATTTTATATTGGATCATAGTTGATTAACAAGGTTGTTACTTTTGGGTGTACAGCAAAGTGATTCAGTTATACACTTAAATGTACATGTTTACTGCTATAAAATTCCCTCTTAGATATGCTTTTGCTGCATTCCATAGGTTTTGGTATGTTGTGTTTCTTTCCCCCTTGTCTTAAATGATATTTTTACATTTCTTATTTGATTTCTTCTTTGACACATTGGTTGCCAAGGAGCCTGTTGTTTAATCTGTACATATTTGTCAATTTTCTAGTTTTGGATATTGATTTTTAGTTTTATACCATTGTAATCGGAAAGGATGCTTCATATTTCAATCTTCTTAAATTTATTGACTTCTTTTGTGGCCTAACATATAATCTCTCCTGGAGAATGTTCCATGCGTGCTTGAGAAGTGTATGTATCCTGCTGCTGTTAGATGGAATGTTCTGTATATGTCTGTTACGGACATCTGACTTAATGTGCCATTTGAGTCCCGCCGTTTCCTTACTGATTTTGTTTTGATGATCTATTCATTGTTAAAAGTGAAGTCCTCTGTATTGCTGTTTACTTCACCTTACAGATCTACTAACATTTGTTTTATATATTTAAGTACTCCTAGGGTGGGTACCTAAATATTTACAGTTGTTGTATCCTTGTGATGAATTGACCAACTATAATTATATAATGACTTTCTTGATCTTGTTATAGTCTTTGGCTTAAAGTCTACTTTTTTCTGATATAAGAATAGGTACCCCCCCCCCACTCTCTTTTGGTTTCCACTCGCATGAAACATCTTTCATATCCCGTGTGTGTGTCCTTAAAGCTGAAGTGAGTCTCCTGTAGGCAGCAGAGAGTTGGGTCTTGTTTTTTTATCCATTCAGCTACTCTCTATCTTATGATTGGAGAATTGAGTCCATCTACATTTAAAGTAATTGATGATAGGAGTGAACTTATTACTACCATTTTGGTAATTGCTTCCTGGTTGATTTGTAATTCTTTTGTTCCTTTCTTGCTCTCTTCCTTTAGGATTTGATGACTTTCTGTAGTGGTATGTTTTGCTTCCTTTCTCTTTCTCCTTTGTGTATCCACTATAGGCTTTTGCCCTGTGGTTACCATGAGGCTTACATAAAACATCTTACATTTATAATAGTTTATTTTAAGGTCATAACTTAACGTTGAACACATACCAAAGCTCCTCCCCCCACATATTTTAAGTTTTTGATGTCACAATTTGCATCTTTTTACACTGTATGTCCATTAACAACTTATTGTAGTCATATTTATTTTTATAACGTTTGTCTTTTAACCTTCATACTAGATTTGTAAGTGATTTCTCTACCATCATTAGAGTAATAGAGTATTCTGAATTTAACTGTATACTTAACTTTATCAGTGAGTTTTATACTTTCATGTTTTCTTGTTACTAATTAGTGTCCTCTGGTTTCAGTTTGAAGAACTCCCTTTAATATTTCATGGAAGGTTGGTCTAATGGTGATGAACTCCTTCAGTTTTTGCTTGGAAAATACTCTTTCTCTCCTTCAATTCTGAAGGACAACTTTGGCAGGTAGAGTATTCTTGTTTGGCTGTTCTTTTTTCTCAGCACTTTGAATATAACATCGCACTCCCTTTTAGTATGCAAGATTTCTGCTGAAAAATCTGCTGAAAATCTTATGGAGGTTCCCTTGTCCATAACAAGTTGGTTTTCTCTTACTGTTTTTAAGATGCTTTCTTTGTAACTTGACAATTTAATTATAACATGTCTTGGTGTGGGTCTCCTTTGAGTTGTCTTACTTGAAACTCTCTGGGCTTCCTGGATCTGAATGTCTGTTTCCCAGGTTAGGGAAGTTTTCAGCCATTATTTCTTTGAATATTGCTTTTTCTTAAAAAAATATTTATTTTTTTGGCTGCACTGGGTCTTAGCTGTGGCACGTGGTATCTTCTTTGTTGTGGCATGTGGAACCTTCATTGCAGCATGCGGGATCTTTAGTTGCAGCATGTGAACTCTTAGTTGCAGCCTGCTAACTCTTAGTTGTGGAATGTGTCAACTCTTAGTTGTGGCATGTGGGATCTAGTTCCCTGACCAGGGATCGAACCCGGGCATCCTGCATTGGGAGCATGGAATCTTAGCCACTCAACCACCAGGGAAGTCCCCATTATTTCTATGAATAAGCTTTTTGCCCCTTTCTCTATCTCTTCTTCTTCTGGGGCCTTTATAATGTGTATATTGGTCTGTTTGTTGGTTCCCCAACATCCCTTAAGCTATCTAACTGCTTCACTTACAAATTTTTCCTTTTTGCTCCTTTGATTGCATTCCACTGCCCTGTCTTTGAGTCTGCTAATCCTTTCTTCCCATTGATCTAGTCTGCTGTTGAACCCCTCCTGAATATTTCGTTTCAGTTATTGTATTCTTCAGCTCTGTGATTTGTTTGGTACTTAAAAATTTTTTCTATCTCTTTGTTGAAATTCTCACTTGGTTCATGCATTGTTCTCCTGACCTCAGTAAGCACACCTTTATGACCATTATTTTTAACCCTCTATCAGGTTAATTACTTATCTCTGCTTCATTAAGATCTGTTTTTGGATGTTTATCCTGTCTTTTTCTTTGGAACATATTCCTCTGTTTCTTTACTTTCCTTGCCTTTCTGTGTTGGTTTCTGCTTATTAGATAAAACCGTCATCCATCTCAGCCTTGATAGAATGGTCTTGTGTAAGGGATGAACCTCATTGATCAGTCCAGCCCAAGATCTTAGCTGCCTCATAAGCTTTTGTGACTTTCTAAGCCTTCTTCTTTGTTCTTAGTGGCTCCCAGTAGTGGAGGGTGTGTTAAGATCCATTAGTGTCCCAAAGGGGAGGATCACAGCCAACACCTAGATGTAGGCTGATTAGAAGCTGGACCCTCACTAGCAGCACCTTCCAGGGAGAAACTGGGAGATGGGTGTTTTTGCCTGCTTCCTCTGTGCTGGGTCTAGGTGTACAGCTGTCAGGGTGAGGGTGCTCCTGCACCCGTTATGTTTTGGGGGCTCATCTCTCTGGTAAGAATCTTAAAAGTTGGGAATGCTAGATGTGGGGTTCAAGTCCTTTGCTCCTCAAGGAGAAGCTAGGAATTGGCGATTCCCTTCTGATTGTATGGTGCTGTGTTGGGGGTGGGGTTTATGGTGAGAGTGTTTCTCAGACTTTCCTACTCATTTGATGATATTTTCCCATTCCTCTGATGTGTAGGAGTTGGTCAGTTACTTTCTCAATCTCTTTCAGAGGGAACTGCTCTGTGTGCAGCTGTACATTTGGGGCATCTGTGGGAGGAGGCGAGCTCAGAAGCCTCCTATGTCTCCATTTTGGTCAACTCTATGGAATAAGTGATGTTTTTCCAATTCCTGATATTGTATACATAAGCATTTTTTTTTCTTTTTGGACATTTTTAAGATTGTCTATTTATACTATTCTGAAAATTCATGATTGTATATCTTGGTGCAGTTTTTTTTCATTCACTGTGCTGGATTCTTGATTCCTATTTTTTATTTAAACAGCTTTATTTAGACATAATTCACATAACATACAATTCAGCCATTTAAGGAGAGCAATTCAATAGTTCTTAGTATGTTTACAAATATGAACCATCATCACCACAGTCAATTTCAGAACACTTATGTCACCTCAAAAAGAAACTCTGTATTCAAGACCTATCATCATTTACGCCCCATCCATCACACGTAGCCCTAAAGAACCACTAATCTTTCTGTCTCTAGAGATTTGCCTATTTTGTACTTTTCATATAAATGTAATCATAAAATATGTACTCTTTTGTGACTGGCTTCTTTCATTTAGCATGATGTTTTCAAGGTTCATCCATGCTGCAGCATATTACCTGTACTTTATTCCTTTTTATGGCCAAATAATACTCCACCGTGTGGATATACCACTTTAAAACAACCCACTAATCAGCTGATGGACATTTTTGACTATTATGACTATGTAAATTCATGTACATGTTTTTGTGTGGACTTATATGTTCATTTTCCTTGGGTATATACTTAGGGAGTTGAATTGCTGGGTCATATGGTAACTTGATGTGTAGCAATTTAGGAACTGACAGACTATCTGCCAAAGTGGCTGCATCATTTTACACTGCTATTAACAGTGTATGAGGGTTCCAAATTTTCCACATCCTCACCAACACTTAATCTGACTTTCTGATTCTAACCATCCTAGTGGGTATGAAGTTTTTTATAGTTTTGATTTGCATTTTCCTGATAACTAATGGTGTTGACATCTTTTATGTGCATATTAGCCATTTGACTATCTTCTTTGGAGAAATCTCTATGTAGATACTTTGCCCATCTTTTAAATTGGGCTATTTGTGCTGTAATTATTAAGTTGTTGAGTTCCTTATATAGTCTAGATATAAATCTTTTATCAGATATATAATTTGTAAATATTTTCCTCCATTCTGTGATCTTTTCACTTTCTTAATAGTATCCTTTGAAGCACATTTTAAATTTTGACTGAATCTAATTTATCTACTTATCTATTTTTTATTGTTGTTGGTTGTGTTTTTGATGCATATCTAAGAATCCTTTCCCAAATCCAAGGTTACAAAGATTTACCTCTGTGTTTTCTAAGAATTTTATAGTTTTAGTTCTTCCATTTAGCTATCTGATCCATAATGAGTTAATTTTTTTATATGGTTTGAGGTAAGGGTCCAATTTCATTTTTTCCATGTGGCTAGCCAGCTGTTCCAGTACCATTTGTTGAAAAGACAATTCTTTCCCCATTTAATGGTCTTGACACTCTTGTTGAAAATCAGCTGACCATAAATACATGGGTTTATTTCTAGACTATCAATTCTATTCCATTTATTTATATGTCTATCCTTATGCCAGTACTAAACTGACTTGATTACTCTTGCTTATAGTAAGTTTTAAAATAGCAAAGTGTGAATCCTATTTTTTTCTTTTTCAAGATTCTTTTGGTTATTCTGGGTCCCTTGTAATTTCACAGTAATTTTATAATCAGCTTTTCAATTTCTACAAAGAAGCCAGCCATGATTCTGACAGGGATTGCATTGAATCAAGAACATGGGGTTTTTTCCATTTATTTAGATCTTCTTTAGTTTCTTCCAACAATGTTTTGTAGTTTCCAGAGTTGTTTTACACTCCTTTAGTTAAATTTATCCCTAAGTATTTTATTCTTATCAACGCTATTATAAATGGAATTTTTTCTTAATTTTATTTATTTATTTATTTATTATTGGTCTTCTGGCCATGCTGTGTGGCTTGCAGGATCTTAGTTCCTTGACCAGGGATCGAACCCAGGCCCCAGCAGTGAAAGCACAGAGTCCTAACCACTGGACCACCAGGGAATTCCCTTAATTTTACTTTTCGATTGTTCATTGCAAGTATATAAAAGTACAATTGACTTTTATATAATGATCGTGTATCCTGCAATCTGTCTGAATTTGTTTATTATTTCTAATAGTTTCTTAGAAGATTCTTTAGGATTTTTTTTTTTTTGCGGTACACAGGCCTCTCACTGTCGTGGCCCCTCCCGTCGTGGAGCACAGGCTCCAGATGCGCAGGCCCAGCAGCCATGGCTCACGGGCCTAGCCGCTCCGCAGCATGTGGGATCCTCCCAGACTGGGGCACAAACCCACGTCCCCTGCATTGGCAGGCGGACCCTCAACCACTGCGCCACCAGGGAAGCCCTAGGATTTTTTTACATACTAGATCATGTCATCTGTGAATAAAGATAGTTTTACTTCTTCCTTTCCAATTTGGAACCCTTATATATTTTTTTCCTGCCTAATTGTTCAGGCCACATAGGTAGTAAGAGACAGACCTCAAATTTCAACTTGTGTCTGTTTAAAATCCATGTTCTTTTCATTATAACCTGCTAGCTAACCTTGGTGCTGGGGAGAGAGATGAAAAATAAGAATGGAAAGGTAGATTGGAGACCATTCTGTAAGTGAAGCTAAGAATAAAAGGCTAAAGATTGGATTTTTATTTAGTAGGTAGTGAATAACCAAAGGGATGACTTGGTTATTCTAAGGAAGTGTTGCTTTAAGAAGAGAAATCTGTTAACAATGTACCCAATGAATTGGAGGAATAATTTAAAAGGAAAGAAAGCTAGTTAAGAGCTCTTACCTGCCCAATAGCAGCTGTATGGCTCTGGTATCAGCTTTTGTGTCATGTTTCCAAAATGTATTCTCAGTTGGAGGGAGGAGGTGATCTTCAATGTGGTCTTTAAATTGATTCCTAGACAAGGCTTTGATTCTAAGGAATGAAAAAAAATACTTTTTCCGTGGCTAACATATGGGAAAAATCTAAATCAGAATTAAGTGAACATGGAATATTAACGTACTTCAGCCTTCACCTTAAATATACATAAAACTTCACAATTTACAAAGCCCTTTCCTATATGAGAATCTCATTTCATTTATGTAAGAGAGGGAGGAGAGAATATACCCATTTTTTATATAAGCATGCTGGTTCAGAAAGAGTTAAGAATTTAGCCATTTACATATTTAGCAAGTGTCAGTGCTAGGTCTAGATTTTGGGTATCTTAGCTCCTAATTTAGGCTTCTTTTCTACCACATTAAGAATTACTTGTTCAACATTTCCAAGATTATTCAGTCCACATCTTGACAAAAAACATATGCTAACAACTACCAAGAAATTAACTATTGGGGTTCACGTTTATCCAGTAACTTACTGTGTAGATGCTCTAAGAAAATCTTCATTCATAGAAGGATGAACTTCTTCCAACAACATGCTAGTATCTGGGCTTGATTTCATTGCAGAAATCACCATGGCATTACGCAGTTTATTGCCTTGTTCTAACAGAGCTGAAGAGGGCAAAACAAAACACAGAAAATCTAAAATCCAACAGAAATACTTGAAACATTTAGCACCTTTCCTTCTCTCACAGGACTTACCATAGTGTACTATAAATGCTTACTTGTCTGCCTTCCCCACTAGCTTGAGAATCCCTTGAGGACATTCACCTTACAAATGTTTACTGAGCTTCTATCACGTGGACCGTTTTAGATGTTGGCATTAGAGCAGTGAATGAAGTCTCCATTATGTAGAGACTGACCGCCTTTACTGGAGTCATTATATACATGCATTGACTCTTCCAACTGGTGTTTGCACATAATAAATTTAGTAATAGCTACATAATATATTATTTTTGTATCTAGCTATCTTACTGAATTCTCTTATTTGTAACAGTTTTAATGTCATTATTATTTAAGGAACACTAACAACTATATCAGCTAAACTGTTAGGAGTCATAGTGATAATCTAGTCCAAATGTATACTTTTATGGATGAAGAAAAGAATACCAAAACATTTCTATGACTTGTCTAAGATCATACATCAGGTTAACAGACAAGTCAGGATAAAGTCTTTAAACTTTCTGATAGGTAAAATTTCTCCCATCCCTAAGCAACAACAACAATTACAGAGGATAACATTTATTGAACCCTTACCACTTCCGGGGCACTACTCTAAGTATGTTATGTATAGGAACTCATTTAATCCTCCCAACAATCCTCTGAAATAGGTACTATCATTTCCTTCATTTTCCAGATGACAAAGCTGAGGCACAGAGGATATGTAACTTGCCCAAGTTATGCATGCAGTATAACCAGGATGACTCTACATCCTATGATTTAACCACTATACATATATGACCCCACTTTTTCTTAGACTTCTTTTTAAAAGCTTAGGACCAGTGGTATTATTTCAAGGAACACTGGGAAGAATTATTATTTTCTTGAGGTTCCACAGTTGCTTAGGATGTAGGTAAGACTAGATACCAAATGCCTATCCATCTTGGTCTAGAGTTTTATAGCTTCTAAAAATAAAGAAGACATGGCAGTCAGGCCAAGAAAATAATAAGCCAAACAGATCCATAAACATTCAACATTTGTTAGCATAAAGAGTTCAAAATAAACTCAAAACCCCAAACCCGAAAAACCCTGAAATATTGTATGTTCAATGTGTTATGTGAAAGTATAAGTAAAAGAAAAATAAAGATCACCATCTGTGGTAGGCAGAATTCTACACTTGATCTTAGCCAAAAGGCCAAAAAGTGATGTAGGCAGAATTCTAAGATAGTTCCCCCCAAATATCCAGCCACTGGTATACAAATACCTTCTCCCAGTGATTCAGTCATCTAGGTATTGCCATAAAGGGATTTTACAGATGTAATTATGGTTCCAAATCAGTCTACCTCAAGACTGGGAGATTACCTTGGTTGTCCCAAACCTTTATAAAGCAGAGTTTTTTCTGGCTGTTTGCAGGATATGAACTCAAGAGATTTAAAGCATGAGAAGGATGTAATGTTTCATTGCTGTCTTGAAGATGGAGAGGACCACGTGGCAAGAAATGCATGTGGCCTTACGGCCTTTAGGAGCTGAGTGTGGACCCTGGCTGACCGCCAGCAAGGAAATGGGACCGCAGTCCTACTACTGCAAGGAACTGGATTCTGTCAATAAGAATGAACTTGGAAGTGAATTTGCCCTCAGAGCTTCCAGATGAGAATTTAGCTTGGCTGACACCTTGATTGTAGCCTATGATACCCTAAGCAGAAAACCCAACCATAACTTGCTGGACTTCAGATCCACAGAACTGTGACTAATAAATGGGTATGCTTTTAAGCCATTAAGTTTGTGGTTACTTGTTATGCAGCAATAGAAAACTAATATTCCCATTAATGCCACTACCCACAAATACTGATTAACATTTTGATATATTCTGGATAGGTTTTTTGTGTGTGTGTGTGGCTACGCTGGGTCTTCGTTGCTGTGCACGGGCTTTCTCTAGTTGCGGCGAGCGGGGGCTACTCTTCGTTGTGGTGCACGGGCTTCTAATTGTGGTGGCTTCTGTGGAACACAGGCTCTAGGTGTGCGGGCTTCAGTAGCTGTGGCTCGCAGGCTCTAGAGCGCAGGCTCAGTGGTTGTGGCGAACAGGCTTAACTGCTCCGCGGCATGTGGGATCTTCCCGGACCAGGGCTTGGACCTGTGTCCCCTGCATTGGCAGGCAGATTCTTAACCACTGCGCCACCAGGGAAGTCCCCCAGATAGTTTTTAATCTATGCATACATACATCTATATATGTATGTGTGTGTGTATATATATAAATTTTTTTTTTGCAAAAATGGTATATTATATATACAGTTTTTTTGAATTTTTATTTTTTTTATACAGCAGGTTCTTTATTAGTTATCTATTTTATACATATTAGTGTATACATGTCAATTCCAATCGCCCAATTCATCACACCACCACCCCCACTTTCCCCGCTTCGTGTCCATACGTTTGTTCTCTACATCTGTGTCTCTACTTCTGCCTTGCAAACCAGTTCATCTGTACCATTTTTCTAGATTCCACGTATATGCATTAATATACGATATTTGTTTTTCTCTTTCTGACTTACCTCACTCTGTATGACAGTCTCTAGGTCCCTCCACATCTCTACAAATGACCCAATTATGTATACTGTTTTATAACTGCTTTTTCACTTAATAATATGAATTAACTTTTTCTATGTAAATAATGGCTATATAAGTATGTATTTCTGTTTTTACTTATTTAAAAAAAAATCTCTTTGGGATTCAGTCAGAAAATGGCTGTCTTGTTTATTCAGTGAGAAAGGGTGAGGAAAACATGGTCTGCTAGCATTGAAAATTTGGTTAAGGAAGCTTGCTATGTGACAGGAAGCCCTCCTCCTTTTAGTTTCTAGTTAATACTTGGCTTAATTTGATATGGTTTAAAGTTCTTTAATGAGGTGGGCACACTCAATAAATGCTTTATGAATAAAGTAGTTAATGACAAGCAGTGTCAATAATAAATTTCATTTGATTTCAGGGCCATGTAGAAAAACAGTTTTTCTACTGATACCCAAAATGTCCCTAGAGATATTTGGTACTTGGTACTTTATAATCTAACCACACACAAGTATATTTAATTCCTTAAACACAATACTTCCTTTGTGCTCTCAAAGTTCTGCGTATCTGATTCCATCAAAGAATTACCATGCAGTATTAAAATTGTCTATCTCACCCAAACAACTTTGAGACGAGAGATTGGCTTTTGTTGGTCTTTGTATGCTCGGTGCCTAGTATATATCAGGAATTTGATTAAATGTTTCAATAAATACTTCCACTGTTGCATATATCATACAAAATTGTACTGTATCTGCTTTAGAGTCTGTTTCCTTTACTACAATGCATTCATTAAGTCAGGGACTATCTTATTTATCACTGTAACCCCAATACTCAAAACAATGGCTGACACAAAATAGGCACTCAAAAGATATCTGCTGAATTGAACTGAGCTTAAAGTTTTCATCCCTGCTAAATAAAATTTCCCTGGGAATAGTAATATTTTAAGAGTGACTTAATTAGTCATTAACATTTGAATAGGAATAGGTACTTAAGATACTTTACAATAGCAGGTTTTTAAAAAGAAATAAACATTGCAGACAACAAGTAGGACAAATCTGAGCAAGGGTGGTCTATTCATTGGCCTCCAAGTGGTTTCTTCCTTGAAACAGCCATTCTTAGAATAGTTTCTCTAAAGTCTAAGGCATGGCAACAATACCACCTTAACTCCCCTTCTTAAGAGGAAGCTGGTTCCACACTAAAAGAGCTGTCATGGCATCTTCCTGCACCTCAACTCAATAATTATTTTTTTAACACAAGGGAAGGGCACTTAGCTGAGTACATGACAAATGTTTCCCTTGTTTATTTCCTACATGCCATGGGCACAGCCCCTGCTAAACAGGGAGGTACACAGCTTTTGGTTTTTGTTCCTACTCCTTGTTATCTATTCTAAACCCCAACTCTTAACAAACTTATGGTTATCAGTGGGGGAAGGATAGGGAGAAGGGAGAGTTAGGGAGTTTGGGATTGAAATGTACACACTGCTATATTTAAAATGGGTAACTAACAAGGACCTACTGTATAGCACAGGGAACTCTGCTCAATGTTATGTGGCAGCCTGGATGGGAGGGGAGTTTGGAGGAGAATGGATACATGTATATGTATGGCTGAGTTCCTTTGCTGTGAACCCGAAACTATCACAACATTGTTAATTGGCTATATTCCAATATAAAATAAAAAGTTAAAAACAAAAAACAAGAAAACCGCCAACTCTTATAAGCAGGATGTGTAGTGTTTCATAAATTCTAGCTCGATGACTAATTCAGCTCTGTCCCCCCCCTTACTGGTATGATGTCAGTATAATAAAGACCAGGAAGATAATTAGGTTTATGTATTTGTTATAAACCTCCACGACTAGCTTTAGACCTACTTACTAAAATGACCCACTTAATCTTAGTGCTCCACGGTCTTGTGGTTGGAAGGGATCTTTAAAGATCACATCTGTCTACTTGATGATTTAATCCCATCTGTAAGAGTCCCATGACAAGGTTATCCAGTCCATACTTGACGATTCCCAGTGATACAGAATTCACTATCTCTTGAAGCTATCCCTTCCCACTTTTGCAAGGAAGAACTATTAACCCAGACTGAGTCACAATGTCTTGTTTTATCTTTAAACCCAATGATCCTAGTACATCTTATGGAAGAAATTTGCACATTGGCAGCCCATGGGTTGCACCTGGCATATTTTATTTGGCTTGAACAGTTGGCCAGCATAGTCTTGATTTTTAAAAAAAGCAGGCCTAGGTAAACAAGGAACCTACAGTAGGATGAAGCAAAGGACTTTGCTGTACAGTTTAAGATAATGATGAACTGGAGCTGAGAAGCAGCTGTCCCGTTTGATTGGGCAGAAGCTCCCTAACTGTGAGCCTGTGTCTTCATTTTAAAATGGGGATAACAATCCCAACCTCACTTGGTTTTTGTGTATAAGGCACTTGGCATAGTAGGTAGCACATAATGAACGGTAAGTAAATGGTAGCTGTTTTCTTGAGGCTAAATTTCTCTTGGTGGTCCCTTCCCCAGTCTAGGTACTCTCCTTAGAAGGAACTCATCTTCTATAGATCTTTAATATTAACTTCTTAAAGAAGACTTCCTTTGGAACTTCCCTGGTGACACAGTGGTTAAGAATCTGCCTGCCAATGCAGGGGACACAGGATTGAGCCCTGGTCTGGGAAGATCCCATATACCGCGGGGCAACTAAGCCCGTGCGCTGCAACTACTGAGCCTGTGCTCTAGATCCCGTGAGGCACAACTACTGAGCCCATGTGCCACAGCTACTGAAGCCTGTGCACCTAGAGGCTGTGCTCTGAAACAACAGAAGCCAATGCAATGAGAAGCCCACGCACCGCAACGAAGAGTAGTCCCCCGCTCGCCGCAACTGGAGAAAGCCGACACACAGCAACGAACACCCAATGCAGCAAGAACAACAACAACAAAGTTAAAAAAAATTAAAAACTCCCATTTACCATTGCAACAAAAAGAATAAAATATCTAGGAATAAACCTACCTGAGGAGACAAAAGGCCTGTATGCAGAAAATTATAAGACACTGATGAAAGAGATTAAAGATGACACAAATAGATGGAGAGATATACCATGTTCTTGGATTGGAAGAATCAACATTGTGAAAATGACTATATTACCAAAAGCAATCTACAGATTCAATGCAATCCCTATCAAACTACCACTGGCATTTTTCACAGAACTAGAACAAAAAATTTCACAATTTGTATGGAAACACAAAAGACCCCAAATAGCCAAAGCAATCTTGAGAAAGAAAAACGGAGCTGGAGGAATCAGTTTCCCTGACTTCAGACTATACCACAAAGCTACAGTCATCAAGACAGTATGGTACTGGCACACACACAAAAAAATAGATCAATGGAACAGGACAGAAAGCCCAGAGATAAACCCATGCACATATGGTCACCTTATCTTTGATAAAGGAGGCAAGACTATACAGTGGAGAAAAGACTGCCTCTTCAATAAGTGGTGCTGGGAAAACTGGACAGCTACATGTAAAAGAATGAAATTAGAACACTCCCTAACACCATACACAAAAATAAACTCAAAATGGATTAAAGACCTAAATGTAAGGCCAGACACTATAAAACTCATAGAGAAAAACGTAGGCAGAACACTCTTTGACATAAATCACAGCAAGATCCTTTTTGACCCACCTCCTAGAGAAATGGAAATAAAAACAAAAATAAACAAATGGGACCTAATGAAACTTCAAAGCTTTTGCACAGCAAAGGAAATAATAAACAAGATGAAAAGACTACCCTCAGAATGGGAGAAAATATTTGCAAATGAAGAAATTGACAAAGAATTAATCTCCAAAATTTACAAGCAGCTCATGCAGTTTAGTATCAAAAAAACAAACAACCTAATCCAAAAATGGGCAGAAGACCTAAACAGACATTTCTCCAAAGAAGATATACAGATTGCCAACAAACACATGAAAGCATGCTCAACATCATTAATCATTAGAGAAATGCAAATCAAAACTACAATGAGATATCATCTCATACCGGTCAGAATGGCCATCATCAAAAAAATCTACAAACAATAAATGCTGGAGAGGGTGTGGAGAAAAGGGAACACTTTTGCACTGTTGGTAGGAATGTAAATTGATACAGCCACTATGGAGAACAGTATGGAGGTTCCTTAAAAAACTAATAATAGAACTACCATACGACCCAGCAGTCCCACTACTGGGCATATACCCTGAGAAAACCATAATTCAAAAAGAGTCATGTACCACAATGTTCACTGCAGCTCTATTTACAATAGCCAGGACATGGAAGCAACCTAGTGTCCATTGACAGATGAATGGATAAAGAAGATGTGGCACATATACACAATGGAATATTACTCAGCCATAAAAAGAAACAAAATTGAGTTACTTGTAGTGAGGTGGATGGACATAGAGTCTGTCATACAGGGTGAAGTAAGTCAGAAAGAGAAAAACAAATACTATATGCTAACACATATATATGGAATCTAAAAAAAAAAAGGTCATGAAGAACCTAGGGGCAAGACGGGAATAAAGACACAGACCTACTAGATAATGGACTTGAGGACACGGTGAGGGGGAAGGGTAAGCTGGCACAAAGTGAGAGAGTGGCATGGACATATATACACTACCAAACGTAAAATAGATAGCTAGTGGGAAGCAGCCGCATAGCACAGGGAGATCAGTTTGGTGCTTTGTGACCACCTAGAGGGGTGGGATAGGGACGGTGGGAGGGAGGGAGACACAAGAGGGAAGAGATATGGGGACATATGTATATGTATAACTGATTCACTTTGTTATAAAGCAGAAACTAACACACAATTGTAAAGCAATTATACTCCAATAAAGATTTAAAAAAAAAAAGAACTCTAAGTCAAAAGCAAAAAAATAAAAAAAACTTATAAAAATAAAAAAAATTAAAAAAGAAAGAAGCCTTCCTTCACCAACATACATAAAACAGCATTCTATCCTCTCTTCTTCCTTGCTTCATTTTTTTCCCATTGCCATTATCACTATCTAACACTACATACTTACTTATTTATCTAATTTATCATTGGTATTCCTACTAGAATATAAGATCCGTAGGGGAGGATTTTGTGCCTTTTTAAAAAATAAATTTAAATTGCTATATTCTTAACACCTCGAAGACTGCCAGACATTTAGTAAGTGCTGAATAAATAACTGCTTAATGAGTAAACAAATATTTTACCAAAGTCTGCTGCCCAGGTCTACACAAAATACTCCAGGTGTGAGAATGACAAGTGCTGAGTATAGTCAGGCAATTTTCTTTCTTGTTAATGTAGCCTAGGGTTGCATTAAAGTCTAAAATTAATATAGGGACTTCTCTGGTGGTGCAGTGGTTAAGAATCTGCCTGCCAATGCAGGGGACACGGGTTTGACTCCTGGTCCGGGAAGATCCCACATGCCGTGGAGCAACTAAACCTGTGCACCACAACTACTGAGCCTGCACTCTAGAGCATGCCATCTACAACTACTGAAGCCCATGCGCCTAGAGCCCGCGCTCCGCAACAAGAGAAGCCACTGCAATGAGAAGACTGCGCACCACAATGAAGAGCAGTCCCCGCTCACCACGACTAGAGAAAGCCCATGCGCAACAACGAAGACCCAATGCATGCAAAAACAAAAAAGTAAAAAAATAAAAAAAATAAAATTAACGTACCATAATCAGAGTATATTTTTTAAACTAGGGGATCATAGACATTTTAGTTGAAAAAATATTAACACAATGTCTTTCTTCATTAAAAAAAATCCTGACTAATATAAATTTTGTATCCACGTAGTTTTTTTTTTTTTGTCTTTAAACTAGAATTTATTGGTATACAAAACTCCATTTCATAGATAAAGTGGCACATCTTTGCAGCTTCTATTGCACCAAGTATTGAAGATTAAAAACACACAAAAAGAAACATTTGGTTTTGAAAACACTGCAAATAGCCAAGTACAGTACTTTGGCAAATAAAAAATAAAATGGTTCAGAGTAACACAATCTGAGGAAAGAAACATCCTGGAGGAAATGAACTATGGACATCAGACAATGGTCGCATTACCCCTGTCCAGCTCCACAGATAAGGCAAGACTTGCTTAGTCTATGGATCATGACCCCACAGAGGTCCAAGTAGTTTTAATTTAAAAGACTTTTCTACTAAAGTTGCAGATATTCTACTTTGGAAATTTTACTTGTGAGGATGGAGACAAATTTATGTCATGCTCTTGATGTCACAGAGATATATGGTTGACCATTACAGTGTAACATAAGGTACCAAAATTGCTTTTCATATAATACCACTACCTAAAATGAGGTAATACAACCTCTTTCCTATTTCCTTTTTAAATTTCAGTGTAAGCCCTTACACAGGTAAACCGACTCCTTTCTACTTCTGTTTGGCTATCAGTCATATTTAATACCCAGGCGTAAGATCAGCAGTTTCTGTGCACTGAATGTTCCCACTGAAAACAACAGTTTTCAGAATATGAAACAAGTTTAGTACTAGTCTCTGAACAATGGTATAAGTAAATTCTGATGAGACAAAAATCTTATTTGCTTTGAATTATCTTGAAAAAAATCAGGACTAATATTTTTCTATGATAAAGGCTTTCCTCCCATACCCAGGTTCACTTTAAATGGTTCCTTCCCTAAACTTAAAATTATAAGTGCCCAGTAATTATTTAGAAGAAACTCAGTGGTTTAATAGAGCTGCCCTTAAAAGGTTAGAAATTCTGGACTCTAGTAAGATATTCACTTGCATTTGGCTATTTAGTTCAAACAGAAGTCTTGGTTCTCTTTGTAGGTTGCCTAATGAGCAGACTAATCCCAATAAATATAGCTTAGTCTCAGTTCACAAATATATACATACCTAAAAGAAGGTTCTTGGTAGGAGGGTTGTTTGAAGAAAGAACGCATGAGTCACTGTGACTCTTGGCAACTGTCCTAATTTGAGGCCGCAATTCAGAACTGTTGAGAAGGGACATCTGCTTCTGTGGGGCTTTGCCTTTCTGAGTCATAGACTCTAAACTCTGTCCTGAATTAAGATGGTGCCGTAGTCCAAAGAAAGAGTCCTTTATTGTATCAGAGTTCTCTGCAAAGTACAAGTGGTCCTTTCCCCTGTTTTAAAATAAAGGAGAACTTCAGCAGTATATTATCCATTATGGTAACATTCCACTTTGTCAGAGAAAGAAAGTGGATCAGTGGTATATAGCAGTGTAGCTCAGGCTTTGTAAATATGTTTTTCATTTCCCAAATTAAATAAATAATAGATGTTTTACCTATCATTGTATGGTTTGGCTAAAGTGAGACAATGAAATAAAGAGCTCAGTGCTGAGCCTGACACAAAGCAAACGTCTGATAATTATTTAAAATCAAAATCTGTTTCTCTTCATTCCATTTCACAAAACACTGCCTTTTCCCTCTTTCCCTTCATGTACACCTATCATGGCATCTCTATGTGACTTAGACATACTTACTTATCTGTATATTGGCCTCCTCACTAGATTGTGAGCAATGTTCAAAAATAGGAATTGTGTCTTACCAATTTCTATGCCTAGCAACTGGTACTGGACCAGAAACATATTGAGTACTTAATACTTATTTGCTGAATGAATGACTACCTTTAACCTTCTACACAACCACAAATGAAAGACCGAAATTATGAGTACACTGGGAGTTAGCAGACAGTCTGACTGGTATTAGGTGTGGTAATTACCTTGGAGTGGTTGACCTACTGCTGTTGGCTGCTAACTCTTTTCCATCAATTTTGGTGGTAGGGATCCTCTGAGGCCTTGATGGAACCAGAAACTGAGTATTGCCTGCTTCAGTATATTCTCTGAATCCTTGTTCAGATAAAAGCACATTTTCTGTCATGTCAGTGGTAGGAAGAGGAGTGTAGCTGTCAAAAGTTTCTGACAAAGGCTCCAGGGCAAGTGAGACCTGAAAGGGACATGTAATGTATCAGAAGTCTTTTTTTTTTTTATAGCATTGATTAATTTTAAGACTCTCTAATATAAATTAATGGCCCCGTTCCTTATAGGATCTAGTTCAAATTCCTGCCTACCTCAGAAGCCTCATCTCTCACTGTGTTCCTCTCCTCCATCTCTCTCTCCTGGATATACCAATTACTTAGAGTTTTCTAAGTGTACCTTATATTTCATTCCCTTATGCCTTCATGTGCAAATTTCCTCCAGCATTACTTCCTCTGTGAAAACTTCTTTGTGTCCAGGCAGAGATGTTATGGCCACTCCTTTTTTCATGTTTCTACTTACTTTGTATCTATCCATTAATATAACCACTATTTATTGAACACTTCACAATAGGTCAGAAAGTGTGCTATGTTCCTCACACAGAGAAGCTGATGTGATGATATAACTGTCAGGAAAGTATATTATCCTAATTTGAAGATTAAAAAAAAAAGCAGAGGCTTAAAGGAGGTATTTGTACTTCCAGTTTATTTGTTATCCTGATCAGATTATGAATTCCTTGAAGGCATGAACTGTCTTATTCATTTTTCTGTAGACTAATCAGTGTAAGTATACACTTAGTGTACAAGTATGCATAATAATGACTAATGGTCTGAAAAATAAAAGAATGACATAGCACCTGTTGCATCCTTATTGCTAGCTATTTGAGAAAAATAAGGCCCTAGTTCTATGCTGGGGATGAGGCAGGGTGAAGAGGGAGGAACATTAAAATGAAAAGTAATTACGTGAAGTTTCCTTTATCGTCCAACTCCTCTGAATTCAGGCACTCTACTAAAATGCTTTCCAGGTCTCTGAAAAGCCCAATGGAGAAAAGCCTACTGTAGGAATAAAAAATAAAACAGAGCCTAAAGCAAAACTTTAGAGAAGAAATTGAAGAATGTACTCCAAAAGAAAAGAAGAGCAGTGTGGAAAGTTCAGTTACAATGACACAGACAGCAGAAGGAATTGTTCAAGTAGCCAAAGAGAGTCACATAATGATGAATGGCCTAAGACAAAAATGAAAGATTGCAGTTAAATATTTTAAGAAGTCTCTGGGAAGGTCAATGGAATAATCTATGTGGAGAAACTGCCAAGGCATAGACTCAATAAACACACTTGAGTCTTGATGAGGAGAATTTTGTTCATGAACTAGGTAGCATAAAGTCCTTTAAATCTATTCATCATTAAGATTTTCTACAAAGACAAATGACCAGAATGCAGTGGGATAAATACTTTGTGCAGCCACTGCTATAAGAGGATCACATAAAATCCTGGCTGCCCAAATATAAGTGTCAGAAAATCGTCCCTTGCCATTCATCACTTGCCAAAAGACTGCCACTGTATCCTAGAAACAAAGGAGACACTGAGAATAAAGGCTGCGTCCCTGGCCTTAACAATAACCTGCTGGCTGGCCAGAGTTTTGCTTTATCCCTAAGCAAATTGGAACTAGTCTCAAAACAACTCAAAGGCCTTTACTACCAGTGAGAAAGAAAAAGAAAGTCCAGTTACCCGCCACACCCACCTTACAATCAAAATATAGGTGCTGGCCTAACTCCTGTGTTCAATTAACAAGTATTTGTTGATACTAGTTCAGTGCCAGGCTCTGTGCTACCTGCCTGGGGCAAAGAGATGAATAAAACATGGAACCTGACCCTAAGGATCAGAGTATCTTTTAGGGGAATTTAAAAAGAAGTAATTTTAATATAAAATGGGGAGTTCTGGGATTATCTACTACATTTATAACATCTGATATTGGAGAGAACATATTAGTATGTCTATTTTTCAGACTTATGCTAGTCAATATAGCATTTTAAAAGATTTCAAAATTATTTAACAGTGATTAAGAAAACAGATTTTATGTAAAAATTTGAATTTCTGGCTTCTCTTGAAAAATCAGAAGATCCAGCAATGCTGGGTTTCCATCCCATTGTGGCAAAAATTAGCTGGAGTAGACTAGTGGCTTTAGTCAGGGTATGTGCTCCAGTTTGCAAAGTCCCCAGCCATGTCCCAACAAGAGGTAGAGGGACAACTTCTGTTTATCATCACATTTGATCTGCTACATTAAAAAAAAATTATTTAACACAGTAAAATGGACATTTTTGTAAATATACACTTCTATGAATTGTAATCTATGTTTAGATCCATGTAACCACCACCATAATTAAGATATGCAACACTTCCATCACCCCCCAAAAACTCCCTTTGTAGTCATGCCCTCTTCTCACCTCTAACCTCTAGCAACAGTTGAATTTGATAAAATTCAATACTCATTTATGATCAAATCTCTCAGAAAACTTGAACTTTCTCAATGATAAAGGGCATCTATGAAAAACCTGCATCTAATACCATATTTAATAGTGAAAAGACCAAATGCTTTCCTCCCAAGAACAAGAACAAGGCAAGGATACCTGCCTGGTTTCATCCAAGACAAATGGATGAAAATTGTGAAAATTGTGTAATGGAACACAACTCTGCAAAAGGGAATTATTGATACACAAAGTAATATGGATGAATCTCTAAACCTGGTTTCTTTCCATTATTCTATTAATATTTCTTTTTTTTCCTATTAACATTTCTTAACCTAGTTGACGAGCCAATGGGTGTTCACAGTATGGTTATTTTTATATCTTATACATCTAAGATATTCTTTTGCATATCTATCTCTATTTAATAAAAAAAAATTAAATGAAATAAAACATGTAGTGCCTAATATGTGGTAGGCATGCATATAATAAGTGTTGCTAATGGGAATTCCCTGACGGTCGAGTGGTTAGGACTCCGTGCTCTCACTGCCAAGGGCCTGGGGTTCAATCCCTGGTCGGGGAACTAAGATCCCACAAGCAATGCGGTGTGGCCAAAAAAATAAATGTTGCTAAAAAAGTTATCAGCATGAATTCCTTCAATGTTATCCATCTCAAAATGTTTCTCCTCTTTCCCTCCTTGTTATAATTCCTCCATTCCAAAGTTTACCACTATCAGTTGTGTTCTTAATAGAAATTCATTCCCATCTAATTCTCTCCAAGACCTTACTTGCTCAATTATCCTCTTTTATTTTCAATATCTTTCTTCACTTGCTTTTCTCTTGGTCTACAAAACAAATCAGGTCTCCTATACTCTAAAAACGGCTCAGCAAACTCATTCTGTAAAGGGGCAGAGGGTAAATAATTTAGGCTTTATTGCACATTCTTCTTTTTTTAAATGACCCTTTAAACATATAAAAACCATTTTTAGTTAGAAGGCCAGATTTAGTCCACTGGGCAAAGTTTGCCAACTCCTCTTCTAAAGTAGCAACAAACTTCTCAATTCTGCTGCCCACTATCAATACTTTCCCCTCCAATTCAAGTAAATTTGGCATGTCCCTGTCATGTGCCTAAGTACCATGTTAAGTGCTTCCATATTTTTTTCATATCATTTAATCCCTACAACAATGCCGTACGGTAAGAGTTATTGTCTTCATTTTATAAAATAGGATACTGAAGCTCAGAGAGTACAAATGAACACCAGAAATGTTTTCATAACCAGTTTTTCCATGTCCAAGTCTTGTGCTATTTCCATTAGGTCACACTACATCTCCCTCTCTTTGCTGCCATTTATGTGGGAAACAGAGAGAAATCTCTAACTGTTATTTCTACTTCTTCACTGTAATTACTACTTATTTACTTATTCCATAATCTTTCAAAATCTTACCTCTGTCTCCAAGGCTGTATTAAAACAATTCTCTAAAGAACCCAATGACATTTAAATAAAAAACATACAAGTATAATTTTATCAACTGACATTTAAATAAGGGAGGAAAAAAGATGCACCACCTTAGAAAACAGTCCAGTAGTTCCTCAAGGTTAAACATACTTACCATATGACCACAATTCTACGCCTACAAAAAACTTGTATGCAAATGTTCATAGCAGCATTATTCATAAAAGTCAGAAAGTGGAAACAATCCAAATGTCCATCAACTGAA
Organism: Delphinus delphis; assembly: GCF_949987515.2. NCBI lineage: Eukaryota > Metazoa > Chordata > Mammalia > Artiodactyla > Delphinidae > Delphinus > Delphinus delphis. Next base: position 58,626,986 of record NC_082690.1, on the reverse strand, counting down.
GAATGGATAAACAACATGTGCTATAACATATCCATACAATGGAATATTATTTAGCTATAATAAGGAATAAAGTACTGATTCATGCTACATGGATGAACCTTGAAAACATTATGCCAAGTGAAAGAAGCCAGATACAAAAGGTCACATATTATACTACATCATTTATTTGAAATGTCCAGAATAAGCAATATATAGAGACAGAAGGTAGATTAGTGGTTGCCAGGGGTTGGGGAAAGGTACAAAGGGGAATGACTACTAATGGGTATAGTGTTTCTTCTTGGGGTGATAAAATGCTCTGGAATTAGATAATCGTGATGGTTGTACAATCTTGTGAATACACTAAAAACTACTGAACTGTATACTTTAAAAGGGTGAATTTTATGGCATATGAATTATATCTCATTTTTTTATATAGGGAAAAAACCTGCCTAGAATTCTACACTCCAACTGTTTCTATTTTCCCTTGTTTTTTCTTCCCCAGTCATTAATCATATGCACATATGTGGGTATAATTTTAATTCTCTTTTGTCATCAATCCAAAGTAATTTTCCATGTTGCTACACAATCATAACTATATAATTTTATCTTTTATGGAAACAAAATATTCCACTAATAGATGATTTAAATATCATTGAATGAACTGTTTTCATTTTTTCAATATTAAAAGTGCATTTCCATAACCAGTCCAAAGCATATAACTTTCCTCTCTTTTTATGGTATTTCCTTAATATAAGACCCCAGGGTAAATGATATATGATAATTATTATGGCTCTTGAAACATAATGCCAAACTGTTTTTGCAGGTCTGATGCAAATCTGTACCATTGTCAGAACAGGAGGAGTACACCAGTCCCATTTTACCATGAAGTTACCACCATAAGGTGTCACTATCTTTCAATATATTATAAATAAAAATATGATAAATAGAATATAGAAAATGTTCAGTTCTTTTACTTAGTTAAATCTATTTCTGAACTTTATTCTCTTCCTTTGACAATTATGTGCTTGTGGTTTTATAATAGGTTCTTACATCTGGTAATGTTATATGTTCTTTCCTCATCTTTTTTGAACTGTTTTCTTAAATACCTGCTTAAATTTCTATACATATTTTAGAATACATTTGACAAGGTATAAATTTCTCAAGGATTTGAATATTCAGAATTCTCTAGGAAGAACTCCCAGAGTCTCCCTCAGAAAGAGACCCTTCTATGTTCTTTCCCACCATCCTGTACATATCTATAGTATATGTGTATCAATATCACACTGCGTTCTACTTGTTACTCTCTTCTATTTCCTCCTACCTGACTTTGGAAAACTAACTGAAAGGCCCATCTCTTATCTTTGTATCTTAAGTTAGTGGCACATAACAGCATATCAAAAAAATGTAGGCTGAATCAATGAATGAACAATCAACAACTGGTTATGTACTTCTAATACTGAAAAAATGAAAACAGTTTATTCAACAATATTAAAATCGTAGTCTGTTGACTCATTTAAGATACCACTTAAATGAGTCAAACAAGCCATTACTGCCTGGCACTATGTTAGAAGCTGTGGGAAAAACAAAGAAAGTAGAAAACACTGTCCTCTCTCCCAGGGAATCTAGAAACTAAAAGGAAGGTAAATTAAAGGGAAACTACAAATACAAAATTTTGGAGACTATGTAGGATTATAACTGAACAATGATTATGTAATTCATGTTATTCTAAATTTAATAAAGAGTACATTTATTAATAAATAAAGAGAAGAATGAGTGCAGTAGGAGCTGCGAAGGTCTCTTGGAACTTGAGATGGGCAGCAAAGAACTAAGAGGATATGGATAAGTGGGAAATAAGTACATGACAGTCTGGGTAAAAACATGAACAAAAGCACGAAGTGGGAATTTGCATGGTATGTGGGAGTCACGTACCTACCCATTCTACGAACAGACTCAACTATTTGTGCCCCCAAAGTTTTATTCTATGTAGCAGAGAATTATACTATTTTTACCTGGAGTTCTCCAAGTTTCTTAGATGTTGGTGAAACAATGGTAAAAAATCCATTGATGTGATGGGTTGGAGAAAGCTGGGCTAGTCCACTGATCTGAACTCTACCAACCGGAAGATGTTCAAGTTTGGTGATTACTTCCAGCACCAGCACAGCCATATCTAATCAGAAACAATTACAACATAGGCAGACATTTTTCATTTACGTTTTTTTGGAAGTGGAAAGAGGAATATACATTACAAAATTTTTTTACTTAAAAAAATCATTTTATTTTCAAATAAACTATGCACTTACCATATCATTCAGGGGGTGGGGAAGAGTGAACCCAAGATCAAAAGAACAACAAAGTTTTAGAGAAGAGCAATGACAAATACCTCGAATGGAGAAAAAAAATTACATAAAAATATTTAGAATATCAAGTATTTGATAAGGAAAATACCTTTGAGAGAGTATATATATATTTTTTACATATTTGGCAAGGACTCAGACTCTAGTTTTGAAATAAAAAAGCAACAATAAAAAAATTCTCAGTTTTTAAATTCTCACCATTTCTAGTTTTGAACTGGACAAAGGGCTTCTCTTGTATAGATGCATGGGTTGGTTCCTGCCTCTCAGGAGTATTTTACTGCTTATTTCTCAATAATATCTGGAACACTGAAAGGCTGAGAGCACTTAGAACTATAGGGAATGGAAATAAACTCCTTAACTGTATTCGTCAATTGGTTGCTTAGACTTAACCCCTTCATGTCCTAATTTACAGCAGGAGAAATAAAATGCATGCATATGCAATCTGAGATTATTTCAGGACAGTGTAACTTCTGAACATTTTCTTACCAAAGTTGAGAAAGTGGTTCATTTTCACCCTTTGTTCAATGCTGTAGTGAAAAGAGTATTGGGTTTACAATTAGAAGATTTGTGATTGTGTTGTGGCTCCAACATTCACAAGCTACTTCTGTGTAAGCCACAGCTGTCTATAAAATAGGCATCATAATACCTATACCATGGCTGTGTGAGGCATGGGAGTATTGCAAGTAAAACACATAGCACAGTATCCTTTTATATGGCAGCTGCTTAATGCCTGTTATATGACTTTAGGCAACTTACTTAACATATCACCGTCCCTGTCTTACCTAATCATGCAAGTTCTCTGAAAATTCTATGAGCTAATAGGTATAAAAGTGCTTTGCAGACTATAAAATAACATGCATATATAGAATAAGGGAAATGTACCAACAATTGTTGGTTATTTACTAACAGCCAGGCTCACCCATGTCTCATTTCTTTTCTTTTCTTTTTTTTTTGCGGTACGCGGGCCTCTCACTGTCGTGGCCTCTCCCGTTGCGGAGCACAGGCTCCGGACGCGCAGGTTCAGCGGCCATGGCTCACGGGCCTAGCCGCTCCGTGGCATGTGGGATCTTCCCGGACCGGGGCACGAACCCGTGTCCCCTGCATCGGCAGGCGGACTCTCAACCACTGCGCCACCAGGGAAGCCCTCATTTATTTTCTTAATGAAATATCTATGTGTATCTTTTAAAAGTTCTTATCACTTTCTACCTACTATTGTAACTAAACTTCTTTGTGCATTTAGTTAGAATTAGACACCATTCTGATTAAATTTTTTGATTCATTTTTGTAATCTCCACAGTGTCTAGCACATGCTAAGTGTTCAATACATATTTTTTGAATAACTGAATTTTTTTTCTTTATATTTTGATGTCTTCAAAATTTTCTTCTTGAAAGAATGCAAACTTAAGGACAAGTTAATCTTTAATTCACCTCTGGCTCTCCGGTATTCTTAGCCCAACAATATTTACATGATAAATGCTTAATTTTTACTGACTTGAACTGAATTGATTTGATAAGTCTACCATCCAAAATGTGTTTATATGAAAACTTGACCTGAATAGAGAAATAACACAGTACATTTAGAATGCTTTCCTTTAACAGAAATGAAGAAATTTTAGCTCCTGGTTCCAGTAGAGGGATCCTCCCTTCTCTGAAAACCTGTACTATTAACTCACTAAATCACTCATTGGCATTTAGCATGTATTATCTTGTATCATATAAATTTTGTATCTATACCATCTTTCCTTGAGCATAATGTAAGTCCCAGAGTACAGACTACAGTTATTCCTTAAAGAAGCATGGTGTGGTGACAAGTGCATGAGTTTTGGTGTCAGAGAGAAGTGGGTTCAAATCCTAGTTTGGCCATTTGTCAACTATGTAACCTTATAGAGGATTCATTTTATTTCTCTGAACCTCAGTTTCATTGTCTATAAAACAGAGAAAATATCTATCTTGCAAGGTTATTAAGGATTAGAAATAATATGTATCAACTGGTAGCACACAGTATACTCTCAATAATGGTGGCTATTATAAAACCTCTTTGACTCCTCAATAATTAACAATGCCATAGATACTAAGTACACGATAATACCTATTGTTAACATAATCACATGCTTCTTATTAGGCCTACAGGTGAAATGATAAGACAAAAACATACCTGTTAGATAAGAGGTAAACTGCTTTGGACCACAGCGAATAGCATAACGTGTAGTTGTTCTCACAGCTTTTGGTTCAGTCTGCAATGTATCCCTGGGACAAAAGAGTGTTCCTTCTGATGTTTCTCCCCACCATCTCACTCGAACAAGTACACAAGCAGGAGGCTTTGTAATCTTCCATATGACTTTATTAACAGTAAGTTTCAGAAAGCAGCGTAGCTGGCCTTCAACCAGGGGTGGTAGGCTTGTAGATGGAGAAATGTCACTTAAACCTGTGGAGGAATCCAAGAATACTAAGTCAAAATTTAGTCTCAATACAGAAAACACATAATCTGCTTTTTGAATGAAAACACACAAACATTTTCATCTCTACAGAGAGAAGGCTTATTCTATTTATTCTATTTTTTTGCGGTATGTGGGCCTCTCACTGTTGTGGCCTCTCCCGTTGCAGAGCACAGGCTCCGGACATGCAGGCTCAGTAGTTGTGGCGCACAGGCTTAGTTGCTCCATGGCATGTGGGATCTTCCCAGACAGAGGCACGAACCCGCGTCCCCTGCATCGGCAGGCAGACTCTCAACCACTGCGCCACCAGGGAAGCTCTCTATTTATTCTAATACATGAGAAGTAACTAGCAAACCAGACCATAGAATAACCTATCTGGTCACTTAAGCCACCCTGACAACTAGTTAGTATTCAGGATTTGATTCAGGTTATTTTAAGTAAAGAACATACCAACTTAAGACATGCTAATACAAACTCCTCTTTAACTGAAAGATATTAAATGAAAAATACAAATACAATGATAACAGTACACAGGTTTAAAAGAATCTATGAAGTAGTTGAAATTTTTCTTCCAAGTACTGTTGTTCTGATTATTTCAATGTCCACAGTTTTTAAGATATGTTATCTTTACCTAATTCTCTTACTTTAAAACCATCACTAAACATAAAACAGCAACAACTGTCTATCAGTTCTCAAATGAAGTCTACACTTTACAACTCAGCACTTCAAGAAAGACCACCTTAAACTGTGTCTTTTCTTCCTGCCGATATCACACAATGAGGACAGAAACTATCATCTTCAGATTATGCCATTATCTTTTAGCACAGTGCTGGGTTCATAATATTTTTGGCTTTTAGACAGATAATAAAATGTAAATGAGGCAATTCATCATGGCTTTCTATAAAGCTTTCCTTTAATGACCCTGATTGTCTTCTATTCACGGTATCTTCTAACCATGACTTAGAGGAGATTTAAGAAGCCATTCCAATATTACACACACCTTTCTATTCCTCTCACTTTTCCCTGGGGAGTGGTCATGCCTCACAAGAAAAAAATATACTGGAGTCTATCAGATCAGGAATTTATATAACTAATTCTTTGGATTTCTAAAGTGAACAGCCTCTCTGCTTTCTTTAGTGAAGACAAGACCCACCATAATCTTTATGGATAACTAGTTTCAATATAAAAATTATACACAGGTGTGTACATGAGTATTACTGTATATGCATGTGGTATAATGAGGACATTCTTACGTTATTTCTATTTTGATTTTCCTCCTATCAACCAAATATGCTTGACTGGTTTGACATAGGCAGCACCAGCACTGAACACTTCCACACTTCTGTTTCATATCCTCCCTTCATTCCTGGAAGGAAAGGCATTGCCTCAAAACTGCCTTAGTTATCTTTAAACAGTTTGGATAAGGTTTATTCCCAGACTGCAACTTTAGTCCTCAATCCAATGGCTTAATGCACTATCACTACTCCTAATACCTCTTTGCCTATACTATAAAATGTAGTCACCCAGTTTTTTTGTTTTGTTTTGAGGCAGCCCTGTAGAGATTCCATTTCATTTCATGATCTGCCCTGGGTTCCCAGGGTGACTGTTCTTGCTGCAGAGCTCACATTTCCCTGGTCTCTTCATAAGCTTGCTTCTTTTTGAGCAGACTAACCTGATGAGGTCCTCTTGCTACACACTCTTCCATCACCTCAAATCCTTCACAGTAAACCCCCCCCCACTTCAACCCTACCACACTGTCACTCCCCAGTCTTTCTTCCTCTCTCCTCCACCACTATCTTTTCCCTACTCCCACCTGTAGCCCTTCATGATATATGACTCTCACGCTTCAGTCATTCAATTAACATTTACTAAATCCTGCTTCGTGTTAGTTCTTGGGGATTCAGTAATGTGTAAAACGTGATCCTTGCCTATTAGGATTATTGACATACTCTCCAACTTATTTTTCTTCCAGTTCTATGTGAACCTGCAAAGCTATACCTCTCCCCTCCCGTCCCCACACATTTAACTTTTATCAAAAACACCCCTAAGTCATAGGGATTTAAAGTACAGCACAGTAACTATAGTTAATGATAGTGTACTGTATATTTGAAAGTTGCTGTAGAGTAGATCTTAAAAGTTCTTTTCACAAGAATAAAAAAATGTTTGTAACTATGTATGGTGATGGATGCTAATTTTACGTGGTAATCATTTCGAAATATATACAAACATTATGTTGTACACCTGAAACTAACATAATGTTATATGTCAATTATACCTCAACTTTTAAAAACTAAAAACAAAACAAAACATTCCTACAATTTTTTTGTTCCCTTCCTCTGTAAGGGTTCCCTTTTAGCCTTCACTTCGTCCCATTTATTCACCCGCTTTGCGCCCTACTACAGCCCCTATATCCTTTCCATTCGCGGGAGGGCCAATTGCCCTTTTAACCTTCTGATTCCCTGGTTATTCTCCCTCCGCAATCCCTTTTTTTTTTTTTTTCTTTTAACAGGCTGCTGTGGGAGGTCTCCCTAGAATGCTTCGCGGCCTGCTCCCCCAACTCCGCCCAACTACGCTTTCCGCAACCTTTGGTCGCTCATATTACCTCTCTTCTTGCGGCTACCGTCGCCCCCAGGCCCCGGGGCTTTCCGTTGTTTCATGACGACCCCCAGCTCTTCTTCACCAACTCAACTCCGGCCCCAGCACCTAAGCCGTACCCTCCCGCCATCCCCTCCCACGGCGCTGGCGTTCCCCGGCAACCGGCGCCGCTGGGCAGCTTGGGAGGCAGGAAGAAAGCGGCTCTTCCTTTAACAGCCTCTAGGAAGCCATGAGAAAGGAAGGCGCCAAGACTCCTTCCCGCCAATAGACTACAACACCCAGGTTGCTTTGCTACACTACCTCTGCGGGTTTGGACGCTGTCGCCTCCAGCTGCGCAAGCGCAAAGCGATAAGCCCTTTGAGGACTCCATTGCCCAGGGTGCATTGCCTTCAGTAACGCTTCTCTTTCCGGCGAGGGTCGTCTAGTTCTCCGCTTGGAATCTGGGGGATCAGAGACTCTGTTACCCAGCTCCCTTTGTGGAGGCTGGTGCGCACTTCCGGTGGAAGCGCTGGGGCGAGGGGGTGGAGTTTACGGAGCCGGTGGGCGGTGCTGCTGGTAGCTGGGTGCTATCCAAAGGCGACGGGGCGTCGCTAGGGGAGCGAGCTGTGTGACCGGTTGGGCCGCACTTAGCGTGGGACGAAGCTTCGGCTACTGTTCGACTGCCTGCGGCCTCCCCTTCATGTCGGCCCTCGAGAAGAGCATGCACCTCGGCCGCCTGCCCCCTCGCCCTCCTCTACCCGGCAGCGGGAGCAGTCAGAGCGGAGCCAAGATGCGAATGGGGTACGTAACCCGTACCCCTTCTCCCTAGAGGCCAGGCCCCGGCCATTGGAGAATGGTGTCTCTGGGCGTTTAGAACGGCACGTCAATGGAGCCTAAGGATAGGAGAGAATGTTGGCGGCGGCCTGGAGACGTTTAGATGAAATAGAAGGCAGATCTGGGGACTAGGGGAGGCGCCAAGTCAATGGAAATTGGAGGATAAATAGTATTGGAGGGAGAAGGGAATGAGGCAAAGATTGAGGAAGCTGAGAGGATAGTTTAAGACATGTAGGAGGCACCTCCAGAGAAGGGGTGGAGGAGGTTTGAGAAAAGGGAGAAGAGCGGTGACAAAGGTGGAGGGGAAATCTGCCAGGGATGGTTGAGGGAAATGGGAAACGATGGAAAGAAAAGTTGAGGGGAATTAGGAGAAGAACTTGGAAAAGATTTAGGAGGAGAAAATCTTTATCTAGTTTCTCAGAGAACTAGATAATAGAAAACAGCTGGGGGAAACAGAGAACACCTGAGGCAGGGTTGGAGCGGAAAAGACAACCAGGGCGCAGAAGGTTCTAGAGAGAGTTCCTAGGGGTGTAAGAGGCAGATTCTGGGAGTGAGGGAGTGACTTAGAGATTAAGTCTCTTAAGGGGTACTGAGAAAGTGTGGAGAACAGGCCTAAGGAAAGATGGAGAACACAGCCAAGAAGACAGTTAGGGGTGATAGGAATGTGCTGAGAAGTGAGGGTAGGGAATAAGGGGAGGAGTGAGGAGGGAGAGGGCTGAGGGGCTTAGAGAGTAACCATGGGCTCCAGAGATTGAGAAATGACTAGGAATAGGGTCTAGTGAATGGCGTGCTGCAGAGGTAAGGCCTGGGAAGCTTAAAGAGGAAGATTTGGGAAATTGATTTTTGCTGGGCAAATAGGTCTGGCAGAAGCTATGTACTGATCTGATAAGATTCAATTAATGAAACACTGAGAGGAGCCACTTAAAATGTTTTGAGGGAAACCATCGTTTACTGGAATGGGAGGAGCTGTGTTGGCTTTGGGAACTTAGGTTGCTGAATGGCTTGGGCCAGGTTGGGGGATACTAAGGTGTAGGAGAGAGAGTGTAATGAGCTGAACCTGGGAGAAGTAGAAGGCAGAGGTAATTGAACAGGCAGTTGGTTTTGAGGGGTATTTGTAGTATCAGATAGGATTCTGGAGACTAGTGACTGAAAAGAGAAAAGGGGTAGGAAAAGTACTTAGGTATGTGGTAGTCAGGAGTGTGTGTTTGGGATTCTAGAGATGGGTTGGTAGACATTCTTGGAATAAGGACTAGAGAAGAAAAACCTTAGGTTCTGAAGATTAATATGTACAAAAACTGATCGAAAAGGAGATTTAGATGGGAGATACAATACTGTGAAAGTATGTCCTAGCAATGAAGAGAAAGGAGAATCCTGTAAATTACAACAGTGGAGTAGAGGAGTGGTGAGAATGGTTGGAAAAACTGGGGAAGGAAACTAAGAATTGAAGTGGAAAGCTGACTGTGAGACACAGTAGAAAACTGAGAAAACCTTGACAAGTGAAGATAGGTCGATGGATGCACAATACAATGAGGTGGTAGAAGCCTACCTGTAAGGTAAAATGAAGATCGTTTTGGCTTTGGAAGACAAAGGTAGGACTGTAACATGATTAAGGAGGATCTGGAAGCTGATCCATAGGCGATTATTTGGGAAAATTAACCTGGACTATAAAATTAATGTAACGTTTATTGTTCGTATGTATCTTAGTTGCTACCTTTCTTAAACTAAACTTTGATCTTTCAGTATTCCAGCACTCTTCTCTAAAATATATATAAAAATACTAGCTTTTTAATAACCATATATCCTTCAGATAAGTTAGAGCTTAGCTTCTCACTTTATCAAAAGTTCTCTGAAGATGAAGAACTGAAGAAAAATACTAAGAAAAAGTAAAATCAACTGATTAGATTATTAGTAACTTAACCTCTTTAAATAGATGCTTTCGTCCTCCTAATTTAGGTTAACTGCTTATCCTGGAAGATAAAGTTCTTTAGAAAAACGCTTCTTTATAGTACTGTGAAGAGAGGAGCATATATTGGTGAATTTTATGTGGTCCTCAAGTAGCTTATTTTCCTGTATTTTTATTTCCTATTTCCTTATTGGAACATAGGCATGCCTCATGTAAGCCTAATGTTAATGATAATGTAGACTGTCTCCTCTTCTAGAATCATAAAGCTGGAAGAGAGTCTCTGAGACCTATTGTGTTTTTTGGATTCATAGTTGTTATCATTGGCAATACTTAATGTGAGTTGTGTGTCTTATTCCTTTGCAAATACTCTAGGATTCAGTCTTCCTTTTTCCTCAGTCAGACCTGATTTATGAAGTCTCACGTCTACCAATTTCAAATCATTCTTCTTTATTTCTAACTTCTTCTCACTTGCTTTTTTTTTACTCTTTCCATCTTTTCCACTCCCCAGTCCATCTCTTACTCTCAGGTTGGACCTGTTCCTTATATGACTTACTCTTTCACCTATTTTTCATATTCTCTTGCCTTCAGTTTCAGTAAACCTTATTTAGATATGTTTGCATATTCAGGGTGGTTTTGAGTTTTTGGTTTTTCCTGAGTTTCCATGGTTTTGTTTTTCCAAATGGATTTAGTAATTCCAGAGTATTGCTGGATAAAGCAATAATAACAATTACTTTTTTTTTCTTTTTTTTTTTTTAAGTGAGTACTATGTGCCAGGCATTGTGATAGTAGCTTTATGTATGTTATTTCTCAGGTAAGGCCTGAAATCCTGGTTTTATTGTTCCTTGATAGATGCCAGTAGATGATACCCAAAACAGTGGTTTTGAACTTTTTAATTAAAGATTTTGGAGCTCTGATTTTAGAGCCCTACTTGCAACTGGTATTAGTCTGTTAGGGTTGCCATAACAAAAATACTGTATTTTTTTTAAGAGTGCTAGAGGCTGACCAAGATCAAGGCACCAGCAGATTCCGTGTCTGGTGAGGACCACTTCTTAGTTCATAGATGGCAGTCTTCTCGCTGTGTCCTTACATGTGGCAAGGAAGAAGAGAGCTCTGTGGGGTCTCTTTTATAAGGGTACTAATCATATTTATGAAGGCTACACCCTCATGACCTTATCACCTCCCAAAGGCTCCACCTTCAAATGCTGTAGAGGTTATTGGAGATTAGGATTTAAAGTGAATTTTGGGGGGCACAGAATTTCAGTCTATAACACCTGGTATGCTTGAGGGTGTTTTTATTTTATTTATATATATATATTTTAATTTAATTTAATTTATTTTTTTATACAACAGGTTCTTATTAGTCATCAATTTTATAAACATCAGTGTATACATGTCAATCCTAATCGCCCAATTCATCATACCACTATCCCCACCCGCCTCTGGCTTTCCCTCCTTGATTTCCATACGTTTGTTCTCTACATCTGTGTCTCAACTTCTGCCCTGCAAACCAGTTCATCTGTACCATTTTTCTAGGTTCCACATAAATGCGTTAATATACGATATTTGTTTTTCTCTTTCTGACTTACTTCACTCTGTATGACAGTCTCTAGATCCATCCACGTCTCAGCAAATGGCCCAATTTCGTTCCTTTTTATGGCTGAGTAATATTCCATTGTATATATGTACCACATCTTCTTTATCCATTCGTCTGTTGATGGGCATTTAGGTTGCTTCCATGACCTGCCTATGGTAAATAGTGCTGCAGTGAACATTGGGGTGCATGTGTCTTTTTGAATTATGGTTTTCTCTGGGTATATGCCCAGTAGTGGGATTGCTGGAGCATATGGTAATTCTATTTTTAGCTTTTTAAGGAACCTCCATACTGTTCTCCATAGTGGCTGTATCAATTTACATTGCCACCAACAGTGCAAGAGGGTTCCCTTTTCTCCACACCCTCTCCAGCATTTGTTGTTTGTAGATTTTCTGATGATGCCCATTCTAACTGGTGTGAGGTGATACCTCATTGTAGTTTTGATTTGCATTTCTCTAATAATTAGTTATGTTGAGCAGCTTTTCATGTGCTTCTTGGCCATCTGTATGTCTTCTTTGGAGAAATGTCTATTTAGGTCTTCTGCCCATTTTTGGATTGGGTTGTTTGTTTCTTTAATATTGAGCTGCATGAGCTGTTTATATATTTTGGAGATTAATCCTTTGTCCATTGACTCGTTTGCAAATATTTCCTCCCATTCTGTGGGTTGTCTTTTTGTCTTGTTTATGGTTTCCTTTGCTGTGCAAAAGCTTTGAAGTTTCATTAGGTCCCACTTGTATATTTTTGTTGAGGGTGTTTTTAAAATCACTACTTTAGTACATTCCATTACCATTTGAGAGGCTATAAGTTATTAAAATCATTTGACCATTTTTCAACATGTTTTTGGTTCATGAATAGTACTCTGTTTCTATAATTATCTCTTACATTTTTATAGTGCTTTAACTGACATATATTAGTTTGTATTATTCCATGAGGTAAGTTAGGGCAAGGGTTAATATTTTCTTTTAATGAGGAAACTCAAATGTTCATTGACTTACCTAGGATCACAGAATCATGAAGTGGCAGAAACAAGACTTCAGAAACCCAGACTTTAGATTTGTAGTCCGTTGTTCTTGTTATTCCTTGGTGCAAAGAGACTGGTTTGAAGTGATAATGATCTGAGTTTGAAGGTTAGCTTGAGTATTTATTTTAGTTAAGTCATTTAACCTCTCATAGTCTGCTGCTTATCTCTAAAACTGGGATACTTCTGCTTACCTTAAAGGGCTGTGAGAATGAGATAATATGTGAAAAGCAGTTATGCCTCCTGACACATAAGCTCTTAAGGAATGATAACTAGTAAATTATTATATGTTGAGAACAATGAGAAAGGCTCATTCTTTATGAAGTAGAAGCACTCCTTTCAGTATCTTATAATGTCAACTCTTTCCCCTCAAGCTGTGTATTTATTCATATCTGATCAGATAGTTTTTCATTCAACTTCTTAAGTTTATTACGGATATCAGGCCTCTTAGGAAGGCTTTAAGGGGCTGTTCACACAGATGGAGAAATAAAGGGCAAAGTGGAGTGATTTGCTCAAGGTCACATATTAAGTTACTAAAAGAATGAAATCTTCGTGTATCTGTTTACGTTGATTATCAATTTCAAAAAAATTAAGTTATAGGGCTTCCCTGGTGGTGCAGTGGTTGAGAGTCTGTCTGCCGATGCATGGGACACAGGTTCGTGCCCCGGTCTGAGAAGATCCCACATGCTGTGGAGTGGCTGGGCCCGTGAGCCATGGCCGCTGAGCCTGTGTGTCTGGAACCTGTGCTCTGCAACGGGAGAGGCCACAGCGGTGAGAGACCCGCGTAACACACACACACACACACACACACACACACACACACACAAAATTAAGTTATAATTCACATACCATAGAATTCATTCACCCTTTCAGAGTATACAGTTCAGTGATTTCTAGTATGTTCAAGGTTGTACAATCATCAGCACTAATTCCAGAACATTTTCATCATCCCGTAAGGAAACTACTTACCTGTTAGCAGTTACTCCCCCTTCCCCCAGCCCCTGGCAGCCATTAATCTATTTTCTGTCTCTGTGGATTTGCCTATTCTGGAGATATGTAAATAAAACCATATAGTATGTGGCCTTTTGTGACTGGCTTCTTTCACTTAGCATAATGTTTTCAAGTTTCATCTATGTTTTAGCATATATAAGTAGTTCATTTTTTTTTTTTTTGGCTGAATTCCATTGTATAGGTATACCACAGTTTAATCATTTATCAGTTGCTGGACACTTGGGTTGTTTCCAGTGTTTTTCTGTTATGAATAATGCTGCTGTGAATATTCACATGCAGAGCTCTATGTGGAAATAATGTTTGCATTTCCTTGGATAATTACCTAAGAAAGGAATTGCTGGGCCATATGGTAAGTTATGTTTAACTTTTTAAGAAACTGCCAAATTGTTTTCTGGAGTGGCTTTTTGAAGCTTTTTATGTATCAGGGATATTTTTTTCCTTATAAGTGTTAAAAATATTTTTCCAAGTTGCCTTTTTACTTTGCTTATGATATTTTTTGCCATGTAAAAAAGTTGTTTTTAAATTTTAATGTACTCAGATCTATCTAGCAAAATCCATTGCTTCTGGATTTTGGATTGCAGAAAGACATTTCCTTCTCCCAGCTTGTAAAACGATTCATATATTTTTTTCCCTAGGACCTGTATGCTTTCTTTTCTTGCATCCATCTTGTTTATCTTGATGTGCAAAGTGAGGAACAGATCTAATTTTATCTTTATCCATATGCTATCCAGTTGTTGTAACACAATTTATTAAAAAGTCCTTTTCCCATTATGTGAATTTCTCATCTATAAAAATTAGTCCTTTTCCCCACTAGTTAAAATGACATTTTTATCATACACCAAATTTCTACATAGATTTGGGTCTGTTTATGAATTTTCTTTCCTTTTCCCTCGGCCTATTTATTTATGTGCCATCACTATGCTTTAAATTGGAGAAGCATTATTATGTTTTAGTAAATGGTAGAGGTAGCTTCCCGTTCATTCTTTTTCAGGGTTTTCCTGGCTCCTCTTACTTGTTTATTCTTACAGATAAACTTTCTAATCAACTAGACTAGTGCCTAATAGTGTTTTTTTGGCATTATATTAAATATGTAAATTAACTTAGAATAAACATTTTTATGATGTTGCGTCTTCCCTGAAATATGTTTTTCAATTTGTATAAATCCCTTTTGAAGGAAAACTATTTCAGATCCCAAGTACTAACGTGTTATATTTATTGTTCTACATTATATTATGTAATGTAAACATAATGTTTAACATTAAATATGTACAAAATAAAACTAGGGATAAATTCCTGTGTATAAGAGTAAATTCCATGTTACTCTTATATAATTATAAAACTCAATAGGTTTACTATTTAAATACAACTAAACCTACAAAATTCCTCAAATTCAGATTAACAATATTACATTAATGTGAAATAATCTAATTTTCTGTTAATAGCTTGTGATTTAAACGGAAATATTATTTATTGAAATAAGTAATATTTTTTATAAATAAGTTCAGAGTTGATTCAGTTATTCATCTGTATCAATCATGACCCAGGCTTTTTGTATCCTTTCTTTTTCCATCCTTAGAAATGTTGGCTTTTCCTCCTCTTGCTTGTCACCTTATGGTTGCAGGATGGTTGCTGCAACTCCACTTGCAGATAAAAAGGAAGGAACAAGGGCAAAGACCTTTTCCTAACTTAGCTTGTCCCTGTTTTTTTTTCCTAGAATGGGAAACTCCGCAGCAGGTTTTTCCCTTAAATCTCTTGGTCCAGAACTGGTTCACATGTACATCCTAAAACCAGTCCCTGGCAGTAGGGAATGGGATTACTATGACTGGTTTAGACCAATTCTGATTTATTCCTTTGGGCTGGAGGAAAGATAACAAAAGATCTCTACTAGCTACCGAAACAATTTGGAATTCTGTTAGGGAATACAGAGTGGTGGGAAGTGGGAAAGGAGTGTCTGGAGTAGAGAGTAAACAGCATCTGTTTGGAGTCCTGACATTAACAAGTGGGGGAGACTAATCTGACTTCAAATTCCCTACTGTTTTCATTGCTGCACAGGTATAGGAAGTGATTTCTTTCTTTCCTTCCCCCCACCACTTCCTCTTTATGCCAGGTTTGAGCCGCTTGACCTGAGCACTTCTGAGTGAATGTCCGTTTTTCCATTTTGCTAGACTTACTGCCAGCAAATCTTTTTCTCCAAAATTGGGTAATTGGAATTTTTTTTAACCTAATGAGCCTTTCTTGTCATGTTACTTGATGTCAGATTTGAGGAAACACCTCTGGTTAGTTAGGAAAAACTTTTTCCTTCATGATGTGAAATAGTTTCTTGTAGAGAAGAAAGTTTTAAGTAATAGCACTATTAAGAGGATGGTCCACTTATATACCACACTTAGTACTTCAAATACAGTATTGACAACCAGTCCCAAGCACATACTACCAATATAGTTGACGCTTGAACAACAGGGAGTTAGGGGTGCCCACTCTCCCCACAGTGGAAAATCCAGGTATAACTTACAGTTGACCCTCCATATACCATGGTTCAGTGTCTTTGGATTCAACCAACCTCCAATTGTGCTGTATTTACCATTACAATTGTGTGGTATTTACTATTGAAAAAAATCCTTGTATAAATGGACCCATGCAGTTCATACTGTGTTGTTGAAGGGTCAAGTGTACTACACTACTACAATTGACGATTGGTTGAATTCATGTGTTTGAAATCTTGAATACAGAGGGCCCACGGATATGGAGGGCCAACTGTAAGTTATACACAGATTTTCAGTTGTTCAGAGGGTCTCACACACACTCTACTCCTCCTCCCATGTTGTTCAAGGGTCAACTCTATATTTTGAAGATTGAATAAGAGATTAAGTTGAAAATTCTGGTCATTCCAAACCATAGCAGAAGGCTGAAGTTGTTTACCATCAGTCCTTTTCCACCATGCCTCTGTGTGTGTCCTTTGCCATGGACTTTTTCCAGGTGTAAGTGGGAATCCTATCTGCCACTAGTAAGCCATGTGGCTTGGTCAAGTTTTCCTCTTCCTGGGCCTCAGAAAGAACTCTGAGGTGTAGTAGAAAGAACTCTTTGGCACCAGACATGCTTGAGTTTAAATCCAAGCTCCATTGCTATGGGAAGTGGCTCTGGGCAATGTATCTTATGTTTCTGAGCCTGTATTTCTCATTTTTAAAGAGAATATTTTTCTTGCAGAATTCAAAATCCTACTTGATACATAATAGACAGCTAATTATTCCCTTCCATAAAGTAAGATTTGGGTTAGATGATCTCTAATAGCATGATCCAGTATGTAGTTTTCGAATCTAAGTCTGCTGCTTTAATAAGATGCCCTTATCAACAGTAATGAACATACCAAACTATCATGACCTCAGATAGCCATTTGGTTGCCTTCTTTCCATTCTTTCCATCCTCTTCAGTGTTGCTAATGAGGCCTTTTTTTATTTTAATCAGTGGTGCCTTGATTTAAATAGCTGGCTGCAATTAAACTTCAGTATTTTGTCTCCACTACAAGACTCCTAAACTGGAGAATTTGTGACATCAGTGACTAGGACTGCTACTGTGCAGCTCATGACTCATTAATAACTCTCCTATCAGACTTAAGCAGCTTAGTAGATGTTGAAGTATACTATGTCTTTGGATTTGAGACATTCACTTAAAAACATACAACTTATATTTCCTATTCTTTGTTCTCTAAGTAGGCAGGGAAAATTTTTCTTCCCTCTTTTCATCCTTCCCCTCCCTTATTTCCTTAGCAGTTGATATATAGCAGTCATATAATTTTGTTGGTTTTGGTTATTATCGCCTAGTAGGCATCATCACATAGTAGTCAATGAGTACATCCTCTATGCCTCCATAACCTTCTGTAGATATAACACTTATCCCTCTAACTATAATTATTGGTTGACTGTCTACTTCTCAAGACTGTGAGCTTCTTAAGGGTAGGAATAGTGTCTTAGTTTCCCTGGTGTCTAACATGCTGACTACGTAAGTGCTAACTGAACGAGCAACCAAAATCCTAGACCTATTTAGCCTCATTCTATAAGGAAAATCTTACTTCCTTACCAGTTCCATTAAGATGGCGTAACTAAAGCTATACTCCCTTTCTTCTGAAAGCTGTTTTTCACTTCATAAAATAATACAATTCATACTTTATTTCAGCATCAACACTTAGGTAGAATGTGTTGTGAGTGTTTACAAATACATTGTCCAATTTGAGATTTAAAATATTCATATGGTTGAAACTCACACTTGGATTTAGTCTCTTGTATGTGAAGATTCATGCCTGTTGCTTAGTTTTACTTTATTAAAATTTGACAATCCATATCTTCCTCTCTCGTTCCCCAAACCTGAAAGCAAGTCCATTACTATAAGAGAGCAAATGTCAATTAGTAATTATTTTCAGCCCAGCTGCATTTTATAGGATTGGGTTTTTCTGCCCTTACTCAATTTCTGTCTTACTCTCTAAGAGAGAAGCCTATTTTCCAATGAGGCTGTATCTACACACTGGTGACTCCAGCAAGTGTAGGGATGAGAGCAAGAAGTCTACTGTTAAAAGTAGCATTAAAAGTTCTCCATAGTCATGTCCCAGGCAATGTCAATTTTCTAAATGTTTCTTGTACTTACCAACTGCCAGGTTTATTTTACTTTCGAGGCCTCCCATATCACTTTTTCAAGCCATTCCCATCCTCAGATCCTTGAAGCTCTTTCAGACTATTCTAGCTCATTCATTTGCTCTGTCCCTCCTCTGAGCATCTGTAGCACTTTCTGTCATTTCTTCTTATTTGCCAATTGTTGTGCGTTACTACTTGGTATTGTGTTTTTTAATTGCTATGTCAAATTTATTATGGTAATTTTATGGTAATTTAAATGGGTGATTACCATAAATATTATCATAATTTATATTTCATGTTTTTATTTTGTTTTTGTGTTTTTGGTTTTTTTTAGTTT
The DNA here is from genome assembly GCF_949987515.2 of Delphinus delphis. NCBI lineage: Eukaryota > Metazoa > Chordata > Mammalia > Artiodactyla > Delphinidae > Delphinus > Delphinus delphis. The sequence goes on along the minus strand of NC_082690.1, from coordinate 58,608,331 downwards.
CCTCAATAAAATTGGAGGTCTCAGAGTACAGGAGCCTTTGTTTTTATTTCTTTGTGTATTCTACAGTAGCACAGTTTAAAAAGTTCTCATAAGGTTTGATTTAATAGACATGTGGCACACAACATTCATATAAAATGAGATCCTGAAGCTTTTCCTGATTATCCAGCCTGAACTGATCTTTCCATTTTCTGTCCTTTTGTAGCACCTATCATTTATACCAGGGCTTGGCAAACTTTTTCTGTAAGTATTTTATGCTTTGCAGGCCATAGTTTTTGTGGCAAATACTCAGTTCTGCCCTTGTAAGGTGAAAGCAGCCATAGACAATATGTAAATGAATGTAATTGTATTCCAGCTACATTTTTTTTGGTGTCACTGAAATTTGAATTTTATGTAATTTTCTCATGTCTTTAAATACTCCTCTCTTTGTTTTTCCCCTCCACAACCTTTAAAAATATAAAGACCATTTGCAGCTCATGAGCCACACAAAAACAGGGGGTGTGGGTGGCTGGATTTGCACACAGGCCAACCCCATAGTTTGCCAACCCCATGTCAGTATGATTAGCTCTGTACTTCTGTTGTCTTGTAGTAGAAAGAATAGGTTTTAAATCAGCAAACTAGAATTCTCTTCCGGGCTTTACTACATACTGCTTATACACTTGACTATTATTAAAATGTGGGTAATACTAACTTCACAGTTTTGTTTTTGAGGAGAAAGATATACATATGTGGAATTACTATTTAAATAGTAAAGCTATGTAGTGGAAACTTATTTACTGTATTTCATAAATTCTAAGATACATTTCTTTTCATATTTGAAACGATAGTTTCTTAATAATTGCTCTTGGTCAGGTAAGCTGTAACTTGGTTCTCATTGCCTGTACATGAGTGAACACCAAGACCAGTATCAAAACTTACTAAATAGGTGTTGGCAGCTTGGAAGAAAATCCTGGAGACAAAAGTGGAGCACTCTTTTAATCACTAAGAGCTGAATGGCTGTGAGGTGGGGCGGGTGTTCAATCAGATGAGTTAAGCAATATTCCTAAAGTGAGAGTCAAAAGTAAGATAGGTCTTTCTACATAATAGTAAAGTCAGCATGTGAGCTGGTGTTTAGTTTAGTTTTGTTTTTTAGTTATTGAAGTACAGTTGATTTACAATGTGTTGATTTCTGCTGTACAGCAAAGTGATTCAGTTATACATAATACATATATATATTCTTTTTTAAAAATTTATTTACTTTTGACTGCATTGGGTCTTCATTGCTGCGTGCGGGCTTTCTCTAGTTGCGGTGAGTGGGGGCTACTCTTCGTTGCAGTGTGCGGGCTTCTCATTGCGGTGGCTTCTCTTATTGCGGAGCATGGGCTCTAGAGCGCAGGCTCAGTAGTTGTGGCGCACAGGCTTAGTTGCTCCGCAGCATGTGGGATCTTCCCAGACCAGGACTCGAACCTGTGTCCCCTGCATTGGCAGGCGGATTCTTAACCACTGTGCCACCAGGGAAGTCCCCAGAAGTGAAATTTTAAAACTTTGATTATTAACAGTATATTTCTATCCTTCTATGATTCCATATTTATATCCCTCTATCTTTATCCTACTAAGAAAATATAGCCCAGGTTGTTGTGAGGATTAAATTAAGATAATGCTTGTAAAGTGCCCAGCATAAATACATGTGTGTCTGGTTTGTTTCATTTAATTCTTCTCATCCTTTTAATTAAACCAGCTTTTCCTTAAGCATAAGAACCATGGTTCAGGATATATTAATATCACTTTATTTTATTATTCTTTAAATAAATAAATTATTTATTTATTTATTTTTGGCCGCATTGGGCCTTCATTGCTGCACGCAGTCTTTCTTTAGTTGTGGCGAGCGGTGGCTACTCTTCGTTGTGGTGCGCCGGCTTCTCATGGCCGTGGCTTCTCGTTGCAGAGCACAGGCTCTAGGCGCGCAGCCTTCAGTAATTGTGGCTCACGGGCTCTAGAGCACAGGCTCAGTAGTCGTGGCACATGGGTTTAGTTGCTCCGCAACATGTGGGATCTTCCTGGACCAGGGCTCAAACCCATGTCCCCTGCATTGGCAGGCAGATTCTTAACCACTGTGCCACTAGGGAAGCCCAATATCACTTTCAATTCAGTTTTCTGTGTTAATCACCTGAACTACATCATTATTATTAGCTGAATTTCATCACAAATAGCATTTTAGTGTATTATGGCTAAATAGACTTGGAAATGGAGCTTCCCAGAGAATCTACCAATATTTCATTATACTGTTAATCAGGGGAAATGTACTTCAGTTTTTCCAACAACCTACTTTACAAACCTTTGGAATATAAATCCATTTTTAAGTTGGAGAATATGCTGACTTTTTTTTTTCACTGAATATTGGGAAATTGTATTCTTTACTGGTAATTAGAGGATTTGTACTTTTGCCTCTTCCCTATCCAGGTCATTGTTTAATAAAAATAGCACTTCAAATTTTTATAGCATTTGGTTTAATAAAATCTTCATACCGGACATAATCTTTGTGAATCCTTCTCTGACCTGGTTCCCTCCCCATAAGTGTCCTGAGCAAGATTGAATGTCCCATCTGTGAGCTCTCATGGTACGCTAGGCTTATTTCTGTCATAGCTATAGTATACAGTGACTGTTTACTTCCTATTTCCCTCCAGACATGAGCTCTTTTAGGGAATTTCGGGCCTGCTGATTTCCCTAGTGTCTAGCAAGTATATCAGGGCCTACAATACAGGGCATAGTCAAATGTCTGTTTAATTGGAATTAAGTTACCTGTTTATATATAAGCAAGTTGTGACTGGGAAGAATCTCTCAAATAATTGCCCTAAAGATATTTGCTTTTTGTCTTTTTTCCTGGATCATTATGGCATTCAGGTGAGTCTGGGGAAGGTGTTATGTGGCCATTGGTTCTGAAATATACTTCATTAGGATTTTCTGTATGGATTTTATTGGCTTTTAAACTCTGACCTCAAACCTGCTTGCTTTCTTCCTATTGTGATATGTCTAAGCAGTATAGTAACTTACATGCGTTCTGATGACTGAATATCGCCACACACATTAAGAGAGTGAACAGCTCCATTTGGTCCTTGCAAAATATCAAAAAGCCTTGTATTCTATCTGCTTTTTTGCTTTCATTCCTGATGTCTCACTGGTTGTATTTTTGTTTGAGGCCAGATCATTTTAGTAGAATTGTCATTATATCCTTTTTTCTATTTACTTTTAGAGTTTTGGAAAAAGAAGTTACTAATTATGCTGTTCTGATGTTAGGTGAATGGTAGAAATAAAATTTAGAAAATTTTCTAACTTGAGTAAAGCAGAATTCTTTATTATCAGAGGTATAAGATTATAGTCGTTCTTGTGCTGCAGCAGTCTGTCCACATCCATTTAAAACAAAGCATGGGGATATAGTAATAAAACAATCATGTGCCTCTTATGGAGCTGATATTCTCATGGGGAGAGGCCAACAATAAAGTAAAAGCATAGAGAATATGGTGTCCACTACAGATTTTAAAAATTTGGTAACCACACACCTAGATATTTAAACATGCTCCTTTGTCATGGATGTTATTTTGAGGGAAAAGTTTGAGAGATACTAAGATTAAACCTAACTCCAAAATAATGATGGCTTAACACTCACCATCCTCCCAATCTCTGCCAGTGCTCACTTCTGTTCACCCTTCTTCTCTTGTATTATCTTGAATAAAATAAAATTCCAAGAAAAATAAAAAAATAAAACAAAGTATGTTTTTGTGTGATCTGACTCAGCAGGTTCGAAGTTCCCATAAACTAAGCATCTTATCTGAAAATGGTTGTAAGTGAGGTTAGGTTTCATTCATTTGCTTGAAACTACATTGTATGTTGGGCCAATGTCTAATGCAGGACTGTGTGAAATGCCACTGTTTCCATTTTTGGATTCCATGATGCCCAATTAACATTAACACTCTCATCAATGGCCAACAGAGAAAAGTATTAGGGATAGGATGTAGGATTTTCAAGCACATGGTAAATCAGTATATAGTAAGCTGGAACTCTTTTAAAAGGTCTCCTCTGTTCTTTCTTTGTGAATGACATCAGAAAAACTTGAGAATTGTCTTTGATTCTTCCTTTCCACTCCGCCCTTCTGTTTTCTCCCATCATTTTCATTATAGTTGTAAACCTTGACTTTCTTCTTAGTCTCCATGGTACTTCGGCTTGCTGTAAGGGTCCTCAACCAATCATTTTCCCTACAGCAGGAACCAATCCTCTTTCACCTCTTCCTGGGGATTTCTGGGTGCTCATTCTTAGCTTTGATGATTTAAAGAATGGAGAGAGAACCTAGTATTATTTTGAGGGTAGTATTGAAAACTGATAAGGAAGTGATCCTAAGAATAAGACTAGCTGATCTGCTTTCTATGCTGTTGGATGAGTTACTGATATTTAACCTCCCTTGGCTTTACTTTTCTCATTTGCAAAAGAGGAATAATAGTAGCTACCCTAGAGAGTTGTTGTTGAAATTAATTCATTAATTCATCTCCATTTTCTCCCCAAACCCCATGAAATTAAAGTAATTTGGAAAAAGGAATGTGATCAAAGGACAAAGAAGAGGAGGGAAGATAAGATACCAAGATTTAGGAAGGTAGCAAGTTGAAGAATGTTAACTCACTAACAGAGAAGAGCAAACTGAAAACTACCCACAGAAGGAGAAAGTGCAGACTAATCCATATCACAACCCCATAAATGCTCAGGAATTATAGGTGCTAGGTACCTCTGAAAGGGCTCTAAAAACAGGAGGATTGATTGACTCTATTAGACTCCCAGATCTTCTCCTTTCCCTCAATTTATTGAAAATAAATTTCTCAATAATGGGAGACAGGTTAACTTTTGGAGGAATTGAACCGGATGGCTCTGGACTCAGTAGGCTTATGCGGGCAAAGATAAAGCAACTGGATGAAACAGGTATTAAGTGAAGGTACATGTTGTGTCTTCTAAATATGTTCATGGCTTTCTCCTTTACCTCCCTCAGGTCTTTGCTTAAAGATGCCTTTCCTGATCACTGATTTAAAATTACATTCCTTCCCAACCTGATATTCATTGTCCCCCTTCCTGGCTTTACGTGGCACTTATTGCTACCTTGAAAATTTTTGCTATGTCTCCTTCTACTGAGTGTTAACACAAGAGTAGCGGGTTTTGTCTTTTGTTCACTTCAGTATTCCCAGTGCCTAAAATAGTATCTCATAGGTGCTCAGTGAGTATCTGTTGAGTGAATGAACAAATGAGACTATTCAGTTTCTTTTCCCGAAGGCTCACAGCTAGTCTTATGTCCCCAGGCAGAAGATTGGAGGATTCCTCTCTGGAGCAATGACTGGCCTAAGAGAAAAGACACACAGATATTGATATTTGGTGGAAGAGTCCCCCATTTAAAAGGCTGGGTCTCTACTTGATAACTGTACGGTGATATTCAATAGTCAACAAACCCTGCTTTTTCATAGACTCACCAGCCATCCAGGGAAATCCTCTAACACAAAAGACAGGCAAAGACAAAATGGGAAAAGGAAACAATAATGCATAGAACAAAAGAAAATACTAAAAAACCTAATATCTCTCGTCAGAGACAAGAGACAGTATGGCATCTGTGAAACAAGAACAGGATGCTCTTTTACAAAAAAAGGAACCTTGTTTCAGAGAACAAAATGTAAATGTTGGGAATGAAAACATGTATAGTAGATATAAATTAAATATAAGAGAAAGTTTAAGGTATCTCCTAGGAAGAAGCTTGTTCTACATTAAGATTAAAATTTAGAAATAGGTATAAAAAGGTTCTTACAAAGAAATCTCAACAGCCATACTCCAATATAAAATAAAAAATTTTTTAAAGTGGTAAGAGATGACAAAAAAAAACCCTATAAATTAAAAAAAAAAAATCTCCACAGCAGTACCTCAATTAGAAGTTGATAGAAGAATGCCCTAAAGTTTGAGAAAGAACATCTAACCTAAAATGGTTTTGGCTAATATTTGCCTACTATGTCTTTGTCCATTTTTTAAATTTGGGAACTTTTTGTCTCTTTTTAAGTAGTATATAGCTAGAATTAAAAAAAAAATCTCATCTGAGGGTATTTCAGACCTAGAGTATTCTTATTCTTATTTTGGTTTTTTTTATTCGTTTTTTTTTTTTTCGCGGTACGCGGGCCTCTCACTGTTGTGGCCTCTCCCGTTGCGGAGCACAGGCTCCGGACGCGCAGGCTCAGCGGCCATGGCTCACAGGCCCAGCCTCTCCGCGGCATGTGGGATCTTCCCAGACCAGGGCACGAACCCATGTCCCCTGCATCGGCAGGCAGACTGTCACCCACTGCACCACCAGGGAAGCGCCTTATTTTGTATTTTGTTTCATCTGACCTGTGTTCCTTTTTCTCATTCCATTTTTTTTCTCTATTAGTGTACTAACGATATAATCTATTCTTTGAATGTTCCCCATCATTTTTTGGTAACAACTTTATTGAGATAGAATTCACATACCATACAACTGAGTCATTTAGAGTGTACAGTGTTTTTTTTAAGCATATTCCCAGAGTTCTGCAGCCATTACCACAATTTAGAACATGTTCAGCACCCCAAAAAGAAACTTTATAGCCATGAGCAGTTAGCCCTCACTTTCCCCCAAACCAACCAATCTGCTTTCTGTCTCTATAGATACACCTAATCTGGACATTTACAATAAATGGAATTAAATAATATATGTGCTCTTTTGTGACTGACCTTTTTTGCTTACCATAATATTTTCAGGGTTCATCTATATTGTGGCATGTTTAATATTTCATTCCTTTTATTGCCGAATAATATTCCATTGTATGGATATATACCAAATCTTATTTATCCATTCAACAATTGATGGACATTTGAGTTGCTCCTACTTTTTAACTATTATGAACAATGCCGATATGAACATTCTTATACAAGTTTTTATGTAGAAATATGTTTTCATGTCTTTTGGGTATACCTAGGAGTAGAATTGCTAGATCATGTGGCATCTCTCTGTTTAACCTTTTGAGGAACTGTCAAACTGTTTTCCAAAGCAGCTGTACCATTTTATATTATCATCAGCAATGTATGTGGGTTCTAATTCTCTACATTCTTGCCAACACTTGTCATTGCCAGTCTTTTTGTTTATAGCCATCTTAGTGGTGTGAAGTGGTTCTTTGTGTGGTTTTGATTTGCATTTCCCTAATAACTAATGATGCTGAATATCTTTTCATGTCCTTATTGACCATTTGTATACCTTCTCTGGAGGAATGTCTATTCAAATCCTTTGCTCATTAAAAAAATGGGTTGTCTTTGTATTGAGTTATGAGTTCTTTATATATTCTAGATACAAGTTCCTTATCAGATCTATGATTTGTGGGTATTTTCTCCCATTCTGTGGCTTATCTTTCATGTTTTTAATGGTGTCCTTTGTTTTTGTTTTTATTTCGGCTGTGCCGCAAGGCTTGTGGGATCTCAGTTCCCCGACCATGGATTGAACCCCGGCCTGGGCAGTGAAAGCGCCAAGTCCTAACTACTGGACTGCCAGGGAATTCCCTTTAATGGTGTCCTTTGAACCAAACATTTTTAAGTTTGATAAAGTTCAATTTATTTTTTTTCTCATGCTTTTAGTATCATATCTAAGAAGCCTTTGCCTAACCTAGGGTCATGAAGATTTATGCCTATGTTTTCTTCTTAGAGTTTTATAGTTTTAGCTCTTACATAGAGGTCTATGATCCATTTTAAGTTTTGTTTTGTTTTGTTTTGTTTTGTTTTGTTGCAGTACGCGGGCCTCTCACTGTTGTGGCCTCTCCCGTTGCGGAGCACAGGCTCCGGACGCACAGGCTCAGTGGCCATGGCTCACGGGCTCAGCTGCTCCGTGGCATGTGGGATCTTCCCGGACCGGGGCATGAACCCGTGTCCCCTGTGTCGGCAGGCGGACTCTCAACCACTGCGCCACCAGGGAGACCCTTAAGATAATTTTTATATACGATGTGAGGAATGGGTTCAGCTTTGTTCTTTTGCATGTGGATATCCATTGTCCCAACACCATTTAATGAAAGGGCTCCTCTTTCCTCCTTGCATTATCTTGGCACGCTGGTCAAAAATCAATTGACCATAAATGTTTGGGTTTATTTTTTAACTCTCAATTCTATACCATTGATTTATATATTTGCCTGTATACCAGGATCACACTGTATTTATTACTATAGCTTTGTAGCAAGTTTTGAAATCAAGAAGTATGAGTCTTACAACCATGTCTTTCCTTAAAATTTGTTTTGACTCGTCTGTGTCCCTTGAATTTCCATGTTAATTTTAGGATTAGCTTGTCAATTTCTGCAAGGAAGTTAGATACAATTTTGTTAGTTATTACTTTGTATCTGTGAATCAGTTTGGGGAATATTGCCATTTTAGTAATAATAAATCTTCTAATCCATGAATATGGGATGCCTTTCTATTTATGTATATCTTTTTAAATTTCAGCAATGTTATATCAGTGCTATTATAAATGGAATTGTTTTCTTAATTTCATTTTTGGATTGTTTATTTCAAGTGTATAGAAATACCATTGATTTTTGTATATTGATCTTGTATTCTGCAACTTTACTGAAATTATGTACTAGTTCTTACAGTTTTTTAATGGATAACGTAAGATTTTTGCCTTAGACATTTTAACATGCATACTTAATATATAAAAGGGCAAGTTAGGGACTTCCCTGGTGGCGCAGTGGTTAAGAATCTGCTTGTCACATGAAAAGTTGCTCAACATCACTAATTATTGGAGAAATGCAAATCAAAACTACAATGAGGTATCACCTCACACCAGTCAGAATGGCCATCATCAAAAAATCTACGAACAATAAATGCTGGAGAGGGTGTGGAGAAAAGGAAACCCTTTTGCAGTGTTGGTGGGAATGTAAATTGATACAGCCACTATGGAGAACATAGTTCCTTAAAAAACTAAAAATAAAAAAAAAATAAACTAAAAATAGAATTACCATATGATCCAGCAATCCCACTACTGGGCATATACCCTGAGAAAACCATAATTCAGAAGGACACTTGTACCCCAGTGTTCATTGCAGCACTATTTACAATAGCCAGGACATGAAAACAGCCTAAATGTCCAACGATAGATGAATGGATAAAGAAGATGTGGTACATATATAGAATGGAATATTAGCCATAAAAAGGAACGAAATTGGGTCATTTGTAGAGATGTGGATGGACCTAGAGTCTGTCATACAGAATGAAGTAAGCCAGAAAGAGAAAAACAAATATCGTACATTAATGCATATATGTGGAATCTAGAAAAATCGTACAGATGAACCTATTTGTAGGGCAGGAATAGAGATGTAGATGTAGAGAACGGACATGTGGACATGGGGGGAAGGGGAGGGTGGCACGAATGGGGACATTAGGTTTGACATAAATACACTACCATGTGTAAAATAGATAGTGGGAACCTGCTGTATAGCACAGGAGGTCAGCTCGGTGCTCTGTGGTGACCGGGATGGGGGGGTTAGAGGGAGGTCCAAGAGGGAGGGGATATAGGTAAAGATATAGATTCACTTCATTGTACAACAGAAACTAACACAACATTGTAAAGCAATTTTACTCCAATTAAAAAAAAAAAAAAAAAAAAAAGAAGAATCCACCTGCCAATGCAGGGGACACGGGTTCAATCACTGGTCCAGGAAGATCCCACATGCCGTGGAGCAGCTAAGCCCATGTGCCACAACTACTGAACCTGTGCTCTACAGCCTGCAAGACACAACTACTGTGCACATGTGCCACAACTACTGAAGCCTGTGCGCCTAGAGCCCATGCTGCGCAATAAGGGAAGCCACTGCAATGAAAGGCCAGCTCACCGCAATGAAGAGTAACCCCCGCTCGCCGCAACTAGAGAAAGCCTACGCGCAGCAATGAAGACCCAATGCAGCCAAAAATAAATAAAAATTTTTAAAAAGTGCAAGTTGAATCAATATTTCTGCCATTCTTCTGAAATAATACAAAGACTTTAGAAATCTGTGGCAGACAAAACAATGATATCCCAAAGATGCTTGAGTCCTATCACTGGAACCTGTGACTGGATTATTTTACATGGCAGAGGAGAATTAAGGTTGCAGATGGAATTAAGGTTGCTAATCAGCTGACTTTAAAATAAAGAGATTATCCTGGATTATTTGAGTGGGTCCCATGTAATCACGAGTGTCCTTTAAAGAAGAGGGAGGCAGAAGAGTAGGCCAAAATCTGAGAGAAATTTGAAGATGCCACATTGCTTGCTGGCTTTGAAAATGGAGGAAGAACCTGTGAGCCAGGTAATACAGGCAGCTTCTAGAAGCTGGAAATGGTATTTAAATATCTCAGTTTAGGCACTAGAGGAACTCTTTGCTACTAGGTTGATTATTGCTATAGGCCTTTACAGTGACAGAGGTAGCATATTTTTTTTTAACACAAAGGGAATCATGAGTTCATGTTGATATTTCCAATTCAAAATTAAGATTACAGGGTTTTTGGGAATTCCCTGGTGGTCCAGTGGTTAGAACTCTGTGCTTTCACTGCTGAGGGTGCGGGTTCGATCCCTGGTCAGGGAGCTAAGATCCTGCAAAGCGCACGGCATGGCCAAAAAAAAAAAAAAAAAAATTACGGGGTTTTAAAATTCTTTGACTTTATATCATCTCTTTTCTCTTACAATGGGAATTTTGGTTCCTCATGATATTAACCTAACTACCTACTTGCTTTATATATGTATATAAATATGCACTTATGTGATGTTCAAAATAACCAATTATAACACCAATAAAAGCTACTAACAGGGACTTCCCTGGTGGCTCGGTGGTTAAGACTCCTCGCTCCCAATTCAGGGGGCCCGGGTTCGGTCCCTGGTCAGGGAACTAGATCCCACATGCATGCCACAACCAAGGAGCCAGCGAGCCGCAACTAAGAAGCCCGCCGGTGGCAACTAAGACTTGGCACAACCAAATAAATAATTTAATTAAATTTTTAAAAAAGCTAGTAACAATGTGATTACTGAATACTGTTTAAGACTTATTCAGTTGTTTTTTTCCCTTAAAGTATATCCCACCAGAGATACATAGTCAAATAATTATGTTTTAAAGTCACTTGGAATAATTGTTAGTATACCATTAGGTTAATTTGTTCCCCTTTTTGTTGTTGGTGGTGATTGGTTTTTACAAACTTTTAAACATATTTGTAAAACAAAAGTAAAATTATTTACATGACTCCAAAATTGGAACTATAATAGTGTATTCAGAAAAGTATAGCATCTGTCCTTTTTCCCTCTGGTACCCTACAGATTAACTATTTTCATTATTTTTTGTTTAATCCTTCCACTTAAAAAAAAGTTTATATATTTATATCCCCTTCTTTCTTAGATAAAAGATAACATATATGCCATTCTGCTTTACTTTTTTTTTTTAAATAAATTTATTTATTTTTGGCTGCATTAGGTCTTTGTTGCTGTGTGCGGGCTTTCTCTAGGTGAGGTGAGCGGGGGCTACTCTTCATTGCGGTGCATGGGCTTCTCATTGCAGTAGCTTCTCTTGTTGCAGAGCATGGGCTCTAGGTGTGTGGGCTTCAGTAGTTGTGGATTGTGGACTCTAGAGCGCAGGCTCAATAGTTGTGGCGTACGGCCTTAGTTGCTCCACGGCATGTGGGATCTTCCTGAACCAGGGCTTGAACCCGTGTCCCCTGCATTGGCAGGTGGATTCTTAACCACTATGCCACCAGGGAAGTCCCTGCATATTACTTTTTAAAATTTAATATATCCTGATCACTCCTTAACAGTATATAAAGATTTCTTATTCTTTTTTTTTTTCTGCAGCTGCATAGAACTCTATTGTGTGAATATAACACAGTTTATTCAACCAGTTTCCCTATTGATGGATGTTGGGTTCTTTTTATCGTTTTCTATTTCAAATAGTACTGAAATGAACAAATTAATGTGTACGTCATTTTGCATTTTGGGGAGTAGGGACTGATTTTAACGTAATTGTCTTTAATGTTGTGTACTTTTACCATAATATGGTAATTCTCTTAAAATCTTGTGTTTTGTTGACCTTCAGGAATCTGTGATTGGTAGTTTCAGTTATGAAAACTTCAGCTACTACTCTTCAAACCTTTATCCGTTCTCTAATTTCCTGTTATAACTCTGATTTGACATATGTAAAAGGTATTTCTGTTTCCTGCATATCTCTTAACTTCTTCCATATTTTTCATCTTTTGTTTTTATACTGCATTCTAGATGTATCCAGATATATCTGAACAGATGTATTAATTTACCTTTCTCCTTAGCTGTTAAACTGATCATTTTCTTTTTAATTCTATTCTTTTCATTTTAGAAGTTGTATTTGTTTCAAGTTTCTATTATTTTTTAAACACATGAAACAGTTATTTTATAATTATTTTATAGTTTTATAATTATTTTATAGTTATTTTATAATTTTATAAAAATTAATTAATTAAATTTATTTATTTATTTTTGGCTGCGTTGGGTCTTCGTTGCTGCATGTGGGCTTTCTCTAGTTCTGGCGAGCGGGGGCTACTCTTTGTTGCGGTGCACGGGCTTCTCCTTGCAGTGGCTTCTACCATATAATTTCAATATATGAAGCCTTTATACATCTGTTTCCTCACATGTTTTATGGTTTTTGACTGTGAGATGGTCATGTGCTTTGGAACTTTATCTGTGTGAGTTCTTGGTCCTGGAATGAAGGTTGATTCCTTCAGAGAGGATTTGCCTTTGTTTCTGTTGGGTTCCTGAGGTCACTGCTGGTCTGGGTTCACTTTCAATTCTCAACTTGAAACTTATTCGAATATTTAAGTGTATGAATTTAGCTAAAATCAGTTTAAGAGTTGTCTGTGGTTACAGTTTCATCAGAGAAAGACTTTTTATTTTTTTTTCTCTCTTCTCCCATTCATACAATGCCAAGTTTCAAGACATGTATTTTTTTTTTCTTTTAGCCCTGAGATCAGAGTAGAGAGCAGAGCATTACTATTTTACCCTTTCACTGACGATATGATCCTTTGAGATCTCAGCTTTATGGGAAAAATAACTTCTACTGGCCTCTCCACCAAGGATTCCCACCTTGTGCTTTGTGTCTTGTTCTGTGTGCCCCAGGAAACCCCCAAAACCTCAGGTTCAGCTGGTCGGCAAATGCCATTAAGATAAAAGCCAGCTTTAATGGACTGAATGCCTCTCTGAGTTCCCATCTTCACTTAACTTTTGGCCTCAGTATTCCATATTCCTTACTTTCTTGCCAGCCTCATTTAAAAAGAAGGAATGAATATAAGACCATTTATTTATTTATTTTCTTTTGGCTGCACAGCTTGTGGGATCTTAGTTCCCTGACCAGGGATTGAACCTGGGCTACGACAGTGAAAGTGCCAAGTCCTAACCACTGGACCGCCAGGGAATTCCCTATGTATATTTAAAAAATATAATCAGTAATTTTATATAAATATGATCTTATATATAATTATTTTTATATATTCATATATTTTTATACACACATACATATAATTTTAGCCAACATTTCCCAAGTTGGATCTACCAAGGCGCCTAGTTATTGATGATGGAAACAGCCCCTGACAAAATTTCTATACCAGAGAAAGCTGTCAGTCAAGTGTAAAAATGGGTAACAGCATTTCCTGACATGCAGAGTTTCAAAATGAATCCCTCTTTCTCAGAAAGCTAATGGAGGATGTGTTCCATCAAATGAGAGAGTGTATCAGGCTTCCCTCGTGGCACAGTGGTTAAGAATCCGCCTGCCAATGCAGGGGACACGGGTTTGAGCCCTGGTCCGGGAAGATTCCACATGCCGTGGAGCAATTAAGCCCATGTGCCACAACTACTGAGCCTGCGCACCACAACTACTGAGCCTGCGTACCACAACTACTGAAGCTTGCATGCCTAGAGCCCGTGCTCTGCAACAAGAGAAGCCACTGCAGTGAGAAGCCCGCGCACCACAACGAAGAGTAGCCCCTGCTCGCCGCAACTAGAGAAAGCCTGCACGCAGCAACAGAGACCCAACACAGCCAAAAATAGAATTAAAAAAAAAAAGAGTGCATCAAGAAAAATGTGGGATATGGGAATCAGAGATTCAACGCAGAAGAAAGGCAAGGGGAATTCAATTCCGGGATGATGATGAAATGACAGGAATTCATTCTTTCCAGAGAGCAAGCAGTCTCATTTGGAGCAGATGAGTAGACGGTGCCAGAGAAGGGAGTTTCCAAAGAAAAAAATGAACCTGATAGATCATTTAATGTGGTTGACCATATTAAGAGAAGTTTTATAGATTTCTCAAATTATAAATTTAATAGATTTATAAATTTCTCTTAAATTAAAAAATGTTTATGAAATACAAAGAAAAGTTTAAAAATTATGTACAGTTTAAAGAAGAATAAAATAAATTCCCATGTATTCACCGCCTAGCTATGACATAGAACCTTTTTTTTAATTAAAAAAATTTTTTTTAACATTTTTATTGGAGTATAATTGCTTTACAATGTTGTGTTAGTTTCTTTGTCAGCACTTTAGAAGCTCATTGCCTCTCCACAAGAGCATTTCCACTCTCCACAGCCTTGAATTGCATGTTTATCATTCCCTTGCTTTTCTTTATATTTTTACCACCTATTCATATATTCATAAAAACATATTATTTAGTTTTGCCTGTTTTTGAACTTTATTACTAATGGAATCATACTGCATTTATCCTTCTGTGCTTGTATCTTTTTCCAAATATACTTTTGAGATTCATCCATGTTATTGCATGTAATTCTAGCACATCCATTTTCACATCAGTGCCATATTCAGCTGTCTGAATATATCACAATTTGTATATTCCACTGATAGTGAACATTTAGCTTGCTTGTTATTCTTTACTTTTATGGAAATGCTTCTGTGAACATCCTTTTATGTGTAGCTTAGTACTTAAGTACAGGCGTTTCTCTGTAAACTGAAACTGCTAGATTGAAGGACACCTGTTCAGTTTTACCAGGTGATGCCTCACTGTTTTCCAAACAGTTTTCCCCATTTACACTCCCACCAGCAGTGGATGACAGTTCCATCTGATCCGTATCCTCCCCAGGATGTGGTAATGTTTGGCTTCTTATATTTTGTCAACATGCTGGGTGTGAAATTATACCTTACTGTGATTTAAAATTTTATGTCTTTTGGAGTGAGTCAGTTTTCCTGGTCTCTCCCCTATATACATGTTGTTAAAGTTTGATTTTCTCCTGTTTTTAAAAAAATTATGTCTCTTGACTATGAATGAAATTGGGAACCTTTTAATGTGTCTATAGGCTATTTGTGTTTCCTCTTTTGTGAAATGCCTATTAATGTCTTTTGTCTATTAAAAGGTTTGGGGAACCAATTAGTGATAGTTTAATAGAAACCTCAGTAAACAAAATAAAAGACAGTTATTCTGGACAAAAGTTTTACAAGAAAGAAAGTATCAGTATACTGTGTGGCTTAGCTATGAACAGTGTTTTTGTAATAACTAACATTTATGAAGTACTTATATGCCTGCTTGTAAATCACATTTCAGAGCTTACAGTTGAGGAAATTAAGGCAGAAATAACTTGTTAATAATGGTCACAAAGCTTATAATTATTGGAAATAAAATTTAACCTGAGGTAATCTGTACATAGCCATACTGTAAAAATATATATAGTGTTTTTTTAATTAATTAAATTTATTTATTTATTTTTGGCTGCGTTGGGTCTTCGTTGCTGCATGTGGGCTTTCTCTAGTTCTGGCGAGCGGGGGCTACTCTTTGTTGCGGTGCACGGGCTTCTCCTTGCAGTGGCTTCTCTTGTTGCAGAGCACTGGCTCTAGGCGTGCGGGCTTCAGTAGTTGTGGCATGTGGGCTTAGTATTGTGGCTTGTGGGCTCTGGAGCACAGGCTCAGTAGTTGTGGCACACGGGCTTAGTTGCTCTGCGGCATGTGGGATCTTCCCAGATCAGGGCTCGAACCCATGTCCCCTGAATTGGCAGGCAGATCCTTAACCACTGCACCACCAGGGAAGTCTCTATAGTTTGTGGTGTTTTTTTTCTTTGGCTGCATTGGGTCTTTGTTGCTGCACGGGCTTTGTTTAGTTGTGGCGAGTGGGGGCTACTCTTCATTGTGGTGCGCGGGCTTCTCATTGCAGTGGCTTCTCTTGTTGCAGAGCATGGGCCGTAGGCGTGCGGGCTTCAGTAGTTGTGGCACGAGGGCTCAGTAGCTGTGGCTCGCGGGCTCTAGAGTGCAGGCTCAGTAGTTGTGGTATACGGGCTTTGTTGCTCCGTGGCATGTGGGATCTTCCTAGACCAGGGCTGAAACCCTTATTCCCTGCTTTGGCAGGCGGATTCTTAACCACTGTGCCACCAGTGGAGCCCAGTCCTTATAGTTTTAATAAATAGTTTTAATTGTGGTGAAATCCAACTCCTAAATCTTCTGTTTTATCATTTCTGCTTTTGGTGTTGTATCTAAGAAATTGTTGCTTAACCCAAGATCACAATATTTACCCCTGTGTTTTCTTCTTAGAGTTTTATAGTTTTAGCTCTTACATTTAGGTTTGTGATCCACTTTGATTTAATTATGTATATAGTAAGAGGAAAAGGGTCTAGATTCTCATACTTCTGCATGAATACTTTTGCAGTTGTCCTGACTTCATTTGTTGGAAGGACTGTTCTTTCCCCAGTGAATTGTCTTGGCCCCTTTGTTGAACCACTATTGATGTAAAGGTTAGAGTTTATTTCTGGACTTTGAATTCTGTTCAGTTAATCTGTATGTCTACTCTCATGCTTGTACTACAGTCTTGATTAGTGTAGCTTTGTAATGTCCCATTTCCTTTCATTGGAAGCCTTATCAGGATTCAGTAAGGAGGATTCTGTTTATTAACCTCAAAGCATAATAATAATAGTAATAATAATAAGACACCAAGCTAAGTACTTTATGCACATTAGCTTATTTCATACTGTCAACAGATAATCATCGGTGTGTCAGGCTTTGAGAGTACACTGGTGAACAAATGGAGAACATTCTTGCTCTCGTGGATCTCAAACAATAGCAAATTAGGTGGAGTGAGTGAAAGATAATAACAAATACATGAACACACTAATTTTAGGCAATGACTAGTTGTATGACAAAAATAGAACAGGCTAATTTGAGGGTAACCAAAGGATAAGAAGACTACTTTAATCCTCATAACAAAGCGTGTAAAACTGATGCTATAACCCTATCTGACATGAAGAAACTCAGGCCTGGAGAAGTTAAGTGACTTGCCCAAGGTCACACAGTTAATAAAGGCAGAAATGGGTTATGAAAACAAATCTTTAGTCTCTAGCAAATGGAAAATTAATTTATATTTAGAAAGTTTTAAGGGTGGAGTAGCCCCTCATTCTTTTCTTCCTCTTTAAAAATTTTCCTCTTTCTGCTGGAAATAGATTGTTTTGGTTCACATATAGGCCAAGCGTTCTTTTTTTAAAAATTTTCTTGAAGTATAGTTGATTTACAGTGTTGTGTTAATTTCTGCTGTATAGCAGTCACTCAATTATAAATATATATATATATTTTCATATTCTTTTCCATTATGGTTTATCATGGCATATTGAATATAGTTCCCTGCGCTATACAGTAGGACCTTGTTGTTTATCCGTCCTATATATACTAGTTTGCATCTGCTAATCCCAAACTCAAAATCCTTTTCTCCCCCAGGCCCCCACCCTTGACAACCGCAAGTCTGTTCTCTATGTTTGTGAGTCTGTTTCTGTTTCATACATAGGTTCATTTGTGTTGTATTTTAGGTTCCACATATAAGTGATATCATATGGTATTTGTCTTTCTCTTTCTGACTTACTTCACTTAGTATGATAATCTCTAGGTCCATCCATGTTGCTGCAAATGGCATTATTTCATTCCTTTTTATGGCCGAGTAATATTCCATTGTATATATATACCACATCTTCTTTATCCATTCATCTGTCAAGGGACATTTAGATTGTTTCCATGTCTTAACTATTGTAAATAGTGCTGCTGTGAGCATAGGGGTGCTTGTATCTTTTCATATTATAGTTTTGTCTGGGTATATGCCCAGGAGTGGGATTGCTGGATCATATGGCACCTCTATTTTTACTTTTCTGAGTAATTTCCATACTGTTTTACTTAATGACTGTCCCAATTTACATTCCCAGCAACAGTGTAAGAGGGTTCCCTTTCTCCACACCCTCTCCAGCATTTATTATTTGTAGACTTTTTAATGATGGCTGTTCTGATTGGTGTGAGGTGGTACCTCATTGTAGTTTTAATTTGCTTTTCTCTAATCATTAGCAATGATGAGCATCTTTTCATGTTAGGCCAAGGGTTCTTAGTTTGAGATTCATAGATGGGTTTCTTGAAGCCAGGAAATTGTATACGAAATATATGTGTATGAATTTTTTTCTAGAGTGAGGACTCATCATTCATCAGATTCTGAACAGGGTCTATGAGAATAGCAAAGGGTCCATAAACACACTTGATTCACGTGGTTTAGGTAGAAGCCATATTTCCTGTGTGTCTCTTGTAGTACTACTTTGTTCCTTGGCTGCCGAACTCCTTCCTCTGGTAGCAGGAGATGGGAGGAAATGATACATTTATTTTGTTAGGTTTGAAATAAACTTTTTTCTTTTTTTTTTTTTTTTTTTTTTTTTTTTTTATTAACATCTTTATTGGGGTATAATTACTTTACAATGGTGTGTTAGTTTCTGCTTTATAACAAAGTGAATCAGTTATACATATACATATGTTCCCATATCTCTTCCCTCTTGCGTCTCCCTCCCTCCCACCCTCCCTGAAATAAACTTTTTTCTGACATCAAAAATTTTGTATACATTTACCTCCCAAAGTAGATTTTTATTATTTTTTTAATAATTTTTTTTCTTGTTTTTATTTATTTATTTGGTTGTGCTGGGTCTTAAGTTGCAGCCGGCAGGCTTGTTAGTTGCGGCACACAGGCTCCTTAGTTGTGGCACGTGAACTCTTAGTTGCAGCATGCATGTGGGGTCTAGTTCCCTGACCAGGGATTGAACCTGGGCCCCCTGCATTGGGAGCACTGAGTTTTAACCACTGTGTCACCAGCAAAGTCCCCCAAAGTAGATTTTTATTTATAAATTGTTGGACTTAATAATTCATCTATTAGTTCAGAACTTTAGAATGACTTTGATTCTACTGTCAGTCATCTTCCATATCTTGAACATTCCTGAGATTTGTTGATTGCCTTTTTGAAAGTTCTTTCTGTGTTTTCCTCCTTTTAAATTCCATTGTCAGTCTATACTCCCATCTTTTCCTACCCAGGTTATTGCAACATATTGTTTTCCAGAACCAAGTCCATCTTGTACCTCTCACCACATTGATCTTTCTGAAATACTTTAATCTGTGCATTTTATTGGCTGCTCATTTTCTACAATACCATTCAAACTCTATCTGGCTTTTGGGACCCTAACACACAAATAACAGAAAAAGATCATATATTTTGTACTTTATTATTATTCTTTCTCCACTATCTGCTTTTACTTGTATCAGCTCTTAGTTTTCAAAACTGCTGTACTTATTCCCACCTTATTGCATTTATTTTTTTACTTTGTTTTTTAATAGTACCCCCATGACAGGCATCATACAGGGTACTTATTTGTGCCCTTCTCTCTCCCTGAAATGTCTGCCTTACCCCTCCCTATTTCTCTGCTTCCATCATCAGTCCAAATTCTGTTTGTCCTTTAATGCATAGCTTAAATATTATTTTTTCTTTGAAGTCTCTATTTCTCAAGCTGAGAGTAATCTTTATTCCCTCTGAACATTCACAGCACTTTAGCTGTACCTCTTAGGCTATTTAAAGTATTTATCTGTACATTATGTTAGATATTTAGGTATTTGATATTAGCTTCTTGAGAGCAGAGGCATTGTCTCACTAGTTTTATGGTAATCCCAGCATCTCCTACCACCCCACCTCAGTCACAAGCCTGATACATATAATAGGTTCTTGGTGAATAAATCCTTATTTTTAAAGTATAACTTAACCTTGTTATGCTTTTGAAAGTTCTTATTTCAGAATTCTTTCATTATGACTCCATGGAGAAAAAAGTCAGTAATTAATTCATTTAAAACAATTACAAGTAGGGAATTCCTTGGCCGTCCAGTGGTTAGGACTTAACGCTTTCACTGCCGTGGCCCGGGTTCAACCCCTTGTTGGGAACTAAGATCCTGCAAGCCACGTGGCGCGGCTAAATAAATAAGTAAATAATAAAATAAAAAATTATAACTAAAAAGAGCCTACACAGGCTGTAATGACCATAAAGTAGCTAGGCATAAAAGAATAAGAAACTATTTTTTAAAAGAACCAAAACTTCAACTCTAAAATACAGAGTATTCTTTCTGACTAGAATATAAAGATTCATATTCTACTTCTTATCTAACCTTGTGCAAAATTTCCTGAAGTCATGGAGTATATAAACAATTATGTGTTCAAATGCAGATGTTAGGAGTATGCCAGAAAGATCTCTGTGGGAGTAGGAGCAACATTTTGAGGTATAGATTATTGGCTTTTTAACTAATTGGGAATTACTCATATGTTGTATAAGTTGGGTAGTCCCTGAAAATTTATTTTTTAAATGAAGATTAGAAGTGGAGGCTGTTTTCCTAGGAATGATTTCTGATGGTAGGAAGTAATTTTTCTTTAACTAGTGCCTGGCCAACTTGGAAAGTTTCTGTGGCCTTGGCAAAATCAGTCATATTTAGACTCTGAAAAGGAAACCTCTGATAATATGCCCTACATAAAGCCTTATTATTTTTCAGAAGTATAAATGAGAGAGTGAGAGACAAAAAAAATCTGAGAATTAATGTAGCATTGGAGGAAAGAACAGAGACTTTGAAGAGTGATGGAACTGGATTTGCGTCCAGTCAGTGCTACTTAGTAGTTGTAGAACCTTTGGCAAGTTGCTTTGTATCTCTAAATCTGTTTTTTAATCTGAGAAATGGCGATAAAAACAACTCAAAGTTTTGTCAGAATTAAATAGAATCATGCCTGTAAATTGGCACAGTGACTCACTGTTGCGTACAGTAAATGTTAGGTACTATTACTACGATATCCTAGCTCTAGACATCAAAATTTCATGCATGGATTCTTAGAATCTATTATAATAGGTTTGGCATGCTATGTTATGATTGTTATATGTACTCAAATTTTAGTATATGCATAGATGAGTTTGTGAGTGACTGATAAGCAGAATTAAGAGTTCTGCTTTTAGAATGAAATTCTGCCATTTGTAGCAATGTGGATGAACCTAGAGAATATTATGCTTAGTGAAATGTCAGACAAAGACAAATACTGTATGGTATCACTTATATATGGAATCTAAAAAATAATACAAATGAATGTATGTGCAAAATAGAAACAGACTCACAGATATAGAAAACAAACTAGTGGTTACCAAAGGGGAGCAGGAAGGGGGAGGGACAAATTAGGCGTATGGGATTAACAGATACAAACTACTGTGTATGAAATAGGTAAGCAACAAGGATATATTGTATAGCACAGGGAATTATGGCCATTATTTTGTAATAACTTATAATGAAGTATAATCTACAAAAATTCTGAATCATTATGCTGTACACCTGAAACTAATATAATATTGTAAATCAACTATACTTCAATAAAAATAAATAAATAACTGACTGAAAAAAAAATAGGTCTGCTTTTAGTTTTGCAGTAGGAATTCAAGTGCAACCAGTAAACCAAAAAATAGGTCTAGGCTAAAGTTGTAGTTTACTTCCACAGAGGGACTTTTTCTATCAGAAGATAGGTTTACCGATTTACTGAGCAACTACCAAATGCCAGATGTATTAGATTATTTTAAAGGATATCTTATTTTACTTAGTCATTATAATCCAAGGCAGAAAGAATTTAGATAATTTGAAATTGCCCAAGTCCATACTGCAAGTGTTAGGAATTATAGGGCAATGGTATGAACTGTGAGGAATTTGAACTCCTCTCTCACTCCAAATCATATATTCTACCTTTGTATTTCTAGCATCTCTCTCTCAACTTGGGGAACTTTAAAAATTATCAGTACCTAGGCCACATCCCAGACCATTTAAATCAATTTCTAGAGGTGAGATCCAAACATCAGTATTTTTAAAAGCTCCCCAGGTGATTTTATTGTTACATGGATTGAGACCTACTAACCTGTTTCAATGCCTAGTAGAAGGTAGATATTCAATAAATACTTGACTGTTGAGAGAATACATTCCTTACTGCCCAGCTGCCCCACTGTAATTCTTTCCAGTGTTATAGTCAACCTAGAGTACTTTTGTATTAACTTAAGTTTTTAAAAGTAGCTTTGTATTATGCTTTGTACATATTCTCAATTCAGTCCCATAGCATATACAAGAAGTTGTCAGGCAGGAGTTAATGTTTTGCTGCTGATGGAATGCTAAATTTCCTACATTACTGGAAAGAATCTGTGTGGAAATAGAGGAAGACTTGGGGTTTCTTTCTTGTGTTCCATCCAAGGTTGAAGCCTTAGCTTGTAAACAGATATTTATCAATTATTTTTGTTTTGTTTCAAAATAGTTTAATATAATAATTTAAAATAACAATAATTTAAAATAATACATGGTTCAAAGGTCAAAACATAGAAAGGGATGTACAATGAAAATTGTCCCTCTCACCTCCCAGTCATAGTTCCCCTCCCAGGTTACCATCAGTGTTACATCAGTATTCATTCAGAGATATTCTAAATATATATAAGCAATTACATTTATGCATATTTCTCATTTTTACCCAAATGGTAGTAGGTGCATCATGTTTGTTTCTTTGCTTACTTAACAGTGTATCTTATCCATAGATAAGGAATTTTATCAATATATAATCGCTTCCTTCTTTTTACAACGAAATATTATTTCTCTGTGTACCAAAATTTATTTTAATTAGTCACCTGTTGATATTTAGGTTATTTCCAATTTTTCTCTATTACAAGCAATGCTACATTGAATAGATAAGTCATTTCACTTCTGTGTGAGCTTCTCTTCAGATAAATGCCCAGAAATTCAAGGTATTGATACGGACAGTTTGCCTTCTGTGAAGCTTGTATATTGATTGGTTGGGAAATGACAAAGAAGCATGAAAAAATGTGAAGGATTAAAGGTATGAAGAAGCAATAGTGACCAAAAATTAATGTAGCAGGAACAATGTTAAAGTGGATTGAGAGGATAGGAATGAGCCTATAGCCAAGAACAAGGTGAGAGAACTAGCAGGTTTTGTTGTGTGTATATACACACAATATATTTGTGATTAAAACATACTAACGAAAAAAAACATACTGATGAATTTCCTAAAATCCTAAAATTTTATACATATATGAGCTTTTTAAAACAGTTTAATGTAATACTTTGTGTATGAAAACTCTTCATATCTTTACGAGAAAATATCTTGCTATTTTCATTTCAGATTTACGTTTAATATTTGTTGATGAAGATTTTACCTTTTCATGCATAACTAATTTTTACTTGAAATCTCTCTTTTTTTGTCCCCTTAGCCCTGGAAGAAAGCGGGACTTTTCTCCTGTTCCGTGGAGTCAGTACTTTGAATCCATGGAAGATGTAGAAGTAGAGAATGAAACTGGCAAGGATATATCCTTTGTAAAATGCCTTATTCTTTAGTAGGCTTATAACATTGTCTAAGAAGATTTGTGTAGTTTCTAAAATGTTCTTCTCGCTGTTTATTTCATTTTCATTCTCTACCTGTTCCTTGTACAACATGGAATATTTCTTGTAAGACTGTGCCAATATCTTATTTGGCTATAATTGTCTCATGCATGGGGAAGGGATTAAGAATTAAATTCTTGAAACTGATATATCTTTTGAGGGCCCAGGTTTTGAGGGGAAGGTTTAATGAGTCAAGTGAGTTGAACTGGTTTAGCGTCTAGAAACCAGGGACTGTGTCCTCATTAGGGCAAAGGGAATAGTTTTTTTCCCATTGAAAAAGTGGTGATGGGCATTCCCTGGCAGTCCAGTGGTTAGGCTCAGCCTTTTGACTGCGGAGGGCCTGGGTTCAGTCCCTGGTCAGGGAACTAAGATCCCACAAGCCGTGTGGTACAGTCAAAATAAAAAATAATAATTAAAAAAAAAAGTGGGGAAAAAGAACGTGGTCATACTGGCTCCATGCCTCAAAAACAGGTTTGGTGTCTCAGAAACTTCTACTTAAGTGCCTCTTAGGTTTGGAAGTCTGCAGCTTTGCTTATAGCTTGATCCTGACTGAGTTTTCTGATCCAGTCATTATGACTAAGTAATCAAAAACTTCAGTGAGCAAAAGCTTAGATATGTTATCTTTAACTATTCATACACTTTTCGAGTTTACAAGAGTGGCTCAGAGGGTCCAGTCCTACTTCTTCTGCATGGAGGAGGCCACTCTGCCCTTTCTTGGGCTGTGTTCACGGTAAGTAAGCAGTTGATAGTGGAAGTTAATGTTAGTTAGCACAATCATTATTTGCTTGGGGATGAATTTGACTAGCCTAAATTTCTTCTGTGCTCATTCACTTAGCTTCATATAAGATGGTTAGGGATGTAAGTCGATTTCAAACATTTATCATCATAGGCCAAAATCATGTGTTCTTTAAACTAGAGGATTTTAACTGGAGTGAGCTTTAGCACATGAATTCTTCAGTTTATAAAATGTTCTATATATATTGCACTGGGATGAGGGGGATGGAATTCTCCAAAGTTGGGGACTGTGTCTCAGTGATTTAAGTAATGGATAAGCAGACAGTCTTTTTGGGTGCTTCGGTAGAGATAATGTCTGTCCTTTGTCTCCCTAATAGAGCCTGCTATAGTACTTAACACATCGAAATGCCCCATATATATTTGGAAAGTGTTCCTTCTTTTTTAAATAATGTTTATATTTTAATGGTACTAGTGAGCTACTAGGAAGTAATATTTGGTTGATGATACCCTGGTCTAGAGTACGGAATATGTGTCTATGTGAGTACTGCCAGTTGTAGATCTTCCCAATATTCTTGACTCTGGGGTAGGGTAGCCCATATATAAGGGGAGATACTGTTGAAGAAGATACTGGCAACATTCCTATCTAAAATGAAATTGTCATCTCTTCTTGTGTGTATCAAGCAGATATACATATGTCTTCTACTTACCACTAGTGAGTCTGAAGGACAGAAAGTGGGAGCAAGTGAGAATGCAGCACTATATACCTGGAGCCAGATAGCTGTGGAGTTGAGGAGGGCCCTGAATATATCATTTCATTCCTGGCAGCAGGTTTATTGGAATTAAGTATAAAGGTGTCTTCTCATGTCTTCTATTAGACCATGAATTCCTTGAGAACAGGGATAATGTCTTACTTCTTTTGTTTCCCAAATTCCTGAAACAGTTTTTGACATATAGGCAGTTACTTAACCATTATTAAATTATTGAATGATTTGGCCCTTGTCTTGTTTGCTACTTCCTTTCTCTTACTGTGGAATGTAGCTGTATGATTTGCCTGTAAGTGCTAGACTCTTTCATGTCTCTAGACCTGTGTTATCCAGTAGAAATATAATGTGAACCACACATGTAATTTTAAATTTCCTAGTAGGGACATTAAATAGGTAAAAAGAAACATGTGAAATAATTTTTAATATATATTTTATTTTACCCATTGTACCCCAAATATTATAATTTCAACAGATAATCAATATAAAAATTACTGTTGAGGTATTTCACATTATTTTTTATACTGTCTTTGAAATCCAGTGTGTATTTTATACTTATAACACATCTCAGTTTGGACTAGCCACATTTCAAGTCCTTAGTAGCATGGCTTTAGTCATTTACATCCCTCAACTAGATTGTGAGTTTTTTTGGAGGCAAAGACCAGAGTTTATTTATTCTGGGAACATATTGTATACTCAAGGAATGTTTTTTGAGTGAACAAGTAACAGCAACATGTGCCTGTTCCTAATGTAGCAACTATAGTGTCAATAGTAAACACTTAAAAAGTAGTGAAAATCAGCCTTCAGTCCTTTTCAGTTTTGGTACCTCTGAAGGACCAACCAAGTATGAACTGATTGAAGCCAAGAATTGGATCTGTAGTATCTGCTGATTCCTGTTTCTTTTCCCAGTTAATTCAGTTCAGGTTAGCAAATATTTATGAATGTATTCTGTATTTCAGGTTTCGTGCTGGGTTACTAAGGACAGAGAAATGAGAGTTCACTCTTTAATAAGATCAGCCAATCAGCAAATACTTAAACCACTACTTTGTGCCAGGCATTATGCTAGGTGCTATAGATACATTGGAGAATTAAATGTATCCTCTTGTTGTTTTTTTTTTGCGGTACACGGGCGTCCTACTGCTGTGGCCTCTCCCGTTGAGGAGCAACAGGCTCCGGACGCGCAGGCCCAGCGGCCATGGCCCTCGGGCTCAGCCGCTCCGCGGCACGCGGGATCCTCCCGGACCGGGGCACGAACCCATGTCCCCTGCATTGGCAGGCGGACTCCCAACCACTGCGCCACCAGGGAAGCCCCTCTTGTTTTTATATGATGTTTTAAGTGTAATGGGGAAAATAGGAAAAATGGAGATAACATATATATATATAGATAATACAGCAAAAATTTTAAGAAGCTTTTATCTCAGACTGGGATTTGAATCTCAACACAACTTAATCTATCATGCTTTAGTTTCTTAATTTGTAAAATGGATATAATACTACCTAGTTATAATAGAGTGGTTATGAGACTGAACAAAAGTTATGAGGTTCTTAATAAAGTGCTTGACTCAAGCACTCAGTTGTCAGGACGGCCCTGGTGGTCCAGTGGTTAAGAATCCGCCTTCCAATGCAGGGGATGCAGGTTAGATCCCTGGTCAGGGAACTGAGATCGCACATGCCACAGGGCAACTAAGCCCACGCACTCTGGAGCCAGCATGCCACAACTAAGACCCGACACAGCCAAATAAATAAATATTTTTTTTAAAAAAGCACTCAGTTGTTAGATGAGTTTATAGCATCTATGTACAAGATACAAAAGTAACAGAGGAGGGAATTATTAACTCTGATGATGGTTGAGGGGGGAGATTAAAGAAAGTTTCATAAGAGAAGGGACATCTGGGCTTTAAAGACTGAATAGAAATTAGATTAGTAGAGAGGCATTTCAAGGAGAGATGAGTACAAAGGCAGTGAAGAGTGTAACAGTGAAGTATGTTTTGGAAGTTATAAGTAGCTCGAGTATAAAGTATAATGGTAGGGAGCAGGGAAAGAGGTGACTAGAGAGATCACAGGAACAAAATTATGGGGGGGCCTTGTATGCCTGGCTAGGGAATTGCACCCCTATCCTTTAGTTCAGGGTTATAGAGGGAGCTATTTTTAAACACAAAACTTCTCCTGTCCATAAACGTATTTTAGGCATGTCAGAATTAGAGAAGGGGTATCGAAAGTCTGATTTGCATGAAACAATTGCAAACACACCGAGATTGTAAAGTTCTGGGAAACTGAGCATTATGATACACATCTACCTACTTGTGTAATTGAGTATCGCTGTTTTAGTCAATGGGAAGTCATTGAAGAGCTTTAGAATAATCAGGATGCTAGTATAGATGATGGGTTGGGCAGGAGACATAGATGGAGACAGCAAGACTAGTTAAAAGGCTGTCTCTTATTAATTCTAAGTATTTGATATCTTATGGAGTGTTAGTTTCTTTTCCCGAGGAGAAAGTTTAATTAAAATTTTTCACCACATAAAAGTACTACTTAGAGTAGTACTCTTTTAAGTTACCCAATTCATTTGTGAAGGTAACATCAGTCTAATACCAAAACCAGGCAAAGACTGCAAGAAAACTGTGAGCCAATTTCGGTTATAAAATAGATGCAAAATCCTAAATAAAATAACAGCAGATTGACTCCAGTAGTGTAGTAAAATAGTAATACATTGACCAACTAGGTTTTATCCCAGGAATGTGAGAATGGTCCAGCATTAGAAAATCTATCAGTGTAATTAATCTCTCGCCTCATTTGATACGAAAAAAGGACTTGATCAAGTACAACACCCAGTATGTTGAAAACTCTTGGCAATTAGGAATAGATGAAAAACTTTCTTAACTTTATTAAGTTTATATACCAGAAAATTACATAAATATACCTAGTGGTAAAAGAGACACTTTTAAAGTCAGAGACAAGATAGGGGTGCTATTTTCAACAGTATACTGGAGCTTCTAGCCAAACAATAAAACAAGAAGGAAAAATGAGTTTTAAAGTTTTGAAAAGAGTGAGAACTGTCATTACTTGTAAATACTGTCTCTCTAGAAAACCAAAGAAAATCAACTGGCAAACTACTAGTGAAGCCATAGTTTACAAAGTAAATATAAAAAAATCTACTTTTCCTAAATATTAGCAGTTACTGGATTTGGAAATATAAGAGGAAAAATTATTCTATCCATAAAAGTGACAAAACTATAAAATAACTGGGAATAAGTTTTACTTGTTTTAACTTATAAGACATTTATGGAGGAAACAGTACAGAAGAATATAAAGGAAAACCTGAATAGAGAAATAAATCATGTTCCTGTATGAATCTAACTCCCCTAAATCTCAATGGGATTTTTCATGAGACTCTAAAATTCACACAGAATAAATGCCCAGTGACTGCTGAGATAATTTTGAAAAAGAGCAAGAGGGAAGGGACTTGCCCTCTCATATATCAGAACATATTCTAAAACTCTATCAATAGTATGGTTATTGGCAGAAAGAATCAAGAAATAGGCCCATGTTTAAAAATAAGTTAATATAAAAAAACCCAAATGGATTAAACTACTGAATTTAAAAAACAAACTGTAAGAATATTCATATATGACCTTGGAGCAGCCAGAAGAAGAAAAAGCCATAAAAGAAAGGTTGATAAATTCAACTTTGCCAAAATGAAAAACTCCTAGACAAGATATCTTAAAATTAAAACACAAGCTATGTGCTAGGTAAAAAGTATTTGGAATACATGCAATATGAATAACAAAGGGTTAACAGTTTCATTATATTAAAAAAAACTACCGGGACTTCCCTGATGGTCCAGTGGTTAAGAATCCGCCTTCCAATGCGGGGGACACGGGTTTGATCCCTGGTCGGGGAACTAACATCCCACACGCTGTGGGGCAACTAAGCCTGTGTGCTCTAGAGCTCGCGTGCCACAAATAGAGAGCCCACAAGTCCATGTGCTCTGGAGCCCACACGCTGCAACTACTGTGCCCGCATGCTCTGGTGCCTGTCTGCCACAACTAGAGAGAAGCCCGTGCGTCGCAATGAAGAGCCTGCGCACCGCAACAAAGACTCCACACAGCCAAATAAATAAACATTAAAAAAAAAAAAAACACTCCCAAAAAGCAGTAAGAAAAAGATAATCCGGTAGAAAAATGAGCAAGAGATACAAAGTGGTAGTTCACAGAAGAGGAAATATAAATAACTGATAAACTTATAAAAATGGGTCTACCTTACTATTTTTTTAACGTTTTTATTGGAGTATAATTGCTTTACTATGGTGTGTTAGTTTCTGCTTTATAACAAAGTGAATCAGTTATACATATATCCCCATATCTCTACCTTACTATTAATGAGTAAAATATAAACTAAAATAAAAGAATACCACTTTTCACTTATCAGATTAGCCAGCATTATAAAGTTTGAGGATTTTATGTGTCTGTGAGGATACCTATTTCTCCACACCTTCACCAATACCTCTCAGAACCTGTTTTGTCAGCAACAAAATTTGGGCTAATATTTTCCCAGCCTACTTCTCAGGGAGATAATTTAGTGAGATAATAAAGTGGTACAGAATACCCAGATCTAACTTCCAGTCTTGACTCTTATTCTCTACTCTAGAGCTAGGCTAAACTTTGTACATTAGAATCACTTGGGGAACTCTAAAATGCGTTGATATCCTGGACCCCTACCCAGATCACTTAAATCAGAATTTCTGGTGGGTTAGTACCTGGGTAGCAGTATTTCCTGAAGCTCCTTATGTGATTCTGTTACGCAGCCAGGGTTGTGAACCACCTGGAATCAGGCTGTTCAGACTTTAATTTTGGCCTCACCACTTATTAGCTGTTTGTCCCTGGGCAAGTTACCAAACCTCTGTGTAAAATGTTCTCACTTGTAACATGATGAAAATTGTATCTAAATAAAAGAGTTGTGAGGAGAAAGTTAGATAATTCATTTGAAGTAATTAGATTGGTGCCTGATACATAGTAAGATTTAATAAAAATTACATTCTACTGTTGTTGCTGTTATTACTAACACCACAACTTCTATTGAGAAAATGGTTGGATAAGTCTAGTTCTTAAATAGCTGCTTTTTACTCAACCATTCCAGAAGTGGCAGAGTTGTACTATTTGAAGTGAGATCTAGAGGCATAGACATGCTCTCACAATTTTTTATTATCTATAAAATGTATTACTTTCTGAATTTACTTTGCTCATTCATTGATTACTAGTCTTCCTCCACCAAACTAGAATGTAAACGTCATGGGAGCAGGAACATTGACTGTCTTTTTCGTGCTGTAACCCCATTACTCAATTGGTGCCAGACTTTTAGCAGATGCACTTTAGATTTGTTAAATAAGTGAGTGAAAAATCTGTTTTTAGTATTATTGTCAGTGTTTTCTGACAGGCACATAAGATTTTGAATTCTTGCTTTCAATTTAAAATTGGAATTGACATTTACTGCCTTCAAATGAATATTTCGTTGCTGTTTTGTGGACCTAGTTTTACCTTTCTTTTTTTAAAGTACAGCAATCAGGCAAATTTGACACTATCTTTGCCACTTAATTTTATTTCCAAAATACAGATTTGTTTTTGGCATTTAAAGCTTTAGTACCACCATAATGCATTAAATAACTCCTGTAAATTAGCTTTCAGGAGCAAATAGCAAAGTATATTAGAATTTTAGTCCTTTGTTCTCTTTAAAGATATTCATTAGCGTATTGGAAGTAGAAACAGACTTGATTTTCTAGGTGATTTTTAAAATATGATTAAATACACTAACAATGAATTATCTGGAAAAGAAATAAAGAAAACAATCCCATTTACAATAGCATCAGAAAATAAAATGCTTAGGAATAAATTTAACCAAGGAGGTGAAAGATCTGTACATTGAAAATTATAAGACATTGATGAAAGAAATTGAAGAAGACACAAACAGATAGCCCATGTTCATGGATCATGAGAATTAATATTGTTAAAATGTCTACTACACAAAGCCATCTACAGATTCAATGCAATCCCCTTCAAAATTCCAATGACATTTTTCACAGAAATAGAAAAAACAATCCTAAAATTTCTGTGGAACAACAAAAGACCCCAGGTAGCCAAAGCAATCCTGAGAAAGAAGAAAGCTAGAGACAACACAATTCCTGATCTCAAACTTTATTACAAAGTTATAGTAGTCAAAATAATATTGTACTGGCATGAAAATAGAAACATAGGCCAATGGAACAGAATTGAAACCTCAGGAATAAACCCACACATATACAATCAACTAATAATTGACAAGGGATCCAAGAAGACTCAATGAGGAAAAGATAATCTCTAAAATAAATGGTGTTGGGAAAACTGAATAACTCCATGCAGAAGAATGAAATTAGACCCCTATCTTACATCACTCACAAAAATTACTTTGAAATGGATTAAAAACTTAAATGTAAGACCTGAACCTATAAAACTACTGAAAGAAAACAAGGAGAAAGCCCTGTGGCAGTGATTTTTGGATATGGCACCAAAAGTGCAAGGAACAAAAGCAATAATAAACAAGTTGGGACTACATCAAACTAAAAAACTTCTGCACAGAAAAAAAAAAAGAAAAAAAAGTCAGCAAAATAAAAATGCAGCCTACAGAATGGGAGAAAATATTTGCAGACCATTTATCTGATAAGGGATTAATATCCAAAATATATAAGGGACTCATACAATTCAATAGCAAAAAAAACCAATCCAATTTAAAAGTGGACAAAAGACTTGAATAGACATTTTTCCAAAGAAGACATACAAATGGCAACCAGGTGCATGAAAAGATGGTTGCTATCACTAATCATCAGGAAAATGCAAATCAAAACCACAATGAGATATCACCTCACACCTATTAAAATGGCTATTAAAAAGGCAAGAAACAAGTGTTGATGAGCCTGTAGAGAAAAAGGAACCCTTCTGCACTGTTGATGGGAATGTAAATTGGTATAGCCAAACTATGGAAAACAGTATGGAGTTTCTTCAAAAAATTAAAAATAGTACTCCTGTAAGATCCAGCAATTCCACTTCTGTATATCTGCAAGAAATGAAAAAATGATCTTGAAGAGATAGCTGCACTTCCATGTTCACAGCAATGTCATTTGCAATAACCACAACATGGAAACAACCTAAGGATCAATCAGTGGATGAATGGATAAAGAAAATGTCACACACACACACACACACACACACACACACACACACACACACACACACACACACACACACAGGAATATTCAGCCATGAAAAAGGGAATCCTGCCTTTTGCAATAACATGGAGGACCTTGAGGGCATTATGCTAGGTGAAATAAGATAGAGAAAGACAAATAATGTTATTGTGGAATCTAAAATGTCTACGTGGAATCTAAAAATGCTGAATTCATGAAATAGAGATTAGAATGGTGGTTGTCAAGGGCTGGGAGGTGGGGGAAATGGGGAGATGTCGGTGAAAGGGTACAAACTCCCAGCTATAAGATGAATTAGTTCTGGGGATCTAATGTACAGGATGGTGACTGTAATTAATTATACAGTATTAATACTTGAAAGTTGTTAAGAGAGTAGATCTTAAATGTTGTGTCCCCCCCCCACACACACACACACAAATGGTAATTATGTGAGGGGATGGAGATTATTGTGGTAACCATTTTGCATTATACACATATATCAAATTATCCCATTGAACACCTTAAACTTACATATGTTATAAATCAATAATATTTTGACAGAGCTGGGGAAAATGATCATAGGAAATATCCAAAGAGATGACATATGGATGGCAAATCAGAGGAGTTTTTTCTCCTCTCTTATTAATTTCCTAAATTTTCAACATTTTTATTATAATGTGAATATATTCAAAATATGTTTTAATCAGTTAAAAATAAAATGAGGGGAAAATGTGATTTAAGAGCTCTGATTTGTTTTATGGTATACATTGACTGTTATGTTAGTATCTTACCTTGATTCTGGTCTTATTTTTGTTACTAGTTGCATGACCCTGAGCAAATAATTTCCTTTCTCTTGACTTCAGTTTCCTCATTCATAAAATGTAAGAGTTAGCCTAGATAGTTTTCCTATCTTATTCTTAAAAGTTAAAAAAGTGTTGATGACATTTACACCAATTGTGATATATTATTGTCAAAGAAACTAGTTCATTTGAGGAAGAAGATCCTCAATTATTTCAGGCTTGTTTAAACCTCTGAAATTATACTTCCTCATGATATTATGATTTCTTTTTCAATATATTTTTGTTTAACTGGTACAAACTTATGTGTATTCCTGCTCTGTCTTAAGTGAATCTTTGGTAGATTTCATGACTTGGGCTGCTTTCAAGGTTATTTCATGATCTGAGTGTCACATTTGTGTGATATCCTGAGCCTAGATATAAACTGACTCATGGTCCTTACCTAGAGAATTTCCCTTCCAGATTAGGGAAAAGATAACCAGTGAGTATGGATGAAAATCATAAGTAATAGTAAAGCTCAGAGGGTCATTGTATAAAGGTGCTTATTCTGTTTTATGAAAAGCTAGGAAGAGTTAAGTTTTAAAGAGGAATTTAGGTGGAGAAAGCCATATTTTGAAGTTGGGATATAACCAGAATATGCACACAAAAAGCAGAGAATCATTATTTTTAAAATTTTGCTTTAAAGTGGAAAGTCTCTTGATTCTCTTGAGATCCTTGAATTCTGATGGCAGTTCATCTGACAAAGTTATCATTGGTAATGGGGAAAGATTTGCTAACCCAGATGTATCTGAATACTTTTCCTTTTCCTCTTCCTCCTAGGCAGCAATCATTAGTAGGGTTCAATGTAGGATTGTGGCTTTGGATCTTCGAGGTCATGGTGAGTGAAGTTCTTAATTAGTCACTGACTCAATGATATATTTGCCAAGCCCTTTGAATAGTGTTAAATATTAGAGATTTCATTGTGGCTTGGGCTGTTCCATTTGTGCATTTAGAGGGAAGTCCTAGCTTTCAGTTTTCATAAATATTTTTATACACACATATATATATATATATTGTTGTTTAGCTAAGAAAATGTCCACTAACGTAACCAAATTCTGATGCTGGTAATGTATGAAGAATGTGGAAAAATCTTTGCTACTGTAATTATCCTTCTTCAGATGGCCAACTATAAAGATACGTCTGTAACAGAAAATCCTTGCTATGCCCATCATATACCATTATAAAATTCCCATTTCATTATCCCAAGGTGAGATTTTTTGAAAGCAAATACTCTTGCTTTTATGATTTATCTTCATGGGAATTTTATTTTTAAAATATTTTCTTTTTAGGTGAAACAAAAGTCAAGAATTCTGAAGACCTGTCTGCAGAAACCATGGCAAAGTAAGTCATCTAATACTGTTTATACAATCACCTGGCTTCCATTACTATTATAAATAATAGTTTATCACTCTCCTGGTGAGATTGTTGAACAACAAATAACACAGAGAAAATTTTACTTCTTTTCTCTTTCCTCTATATCTGGTGTTACTTTACTGTTTAATATTGAAAGAAACCTCCATCTTCCTTGGTATATTCAATGTGATGGTCATCACTTAAAGCATTTGAAAATTCTTCAAGGCACAGTTTAGTTTGTGTTGGCTTTTGAAAAGTTTTCTTCTGTTGACAGGGTTGAGTAGAATCTGAATATCTATTGGGGACCCATGCTTGAAAAGTAGTTGTATGCAAAGGGCTCTGTAAGACGTTCTTAAGATATCCTGCCCACATTCTTTGTCAAGCGTTATAGTAAGACAAAAACAGGGTATTAAAGAATAACTGATTATACCCTGGGCCTCAAACTAAAAGATGAGTATAGCACATGCAGTGGCTCTCAAACCTGGCCACTCATCAGAATCATCTGAGAAGTGATTGAAGTACAGATGATTTGGCCCTACCCCAGACCTATTGAATTAGTGCTTCTACCAGTGGGTCTGGGCATTTAGATTTTGATAAATTTCTATAAAGGAATCTGATGCAGCCAGTCCCATGACTGGTGTTTGGAGACCACTATTCTATATTGTAAACAGGATTTTTCCAGCTACCCTGCTTTTAATACGTACTCTCTCATGTGCTTAATGCATGCTCTCTCAAGTGTATTTTTGGCACCAAAAATATCTTGTCCCTTTTTACTTTAGCAGCTTTAATCCATGAGTAAACTGTTCTTCCTTCAGAACCCAAAGTCATGTGACGATAATTGTATTGTTATAGTAGGTGTTATTTATGTATTGTATAGTAGGTGCTATTTATGTGCTTCATTAAGTGTAAATTAAACATTTGTTAAGGATAAATTAATTATTTTAATTAGTCTGTAGTGTAAATATTATCACTTTTTTACCAATGAGAAAACTGGCTCAGATGGGTTGAATAACTGCATGAGGTCCCACAGTTAATAGACTAGAATTGTGATCATTCAACATAGTGCTTGGCAGAGAGAGAGAAACAACACTGTGAGAGGACCATTCCACTCAATAAACATGTGCCTGAGAAACCATGAAAAGAGAGCCAAGAATCTGCTCCTTCAGTTGTTCCTTTGTAATGTGAGAACAATAAAGCCCAAAATAATCAAGCTTGTTAGTGATACCTATAGAAAGATTTGTGAATAAGTTTTAAAGCGTTTCTTGACTGTAGACAAAAAAATGAAATACATCATCTAAGTGGCCAGGCAGTCAGACAAGGGTGATGATGGCTTGACTGACATTCAAGAAGAAATTAAAGAATTAATTGATGACCTTAAGGAAACATTGCCTAATAATGTATCAGTCTGGGACAATTGGGAGAGAGAAACCACACAGTAATTTAAACAAGGAAAGTTTAATATAAAGATTTGTTAACTGTAACGGGATTGGAGTACTGAGGAATTGGCTAGTAAGAAGTAAAGACTAGAGGGTTAATTAACTTGATTGTGGGAATCATGTCACAGTGTATACGTATTTCAAATCATCACATCGTATACTTTAAATATATTACAATTTTACTTATCAGTTATATCTCAGAAAGCTGGAAAAAAACTTGAAAAACAGAGAGAAGTAAAGACTAGGAATAGCAGATGTAAGAAGCAGCCACTTCATATTTCCCCTCAGACTGAGATGGAACCTGAGTGGAAGAGGTTGAGATCTAGACCTTGTTGGAGAAGGCACAATGGTGGCTTACTGAAGGCAGAGAAGTCACTTGGATACTATGTTACATGGCAGAACTTGTCAGAAATCTGCCCTTTAGGGTGCAGGAGAAGCTGTTCACAGGGAGGTATCTCACCAGTGGCACTTTGCAACGAAAATATTGGGGGTGGTTCCAGAGATCTGCTGTACAACATAATGCCTACAGTTGTTTTTTTTTTTAATTTATTTATTTAATTTATTTATTTTTGGCTGCTTTGGGTCTTCGTTGCTGCTTTCTCTAGTTGCAGTGAGCGGGGGCTACTCTTTGTTGTGGTGCGAGTGCTTCTCATTGCAGTGGCTTTTCTTGTTGCAGAGCTGGCTCTAGGTGCGTGGGCTTCAGTAGTTGTGCACACGGGCACAGTAGTTGTAGCTTGCAGGGTCTAGAGCGCAGGCTCAGTAGTTGTGGCACACGGGCTGAGCTGCTCCGCGGCATGTGGAATCTTCCCGGACCAGGGCTCAAACCTGTGTCCGCTGCGTTGGCAGGCGGATTCTTAACCACTGCACTACCAGGGAAGCCCCAATTATGCACCATTTTTAATATACCAATTATACTTCAATAAAGCTAGAAGGGACCAACAAACACATGAAAGGATGCTCAGTATCACTAATCATTAGAGAAATGCAAATAAAAACTACAATGAGGTATCACCTCACACCAGTCATAATGGCCATCATCAAAAACTCTACAAGCAATAAATGCTGGAGAGGGTGTGGAGAAAAAGGAACCCTCTTACATTGTTGGTGGGAATGTAAATTGATACAGCCACTATGGAGAACAGTATGGAGGTTCCTTAAAAAAACTAAAAATAGAACTACCATATGACCCAGCAATCCCACTACTGGGCATATACCCTGAGAAAACCATAATTCAAAAAGAGACATGTACCACAGTGTTCACTGCAGCACTATTTACAATAGCCAGGACATGGAAGTAATCTAAATGTCCATCGACAGATGATGGATAAAGAAGATGTGGCAAATATATACAATGGAATATTACTCAGCCATAAAAAATGAAATGTTGTTATTTGTAGTGAGGTGGATGGACCTAGAGTCTGTCATACAGAGTAAAGTAAGTCAGAAAGAGAAAACTAAATACCATATGCTAACACATATGTATGGAATCTCAAAAAAAAAAAAAAAGGTTCCGAAGAACCTAGGCGAAGGACAGAAATAAAGACGCAGACATAGAGAATGGACTTGAGGACACAGGGAGTGGGAGGGTAAGCTGGGACAAAGTGAGACAGTGGCATGGACATATATACACTACCAAATGTAAAGTAGATAGCTAGTGGGAAGCAGCCACATAGCACAGGGAGATCAGCTCTGTGCTTTGTGACCACCTAGAGGGGTGGGATAAGGAGGGTAGGAGTGAGACCCAAGAGGGAGGAGGTATGGGGATATATGTATACGTATAGCTGATTCACTTTGTTATACAGCAGAAACTAACACACCATTGTAAAGCAATTATACTCCAAGAAAGATGTTAAAAAAGAAAGAAAAACATTTTGCTAAACATTAAAAAAAAAAGATGTTAAAAAAAACCAAAAACAAAGATGAACCTCCCATTAGGTTCAAACAGCTCCCTATACCCCTCCTTCATAGTATTATCCCAGTTTATACTTGGATTTTCAGTACCTCTTTGCTCACTTCCCCTCCCTGCAAACGTAAGCTCCATGAAGAAGGGGACTTGTCGGCCCTTTTTACCGCTGTACCCCCAGACCTGCCACAGTACCTGGCCTGTGTAGAAACTCAACAGTGACTTAATAAATGGATAAGTGAGTCCTACTACAAAAAAAGAAAAAGCTAGAGGGGGAAAAGGAACATTGGGGATGGAGGGATGGAGTGCTTGGAGACGCCTCCTGTGTTGCAGGAGCTAGGCCCTGGGGAAGCTGTGTGTGCTTCAGGTCTTGGGTGCTACACAAACTACAGGAGCTTGTGGAGTCAGTGCAAACCAGGAACAAAACCCTCTTTTTCTGCAGTATCTCTCCTTTGCCCTCTGTTGGCATAGCTTAACATCTTGCTGGCTGGCAAAGGAAAACTATTTAAAAGCCTCATCCAGTTTTGCAGAACATGAAATAAAGGGTGAATGAGAGCCAAGAGACAATAAGTTGCTAACTCACACAAAAAGTTAAAAAGAAAATTAATGATTAAAACTTCTATAATAGATGAAGATAATTACTAAGAATCAGAAGGGCCAACAAGTTGGATTCTTGCTGAAATAGTTGAAGCAATAAAACATTTATATTGTTTCTGAGTTCAATCATTCTATGAAACAAAAATCTCAAAATGGGCATCTTAATGGGCAATTAGAGGGGTTTTCAAGTAGCACTGACAGCATGATTTTTGCCTTTGACATCAATTTCAGAACCTAAACCTTACATAAAATGCAACTCCACTGAAAGTAGAAGAGCCGAGATCTGAGTTACTCTGATACTCCTTTTTCTGTTATGTCTGTGATACGCTATACTGCTTCTCAGGAAATGAGCTAGTATTAATAAATATGATAGAATCCCCCTAGAAGTCATCTACCAAAATTGTGGTACATCCAGTTACTGACTAGATAATCTTTCATAGCATCCTTTTATTTTACTCATTATTTCTGTTATGAACCAAAAATTTTAGCCTTAAATTTAACTCCAAAGGAATATTAAACTATTATTTGTTTTCACTTATAAAATTGCGTGGCTTTATCTCGCATTTAGATTGTCTGCAGATGCTACCACTACCCTATTCACATCTGTAATTGTTGTATGAGATTTTTAAGATTAATTCCTTCATAAATAATTAATAACATTTACCTTTGCCATTCTGAATACTGTGGAGACCATATCTGAATGGCTGTGTCCCTACATTCACAACTGCTGTATTTGGCTAACATTGTGTGAGTGCCTGAGATATGTAGTGACACTCAGCAAGACAAAACTGTCTTTTGAAGTTGACTGACCCACTCACAAAAGAAGACAGTAGAGACAGTGGTCTCTAGAAACACATAGGTCTTACTTACCTATTGCTATTGCTATAGCATAGAAGGCCCATATGCAAATAAAAACCAAAGTTCCTGCTTTACTTCTCATTTTCAAAGCTTTGAGGTTTGACTTTGTTAAATAGATCCACTCATAAAGACTGGAACAGAAGCCAATAAAAATTAGCTCTGAACATCTTTCTAGTTTCTCAGAACACTAAATTTGTGTTCATACTTCAAACAACTTTACATAACAAATTGTAAATAATAGTTAACGTTTGAATAGCACTTTACTCTTTTCAAAGTAGTTTTACATTCAGTGTCTCAGTTAATCCTCAAAGCAATCCAGAATAGTAACTGATATTCTTATCTTCATTTTATAGATGTTGAAACTTTATCTGAGAGATTAAGTAGCTAATCCAAGTCCACATAGTAAAAAATAAACTGGGGCTGCAATTCATCTTGTGACGTCAAACTTCACTACATTACAATGCTTAAAATTGTTTTCCTGTTTTATGGATGGGTAAACTGAGGCATAGAGCAGTTAAATGATTTGTCCAGAGTTTCAAGCTTACGTTTAAAATAAAGGTATATGTTTATGTGATTGTACTAAATGTGTGGAATAGTGAAGGTGTGATGTAAAGGAAAATTAGAAAATTTGGTTCTTAGTCCTTAAACTTCCATTTATCAGAAGAGCTAGCTGTGTGGCTACACTGCGGGGCCGGGGTGTTAGGACGTTTACGTAGGTACATTTGCAAGATGGTCCAGTAGACCTTTACAGTCCTAGGACTGTTAGTTACAGATCAAAAGGGAGAGTTAGGAAATAAAACTATCTTTACAGTGTTGTCAGAGTACATTCCATGCTTTTTTTCCTTCTCTTTGCAGAGATGTTGGCAATGTGGTTGAAGCCATGTATGGGGACCTTCCTCCTCCAATTATGCTCATTGGACATAGCATGGGTGGTGCTATTGCAGTCCACACAGCATCATCCAACCTGGTACCAAGCCTCTTGGGTCTGTGCATGATCGATGTTGTGGAAGGTAAGTTTTTTTAGTGCTGAGCAAATCAAAATCTTTGACTTACAGAAAACATCCATGGTAGATTATTGTTATTTTGTTTTTATTTATTATATATGACTTCTCTCATCTCGAAGTATGTTCCTCTGTCTTTTATATCTTTTTTTAATGTTATTTTGTGGCAGAGGCATTCCCAGTATTTTTTTATTGGGATACAATTGACATATAACTTTGCATTAGTTTCAGCTGTACAAAATGATTTAATATATGTATATATTGTGAAATGATCACCACAATATATCTAGTTAACATCTATCACCACACATAGTTACATATTTTTTTTCTTGTGATGAGAACTTTTAAGATCTATTCTCTTAGCAATTTTCAAATAGGCAGTACAGTATTAACTATAGTCACCATGCTGTATGTTACATCCCTAGGACTTATTTATTTTATAACTGGAAGATCATACTTTTCACACCTTCACCCATTTTTCCCACACCCCACATTATGTAATAATTTTACATGTCATCAAAAACTCTTCATAAACATCTTTTATGGCTGCATAATATTTCAGTTGTATGTATGTCCCATAATTTTATTTAACATATAAAAAGAAACTGCCATGTCTTTTATGACCCAGCATCAGAAGTCACACTATTGCTCATATAAGTCAGCCAGCCCTATTCAGTGTGGAGGGACTGTTGAATACCAGGAGGCAAAAACCACTGGAGGCCATCTTGGAAGCTGGCTATCACATCAGTCTTCTGAATTTTCTTAAACTGCTTCTTTTTTTTCCCCAAGTGCCACTTAATTCTGCTGTCATTGAGGGGAGATGTATACAGTTGACACATTAAGTATAAATGCTCAGAATATCTTAAGTGCTGTGGTTAAAATTTTTTGTTTAACGTCTAGGTACAGCCATGGATGCACTTAATAGCATGCAGAATTTCTTACGTGGTCGTCCTAAAACCTTCAAGTCTCTGGAGAATGCTGTTGAATGGAGGTAACCCACAAATCTATATTGTCTATATTTTAAATGTTAGATTGTAGCTTTCCTTTTTCATCAGCTCAAGCACCAAGTTGAAAGGAATATTTTAG
Organism: Delphinus delphis; assembly: GCF_949987515.2. Lineage (NCBI taxonomy): Eukaryota > Metazoa > Chordata > Mammalia > Artiodactyla > Delphinidae > Delphinus > Delphinus delphis. Next base: position 58,566,821 of record NC_082690.1, on the reverse strand, counting down.
TTCCTATGCCTTAGCTTTATTGTAGTATCAGGTATGGAAACATTTACATAAGGAGCAGATTTTTAAAAAAATATTTTAAATGTTTCAGACTTGGCTCAGTTCTCTAAAACCCATCCTTTTTCCAATACACTATAGTACCTCCTAGAATCTTAATAATTATGGATCATCTGCTGTCTAGCTGTTCCCATCTCTAAGGTGGGAGTTTGGACTAAATGAGATTCTAAGGCCTTTTCCATCTCTGATGCTCCATGGCTCTAGATTCACTTTCTGTGTTCCAGAGAAGATGGAGAAACAGATGGTCGTGGGTTTCCTTTTCAGTTTTTATTTGGTTTTTGCATAAATAAAAACCCTTTGGCTAAATGGTTCTCATAAAAATTACTGACAGAATTGGCTATGGCTTCCACTTAAGTAAAGGCTGTTCAGTTATTAATTATACACTAATTCAATCAATTATTTGAATATTTATTAAATGCATTTATATTTATTGAACACTTTGTGCTAAAGGGTAATGATTCAAAGATGAGTAAAGCACTATCTCTCCCTCCAGGATATCAGTCTTGGGATAAAATATCTTTAGTGTCCTGTCTTCCTACCTATCCCTCAAAATCCATTTCTAGTCCCCTCTCCAGAACCCTTCTTATAACTCCTACAAACCACCCAGGTCCCTCCTTCAGCAAAATTGCTAAAGACCTTTAAGTATGTATTATATTGTACTGTTTACCCCTTAAGTCTTCTAATCCTCCTTTAAGGGATATGCCTACATTGTTAATTTTCATTTCTGTCTTAATGCCCTTCCTGCATCATAAGGTCAGAAGCTATTCTCTATTTCTTTTGTACTTTCATATAGCATATAGCATACTGCTGGCTGCTTTAGCAGGCAGAATGTATCTGTTTACTGAGTCAGAGATATCAAGTGGAAATTAAGGACCTGGTAAATATATCCTGGGGATTCCTCCTAGGACAGAGGATCTCATGCCAAATATGGCTTGCCAGAATGATATTTGTGTTTGATATGGTTGCTTTTGCCTCCCCTGTTCACTACTGTGATGCAAGATGTACTCTTGGAAGCACCAAAAATCTCTCCATCTTGAGCAACCACACTGAGAATGTGGCTGCTGCCAGCTCAACATGAACCTTGGGCACCCTGCCTGCTTCCCCAGTAACAACTAGTGAGAAAATTATTCCAAATAACTTAAAATTTATTCAGTAAACATTTTTTTTTTTTTTAGTACCTAAGATGTGTCAGTGCCTGATCTAAGAACTGGGGACGAATCAGGCTTAGTTCCTATCATCAAAAAACTGGGAACATACATACAAGTAAATGCATAAACACAATACAATGAAGAAGGTACAGAAGACAGGCACCCAAGCCAGCCTGGGGGTCATGATGAACCTTTTGTTAAGGGGAGACAGAGTCTTGATTCTAGTGCCAGATGTAGGGTAGAATAGACATTCCACTTATTGAATGTTAAAATATTCTGGGTTCTATGAGAGCCACTGATTTCTAGACACTTTCTGAGCCTAAGAATCAGAAAGAATACAGTGAAGTTTTTGGTAATTATGTTTTGTGTCTGCTGGATATCTGAATCAAGTTTATGACTCATGGCCATTTTGGTTATTCTAGATAATTTTTTTTTTTAAAAAAAGGTGTTGAAATACAAAACCAATCTATTTAAATTCAGTAAAGATTTAAAGCAAAGTGAATTTCTGCTTTTGCCCTCTTGGTCATCCAAATGAGAGGCAGTAGGGTGTAGTCATTAAGAGCCTGGGCTTTGAAATTTGAAAAAGAATAGATACAGGTGTACGTATAACTGAATCACTTTGCTGTACACCTGAAACTAACACAACATTGTTAATCAACTATACCCCAATTTAAAAAGTTGAAAGAAAAAAAAAAGAGCCTGGGCTTTGAGGTCTGATACGGATTTGCGTCTTGGTTCCACCACCTGGCTGTTCTGAGGAAAACAGAATAGGGGAAGGAGTGGAGAGTAGGGGTGATAACAAAAGTGAGAAATTGGTTAGGAAATAATTATAGTTGTAGGAAAGAGTAATGATGGTAATCATAGACTATGATGGCAACAGAGGAAGTTATGTGGTCATATTTGGAATGTATTTTGAAGGTAGAGCTGACAGAACTACCTTATGGATAGTGTGTTGGGAGAGGGGGTTGGGGGAGATGCAGTATTCAAGGATGACTTCTAGGTTTTTAGCCTAAGCAATTGGTGAATGGTAGAGACAAAGAGCAGCAGATTTGAGAGCAGGGTATCAGGATTTTTATTTGGATAAGCTGAAATGCTTATTATACATCTAAGTGAAAATGTTAAGTAGGCACTTGTATACACTAGTTAGAAGAGGTTGAGCTAGAGATAGATTGGAGAATCATCATCACATAGATAACATTTAAAGCCAAAATATTGAATGCAGTCACCTAGTTGATAGAAAAAGATCCAAGAACTGAGCCTTGGGTTACTCTACAATATTGAGAGCTTGGGAAGGAAAGGAAGATCCAACAAAAGAAACTGAAAAGACACAGTTGGTGAGATAGAAGGAAAGCAAGAGAGCAGCATAGCAAGTGTTTATAGAAGAAGGAGAGGGGATCTAGGTCAAATGCTGCTGAGAGATCAAGTAAGGTAAAGACTAAGAAATGACCATTAGGATGGTCATTGGCATGATGGAGGTGACCTTGACAAAGGAAATCTCAGAAAGTAGGAGATAAAAACCTGATATAAGTTGGGGATATTGGTTGAGGAAAGGATGGGAGGTGACAAAGTGGAGAAAGCATGTAAGATAACTTTTTTGAGAAGTTTTGTTGTATAGGAGAGCAGAGAAATGGGTTAGTATCTAGAAGTGAATATGGGGTTGAAAATGTTTTTAAAGGCTAGAGAAGGTTTTTATTTTTATTTTTTGATGTGGATCATTTAAAAAAAACATTCATTCATTAAAATTCATTCATTCATTTAGCTAGCTAGCTACCTGTGCTGGGATCTTTTGATGTGGCATACAAACTCTCAGTTGTGGCATGTGGGACCTAATTCCCTAACCAGGGATGGAACCTGGGCCTCCTGCATTGGGAGCGCAGAGTGTTAGCCACTGGACCACCAGGGAAGTCCCCTAGAGGATGTTTTTAAAGGATGTTTCATAGTATTCACTAGAGAAAAAAATAACGACATAAGAAAGAGACAGGATAAGTAAAGGAAACGAGGTCTTCATAAACAAGAGAGAATGGGAAACCAGTGCCCAACATTGGCCTTGAATAGGAACAGAGATATTTCACCTATTAAACAGTCTTCAAAGGCAGAGTATATGATTATAAATACTAGTGGATTTGTAGATTCAGTTTGCGGTAGAAAAACGACGTAGTAGTTCTGATTGCCTCTGTTTATCATTAAAATAAGAAACAAAGTCATTATCTAAGGGGGGGTACACTAAAATTTTATGTGATTTTTTGTTTGTTTTAAGCTAAAAAATGAGATTTGAAGAAATGTGTTCTTGTGGGCCTGCTTCAGGTGGTGTTTTCAGTTCCGCCTGGGACATGTAGTCTTTTTGCTTGGGCCTTAGCCAACTCTGAGAAGACTAATCTATATTTATAGAGTCAAAGCGCCTAAGTTCTATCATGGCATGCAAGACCCTCTAGGAGCTAGCCCCTGCATGCCTATCCTTATTCTGTCACACTACTCCTTTACTCTCCTCTGCTCCTCCTTGCACTCTGCCTTCTAAAATCATCATCCTGCTGACTTTTTCACATCACAGTGTCTTCATTCACAACGTGCCTTCTGCCTGTTTTGCTCTGACCACCAGCTTTTATCTTCCGCTTAACTTATCTTCAGTCCTCAGTTTAGGCAAGACATTTGGGAAGCTTTCTCTAACCTCATTTAGAATAAAGTGGTTCCTTTGAACCTTGCCTTATTATATTAAAATTATTTGTTGTGTTTCTTTCCCCCACTGAATTATGTGCTTCTTGAGCACAGGCCTGGCACATAGTATCCTGCTGGTAAATATTTGCAGAACTGAAGTGATTTTAATGCCTTTACCTAATTTTTACTGCTTGGCTTATAGCCATAATAACCAAGTGGGAAGTAGTGGTAGTCTCCATGGTAAGCTACATTGGTAACCACACCTTTTTAGTAGATCGCACAGAATCTGCAGAATTATTGATTTGACCCTGGTGACATGATAAGATGGTTGCTGAATAACCTCCTCTCTCCTGTCTCACTGTTCTCTTCTAGTGTGAAGAGTGGCCAGATTCGAAATCTGGAGTCTGCCCGTGTCTCAATGGTTGGCCAAGTCAAACAGTAGGTCTTATTTTGCCCCCTTGGGCTGGTTAGAGGCTGAAACATGGTGAGGGAATTACAGATTGCTTTTATTGTCATATACCTATTCTACCATCTTGGTGAATGCCTTCATTATTGTAGATAATTTTTATAAGTGAGCTCATTAGGGCCAGCTATATAGATTTTCTTTTTTTCTTTCTTTTTTGAAGAAATCCCAAAGCCAAATAATGTCTTCTATATAATACTGGATTACCTTATTAGCACAACTGTAGGTGTTAAAAGGTGAAGAATACCAGAGAAAGGACGTTAAATTAAGTGTTCACTCTAGTGCTGGCAGCTATGGTTTCATTATTATTTTTTTAACATCTTTATTGGAGTATAATTGCTTTACAATGGTGTGTTAGTTTCTGCTGTATAACAAAGTGAATCAGGTATATGTATACATATATCCCCATATCTCCTTCCTCTTGCGTCTCCCTCCCACCCTCCCTATCCCACCCCTCTAGGCGGTCACAAAGCACCGAGCTGATCTCCCTGTGCTATGCGGCTGCTTCCCACTAGCTATCTGTTTTACATTTGGTAGTGTATATATGTCCATGTAACTCTCTCACTTTGTCCCAGCTTACCCTTCCCACTCCCTGTGTCCTCAAGTCCATTCTCTATGTCTGCATCTTTATTCCTCCTGCCCCTAGGTTCCTCAGAGCCATTTTTTTTTAAGATTCCATATATATGTGTTAACATATGGTATTTGTTTTTCTCTTTCTGACTTACTTCACTCTGTATGACAGACTCTAGGTCCATCCACCTCACTACCAATAGTTCAATTTCATTTCTCTTTATGGCTGAGTAATATTCCATTGTATATATGTGCCACATCTTCTTTATCCATTCATCTGTCAGTGGACACTTAGGTTGCTTCCATGTCCTGGCTATTGTAAATAGTGCTGCAGTGAACACTGTGGTACATGTCTCTTTTTGAATTATGGTTTTCTCAGGGTATATGCCCAGTAGTGGGACTGCTGGGTCATATGGTAGTTCTATTTTTAGTTTTTTAAGGAACCTCCGTACTGTTCTCCATAGTGGCTGTATCAGTTTACATTCCCACCAACAGTGCAAGAGGGTTCCCTTTTCTCCACACCCTCTCCAGCATTTATTGTTTGTAGATTTTTTGATGGCCATTCTGACCGGTGTAAGGTGATAGATACCTCATTGTAGTTTTGTTTTGTTTTTAATTTATTTTTGACTGCGTTGGGTCTTCGTTGCTGCACATGGGCTCTCTCTAGTTGTGATGAGTGGGGGCTACGCTTCGTTGCAGTGCGTGGGCCTCTCATTGGGGTGGCTTCTCTTGTTGCGGATCCTGGGCTCTAGGCACGTGAGCTTCAGTAGTTGTGTCATGTGGGCTCAGTAGTTGTGGCTCACGGGCTCTAGAGCGCAGGCTCAGTAGTTGTGGCTCATGGACTTAGTTGCTCCACAGCATGTGGGATCTTCCCAGACCAGGGCTTGAACCTGTATTCCCTGCATTGGCAGGCAGATTCTTAACCACTGTGCCACCAGGGAAGCCCTCATTGTAGTTTTGATTTGCATTTCACTAATGATTAGTGATGTTGAGTGGTCTTTCATGTGTTTGTTGCCAATCTGTATATCTTCTTCGGAGAAATGTCTTTTTAGGTCTTCTGCCCATTTTTGGATTGGGTTGTTTTTTTTTTTTTGATATTGAGCTGCATGAGCTGCTTGTATATTTTGGAGATTAATCCTTTGTCAGTTGCTTCATTTACAAATATTTTCTCCCATTCTGAGGGTTGTCTTTTCGTCTTGTTTATGGTTTCCTTTGCTGTGCAAAAGCTTTTAAGTCTCATTAGTTTCCATTTGTTTATTTATTTTTTTTGTTTGTTTGTTTGTTTTTTTGTGCTATGCGGGCCTCTCACTGTTGTGGCCTCTCGCGCTGCGGAGCAGCACAGGCTCCAGACGCGCAGGCTCAGCGGCCATGGCTCATGGGCCTAGCCGCTCCGTGGCATGTGGGATCTTCCTGGACTGGGGCACGAACCCGAGTCCCCTGCATCAGCAGGCGGACTCTCAACCACTGCGCCACCAGGGAAACCCTATTTTTGTTTTTATTTCCATTTCTTTAGGAGGTGGGTCAAAAAGGACCTTGCTGTGATTTATGTCATAAATTCTGCCTATTTTCCTCTAAGAATTTGATAGTGTCTGGCCTTACATTTAGGTCTTTAATCCATTTTGAGTTTATTTGTGTATAGTGTTAGGAAGTGTTCTAATTTCATTCTTTTACACATAGCTGTCCAGTTTTCCCAGCCCCACTTATTGAAGAGGCTGTCTTTTCTCCATTGTGTATTCTTGCCTCCTTTATCAAAGATGAGGTGACCGTATCTGTGTGGGTTTATCTCTGGGCTTTCTGTCCTGTTCCATTGATATATATTTCTGTTTTTGTGCCAGTATATGGTTTTATTCTGATAAGAGTCTCCTTCTAAGCCAAACCTGGTTGTAAGGAAATTATATTATAAAAGCTTCCGCATAGCCTGGGTGAAAGCCAGATTTTAAGGTAGAGCTAAGATTATTTAGCCCAATTGATCCTCCTAGATAGGGTTACATCAGTCCTGGGTATTGCTATATAGTCACAAAATAAACTTTAGGTGAATTGGGAAAATGTTGCCCACCAGGACAAACAGCACAAGAGTTGATGAAAATGATAATGGCATTATTGAATACCTGCTATTTGCCAGGCACTGTGCAAGGTATTTTATATACACTATGTAAAATTTAAAACCTTGGGTAATGGAAATCTTTCAGACATACACAAGTAGAATAATATAATGAACCTCAATGTACCCATTGCCCATCTTCAACAGTTATGAACTCATGGACAGTCTTGTTTCATCTGTGCCCCTATTTACTTCCCCTAAGGACAAAATATATTGAAAGAAATTTCAGATAAACATAATTTGCTCTGTAAGATTTTGGCATGCTCTAAAAGGTAAGGACACTTTAAGCACAGTCACAAGACTGCTGTCACACCTAAAACAATTAACAGTTCCTTAATATCATCAAAGGTCTTTAGTATTCACTTACCTGATTATCTCATACATTTTTTTAGTTCAAATTATAATATTATAATAGGGTAAATACATAGCAATTGATTGATAAATCTCTTAAGTATCTTTAATCTATAGGTTCCACTTCTCTCTCTCTCTCTTTTTTTTCCTGGCAGTTTATTTATTGCGGAAACCTAGTTGTTTGCCCTTTAGAACTTCCCACAATCTAGATTTGCTGATTGATTCCTCAAGGTGTAATTTAACATGTTCCTTTATTCCCTGTATTTTCTGTAAATTGTTAGATCAGAGGTTTGATCAATCTTAGGTTTGTTTGTTGTTATTTTGGTTTATTTGTTTGCAAGTATAGGTGATATCGTATACTGCAATCAGGAGGCACATAATGGTCTGGTTGTCTCTTTTATTTTTTTAATGTTAGTAGCCATTGATGATCACTACCTAGATTCATTCATTCATTCATTTGCACTATCTCATTTAATCCTTACCATACCTCTTCAAGGTAACTATCATTTTATAGGGGAGGAAATGGAAGTTCAGAAAGGTAAAGTGACTTTCCCGGGATCACTAGCTAATGAATGATAGAGCTCATATTCAAATTCCCGTGTATTTGACTTCAAGGGAAAGGGAAAAGGGAAAGGAAAAGGAAAAAAGCGAAAGGGAAAAAGGGAAAGGGAAATTTGCGTAGTAATATCTGGCAGGCACAATGCAGAGGTTTTAAATAAGCTGTGAGGCTGCTCACTTTTCAATGCTTAAATATTTTGAGATCTGACTTGTCTAAGCAGTGGTAAAGCATTTTGAAAGGGAGTTAATTTACATGGCTTGTATGCAGGTAGTTCGCTGATTTGTAAATTTTTACTTCACGTGCTGTTTTCTCTAAATATGTAAACCTATGTATGTAAGAGTCTGTGTGTTTTAATTGTGACATAGATATTCGCTGGAACCTTCTTGCCCTTCTTGATCTAGGTATAATTCTCTTGAACCTCTCATTCCACTCCCAAAGCACATGTTGTTTCTTTGATACTTTGACCTAGACGTGAAACTTGACACCCTAAGTTCCTAAGAAAACCCCCACTTAACAAAACACTTGTGAACATACAGGTCACTGAAGGTTTGATAGAGGAGACCGAGAAGGAGAAGTTATTCTTAAAAATCCACCACTGAAGCTTGACTGACCGTTGAATTTATCCCAGTCTCTTTTTGTTTTGCTTGTTCTCTCTCCTTTCCTCCTTTCTCTCTCCCTTTTCAAGGGCAAAATAACATTACCATGCAGAGCAGACCTTGGCCCTAGCTGCTGCATAGGCTGTTGAGGTTTTACCTTTAACACTTGTCAATGTATTTTTTTCCGAGTTCTCTTTAAAAGGAATTATGGTACCAGCTGTTCCTATAATAATTTTTCTACCTAATTACATAATAGAGATAATATTTTTAGATGAAAAACAACAATAATTGGTTGCATCAGATGTGTTGATGTCTAAGGTTTATCTGGCCCTGGTTATTTTTTTTTAATCTATTTTTTATTAATTAATTAATTTATTTTTATTTTTGGCTGCATTGGGTCTTCATTGCTGCCCACGGGCTTTCTCTAGTTGCATTGAGCAAGGGCTACTCTTCGTTGTGGTGCGCGGGCTTCTCATTGCGGTGGCTTCTCATTGCAGAGCATGGTCTTCAGTAGTTGCAGCACGCAGGCTCAGCAGTTGTGGCTCGCAGGCTCTAGAGCGCAGGTTCAGTAGTTGTGGTGCATGGGCCTAGTTGCTCCGTGGCATGTGTGATCTTTCCCGGACCAGGGCTCAAGCCCATGTCCCCTGCATTGGCAGGCAGACTCTCAACCACTACACCACCAGTGGCCCTGGTTACTGTAATTGCCAGTTTCTGTCAGCTTATTAAAAGTGGAGGCCCTTTACCAATCTGAGCCTTGTTCTACTACAGGCAGGGTACAGTAGAAAAGCACTATGCTTTAGAGTTAATTGGGCCTGGATCTGCCTCCCAGGCTTATCCACTCATGAGCTAGGTGATCCTGGACAATTTTTTTAACTCTTCAGAGCTACTTTATGGGATTGCTATGAGGATTATATAAGATAACGCCAATAAAACTCTTGTCACCATGCCTCAGGAAATGGTTACTCCCTTCTGTGGGTCAGTATTGCTGCAGGAACTGGGAACCAGCCCTTGGAGTATAGTCAAACATTGGTGATGACTTCCACAGTCCTGGTCAACTTTTGTACATTTTAAAATGCACGTTTTTCACACCCTCCTTCTCCCAGGAGCACTGTTAAGTTTAAACTAATATTTGATTATAAAAGGCCATAAATATCAGCATCTCTAAGGTAATTTGTGTGTAGAAGAGAGGTGTGTGATAACACTTTTTTTTTTAAAAAAACATAGGTGTGAAGGAATTACAAGTCCAGAAGGCTCCAAATCTATAGTAGAAGGAATCATAGAGGAAGAAGAAGAAGACGAAGAAAGAAGTGAGTCAGTAAACAAAAGGAAAAAGGAAGATGACATGGAGGTGGGTGAAAGCCTGAATACACCTGGAAGGATGGGTTAGGGAATGGTTCAAAAGTGTGTAAGGTGCGAAAGGGAGGTAACATTGTTCTTTTTGTCCATCGTTAGATATTTTAGGAGACGAAGATACCATCGTAATAGATACTTAGATTAACTGTAAGATATAAAGCACTGTTGATGGCTCTGACAAATTGGAACATAAAACTTACAGTACTACCCTACCCTCAAGCAGACTGCTTTCTCATCAGGCCCTTTCTCACCTCTGTACTTCTGTTCCTGTGATTTATCTCATGAGAAAATCCCATTTCGTACCAGTCTACCCTAAACTTATCCAGATCCTTCCCATCTTTCAAGGTGTATCTCCTTGGGGAAGCTTTCTGACCCCAGTTTATATTAGTCCCTCTGCAGTACAGCACTGAGAGCCTGTAGGACACACCTTAGCACTTGCTTTTCTGAAGTTGTGACCAAGTCATAGAACTGATTTTCATAAGCCACATTCAAAATATTATGGTTTTCTTATAGTCATCCCTAGAATGCAGATTCAGTGTCCTCTAATAACATAAGAATTGTCTCCCAACAAAAATATCCTATGTATTTTGAGGGCAGGAACTGATGTTCTGTGTGAATTTCCTTCAGCGTATAGCTCAGGGTTGTGTGCATAGTGAGTGTTCTGTGAGAACTTGCTGAGCAACTGATTTGAGGACACCAGTGGGAAGGGGTGCTTTTTCTGGGAAATGATGAGTGAGTGTGAGCCATAGACTTTCTGGGATGGATTATGAATATCTTACTAATGACAGGGAATTAGTAAGATGTTACTAATCTTACTTATGTATACTTGGTGTATACCACATATTCCTTTGCATTTGGAGATGCTAGTGTTAGCAAGGAAGAGGGTGCATTTTTTTTAAACAGTATTTTTAATTTAATGAGGATCTTCTTGTCATCCTTAAGATCAATGAATAATACTTTGTACCTCTTTGGAGTTTACAAAATTATAAATAATGCATGATCAGTTTGCCCTCCAACACTCTGTGAGACGAGGGGAGACCTTTTCTCACATGTTAACACTATAGAAACTGAGACTCAGAGATGAAGAGATTTGTTCAGGGTAATCAATTAGTGTTTAGTAGATTTGAGACTGATACAAACTATCAGTTACGTTTTACCTTTTATGTGCTAGGATCTATACTGAATGCTTCACATTAATATCTCTAGTTCTCATTTTGCCTCTGCATTGTAGATATTAACACTGTTTTACAACTCAGATGCAGATACTTGCTTATGGTCACATATAAATGTTAGTGCTAAAAGACATCTAGATCCTCTGATTTTTAATTCCAACTCATTTTTTCCTTATAATTTTTTATAGGGCCTATTGTATGGGGTTTTATGAACTCCAGCAGTTTTGTTAGGAGGACAAACTGAGGCATATCAGTCAATGAGGAGCATAGCTAAACAGTCTCCACCTGAGGAAGGACACAGAGAAACTCTAGTAGTCAACAACTTCTTGCAACTAGTAGATAAGTCCTGGAGATCTGATGCACAGCACAGTAATTATAGGCAACAATACTGTATTATAAACTTCAAAGTTGCTAAGACACTAGATCTTAATTGTTCCCACCACAAAAAAATGATAATTATATGACATGTTAGAGGTGTTAGGTAACACTGTGGTGGTAATCATATTGCAATATATAAATGTATCAGATCAACATGTTGTACACTGTAAACTTAAACAATGTTGTATGTCAGTTATATCTCAAAGGAAAAATAAATTAAAATGATGGAGAAAATGTTAATAATGCCAATTAAACTTAACAACAACAGCACAAAAAACCGGGCAAAGCTTCATAGGGGCATCTCTGTTTAGCACAATATAAAAAGTTGTGTTTCAAATGACCCTGAGGCATACATAAGAGGTCAGTTGCATCCACTCTGCTCTGTAAAAGAAAACAAGCTATACATTTTTATTGGGGATGGGGAGAATCTAATACAAAATGGTTAAAATACAGAAAAGAAAGGGAAAACATTTAAGCTTTGATCCTTAAAGGAATAAACTTCACTTGTCCAGGAGATATTCCTTTATGCATAAATCTCTCTTTTTCGGACTGCTTTATTGAAAGGTAACTCATCCAAAGTATACCATTCAGTGATTTTTAGTACAGTCACAGTTGTGCAACCATCACAACAATCTAATCTTAGAACATTTTCGTCACTTTTAAAAGAAATGTCTTACTCATTTGCAGTCATTTTCCATTTCTCTCCGTCCTTTCCAGATCTAGGCAATCACTAATCTACTTTCCGTCTCCACAGATTTGCCTAATCTGAGCATTTAATATAAGTGGAATTATGCAGTATGTGATCTTCCATGACTTCCATTCCATCGCATAATGTTTTCCAGGTTCATTCTGTTGTAGCATGTATCAGTACTTCATTCCTATTTATGGCTGAATAATATTCCATTGTATAGATAGACCTTTTTTTTCAGATTTATTGAGGTATAATTGCCAATTAAAATTGTAAGATATTTAAAGTGTACAATGTGATGAACAGATGCATTGTGAAAGGATACTCCTCAATGAGTTAACACATCCATCACCTCACAGATTTACCTTTTTTGTGTGTGTTTTTGAGGACATTTAAGTTTACTCTCTTAGCAGATTTCAGTTATACAATACGTTATTGTCAACTATAGTCACTATAATTGTGTTTTATATTAATTAGATCCTCAGACCTTTTTCATCTTATAATTGAAAGTTTATACCCTTTTACCAACTTCTATCTATTCTTCTACCTTCCAGCCCCTGGCCTGGTAACCACTTTTTTTTTTTTTTTTTTTTGCGGTATGCAGGCCTCTCACTGTTGTGGCCTCTCCCGTTGTGGAGCACAGGCTCCGGACACGCAGGCTCAGCAGCCATGGCTCACGGGCCCAGCTGCTCCGTGGCATGTGGGATCTTCCCGGACCGGGACATGAACCCGTGTCCCCTGCATTGGCAGGCGGACTCTCAACCACTGCGCCACCAGGGAAGCCACTGGTAACCACTTTGATAGACCACACTTTTAATCCATTCATCAGTTAATGGACATGTGGGTTATTTCCACTTTTTGTCTATTAGGAATAATGCTGATATAAACATTCAAGTACAAATTTTTGCGTGGGCATAGGTTTTTATTCTCTTGGGTATATACCTGTGAGTGGAATTGCTGGATGGTAACTCATTTGAGGAACAGCCATTCTGTTTTCCAGAGTGCCTGCATCATTTCATATTCGCAGCAGCAGTGTATGAGGGATCCAGTTTTTCTGTATCCTTGCCAGCACTTGTTACTGTCTTTCTTTTTGATTATAGCCATCCTAGTATGAAGTGGAATCTCATATCTGTGGTTTTGATTTACATTTTTCTAATGACTATTGATGTTGAGCATGTCTTCATGTGCTTATTGGCCATTTATGTATCTTCTCTGGAGAAATATCTCCTCATATCTTTTGCCCATTTTTAAATAGGGTTATTTGTCTTTTTATTATTGAGTTGTATTTGCGGATGAAATCTAGTATGCATTTGGGAGCAGCTTGTGAGATTATGCTGTCTCTGTGGAGCTGATCTCTTATAAATGACTCATAAATGGGAAGCACTGCATGCAGTAGGACAGGCTGAGGTTCCAAGTTGAAATGACAATTAGTGTTCATTTCAAAGTGTCCTGTGTCTGGAAAATATTAATAGAAGAGAATAGAATGAGTTGTTTAGTGAGATCTAGAAGATCCAAGTTTCCTGACTCCCCATCCAGTGATCTTTTTTTTAAAATTGTGGTTAAAAAACACACACAACATAAAATTTACCATCTTAACCATTTTAAAGTGTATAGTTCAGTAATATTAAATATATTCACACTGTTGTGCAACCAGTTTCCAGAATTTTCTTATCTTGCAAAACTGAAACTCTGTACCCATTAAACAACAACTCCCCTTTCCCGCTTCCCCCAACCCCTAATAATCACCATTCTACTTTCTGTTTCTGTGAATTTCACTATACTTTAGATACCTCATATAAGTGGACTCATATAGCATTTGTGATCATTAATGATCAATGCAAATCAAATCAAATGCAAATCAAAACCATAAATATCACTTTGTACCCATTAGGGTGGCTACTGCCAAAAAAACCCAAAATAACAAGTATTGGCAAGGACGTGGAGAAATTGGAACCATTGTGCACTATTGGTGGGATTACAAAATGGTACAATCACTATTAAACATGGTATGGCAGTTACTCAAAAAATTAAAAATAGAACTACGTTATGATCCAGCAATCTCACTTTTGGGTATATACCCAAAAGAAATGAAAGCAGGGTCTTGAATAGATATTTGCACACCCATGTTCACAGCAGCTGATCTCTTAATAATAAGTGCTGTTGGAACATCTTTTCATGTACTTATCGGCTGTTTGTACATCTTCTTTGGAGAAATGTCTGTTCAATTCCTATGCCCATTTTTAAATGAGGTTATTTGATTTTTTTGTTGTTGAGTTACAGGAATTCTTTTATGTCCTTTGGATATCAACTCCTTATGAGATACATGACTTGCAGATATTTTCTCCCATTCAGTGGTATGCCTTTTCACTCTATTGATTGAGTTCTTTGATGCACAAATGTTTTTAAGTTTGATATAGTCCATTTATCTATTTTTACTTTTGTTGCCTCTGCTTTTGGTTCCATAACCAAGAAATCATTGCTAAGTCCAATGTCGTGAAAAGTTTCATGATGCTTTCTTCTAGAACTTTTACAGTTGTAGGTTTTTATATTTAGGTTTTAATCCATTTGAGTTAATTTTTGTATGTTGTCCAACTTCATTCTTTTGCTTATGGATATCCAGTTTCCCCAGCACCATTTGTTGAAAAGAGTGTCCTTTCTCCATTGAGTAGTCTCAGCATCCTTATCAAAGATCATTCGACTGTATATGTGAGAGTTTATTTCTGGGCTCTCGAAGTTTTTATTCCATTGCTCTATTTGTCTGTCTTTATATCATTACTATGCTGTTTTGATTACTGTAACTTTGTAATATATTTTGAAATCAGAGAGCATGAGTCCTCCAATTTTGTTCTTCTTTATTAAAATTGCTTTGGCTATTTGGGGTCCCTTGAGATTCTATATGAATTTTAGGATGAATTTTTCTATTTTTGCAAAAAATGCCATTGGGATTTTGATATTGTGTTAAATCTGCAGATCATTTGGGTAGTATGAACATCTTAATCATGTGGTGATCTTTAATACAATATATGCTGTCTCATGCTCACTTCTAGATTTTCATATTTTGGTTGATATGTGGTCATCTAATTATTTCAGTTATAATATTTCACAATTTTGATGCAGAGAAGTATAGAGAACCTTTTATTTGTTCAGCTTGTATTTGATGAGTGCATACTCTGTGCCATCTACTTTATATCGAGATTTAACAGATACTGACATTTTGTCATATTTGTGTCAGTTTTCCTTTTTTAAATTACCATTGCAGGAACATTATATCATTGTCATAAATAAAAATATAAGAAAACATGTTCTATGAACAAATCAACATATTTTCAGTTTTCCCTTCCAGTTCTTTCCCAAAGTGTACCATATTTTTCCACTAGTAATCCTAACTTAGATGACATGTTGTACTCTGCTTCTTTCACTTAATATTATATTGTAAGCATTTTTCATACTACAATGTGTTTTTGTAGTTATTCTTCTGATGATGTGTTCTTTTTGCCAGATGAGTATAAGAAGCTCAATCTTGGCCTTACCATTTACTAGGTTTGTGATCTTAAGAAAGTTTCCTAGGTTCATTGAAACTAATAGAAGTAAAAAGTAAACTTCTGATTATCTAAACATGGAAATTACAACAATAACCTATGTTACAAGGCTGTTATAAGGATTAAATGTATATTAAAATGTCAGGGACATGGTAAGCTCTTAATATGTGCTAGTTTCCTTCCCTTTCCTTTTCCCAGGGACCTAGTTTTTATCCTGTTCCTCCAGGGGTTGCCCTCAGAGACTCAAAACTTGCTCTTATTCCTCCAGACCAAGAAGGACCATCCTTACACTTGGAGAATTGAATTGGCAAAAACAGAAAAATACTGGGATGGCTGGTTCCGAGGCTTATCCAATCTCTTTCTTAGTTGTCCTATTCCGAAATTGCTGCTCCTGGCTGGTAAGTGTGTATGTGTTTTTATTAGTCAGCTTGGGCTGCCATAACAAAATACAAAAGACTGGGTTGCTTAAACAACAGATTAATTTTCCCACAGTTCTAGAGGCTGGAAGTCTGAGATAAGGGTTCCAGACTGGTCGAGTTCTGCTAAGAGCTCTCTTACTGACTTGCAAACAACCACCTTTTCACTGTGTCCTTACATGGCAGAGAGAGCGAGAACAAGCTAGCTCTCTGCTGTTTATTCTTATAAGGACACTAATCCTCTCCTGTGAGGGCCCTACCCTTATGACCGCATTTAACCTTAATTACTTCCTCATTTAACCTTAATTACTTCCATATCTCCAAATATGGTCACATTGTGAATTAGGCCTTCATCATATAAATTTGGGGGGAACACAGTTGAGTCCCTAGCAGTGTATGTATATTGTCATCTCAGCATGTCTTTGTTAAAGCTATTTACCAAATGGGTAGCGACTTCCAAAGTGAAGTACAATCCTCACTCATTTGTGCCCTTTCTCCTCCCTTTGCCAAATCCCTAAACCTAACTAAATATAAGCATCCACCTGGGATGGCCAAATTCTGGCCTGGCCTCTACCTGGTCAAGCCCAAGTCCTTCTCCTTGAGTGGTATAAGGATATTCTGAGTATAATGGAAATTTGAAAAGTAAAACCCTATTTTCAGAAACCAGCTTAAACAAGCAAAGTGGTTATGGGGAACCTCAGCCTAGAAAGCTTCATGTGGTGAGAATATACCTTCAGGGAGTTAGGATTGGCATTAACATGAATTGAGAATGTCATCATGTTTACAACTCTAGCAATTTTTACTTCATTATTGAACAGCAAAGCTTATTTCACACAGCTTTTTTCTAGCAAGCTACTTATGGATTCTCTTATTTTGTTCTAGGTGTTGATAGATTGGATAAAGATCTGACTATTGGCCAAATGCAAGGTAAGCTGTGAAGAAATTATGTTCCTAGGTCCCCTGAGGGCAGAGAAATGGGCAGAGTCATGTGGAAATTTTCCATCTAAAAATGGGAATTATACTACCACATATGCCTCAGAGTTGTAAGGATTAAAGTGAGGCAATGTCTTTGAAAGGGGCATTATAAACTATAAAGTACTCTGTGTAAATATACATATTGTGAAAGATATTCTGAATACTGATCAGTATTTTTATTATTGTTCGAATTCTTAGGAAGGGGAAAGGTCCAAGATAACCCAGATAGAAAAAGGTTGAACTCTATTTAGAAGACAGCATAATGAGGTGGTAAAAGCAAGGGCTCTGAGAAATGCGTTTGAGTATTGCTTCCTTCCTGCTAATTTTTTTGACCTTGGGCAAGTTACTTGACCTGCCTTAGCTTTAGTTTTCTCGGTCTATAAAATGAGAAAATTGATGGCAACCTCACAAGGATTGTGAGGTATAATGAGTAGGAAAGTGACATGTTGTGCTTAGGTCCAGGTGTATTGGCTAGATGACTGTGGAGGTAGTGGAACAAATTTCATGGAAGCTTTTGGCTTTAGTACAGATGAAAGGCCTGGTGAAGGTGAAGTCAGTAGTCACTGGCAACTTTGGGTTATAGGAAGAAGAGGTGCTAACTCCAAGGCCAAGGTTTCAAGCTTAAGCAGATTCTGTTCTTGACCTTCCTTCTTTGCTACTTACTCTCCCTGGGCAATCTCATGGCTCTCATTTATACCCTGATAACTCCCAAAACTAAACATCTGACTCATACCTCTCCATGTATCAAACCTGCAGGACATCTCTACGTGGATGTTTCATGGGCCCCTCAGACTGTTCCTTGAGCTGTCCTCAAGCTCTCCACAGAGAAGGGGGCTATTTTCCTTGATAATAGTTGTTCAAAGGCCTCTGAATGATTTATCAAACTCTGACCTTAGACCTTCATACCATACCCTTCCCTTCCCCCAGCTACATAGTGTCCTGAGGCCTTGAGCAGGACCATGGGCTGGGACTATGTGATTTTTTTGGCACTGATGTTGGTAATTCTGTTTTATTTTTTAATTTATTTTCGGCTGCGTCAGGTCTTTGTTGCTGCACATGGGCTTTCTCTAGTTGCGGCGAGCGGGGGCTACTCTTTGTTGTGGTGCATGGACTTCTCATTTCGTTGGCTTCTCTTGTTGCGGAGCACGGGCTCTAGGCATGCGGGCTTCAGTAGTTGTGGCATGTGGGCTCAGTTGTTGTGGCTCGTGGGCTCTAGAGCACAGGCTCAGTAGTTGTGGCGCACGGGCTTAGTTGCTCTGCGGCATGTGGGATCTTCCCGGACCAGGGCTCAAACCCCAGTCCCTTGCATTGGCAGGCGGATTCTTAACCACTGTGCCACCAGGGAAGTCCTGATGTTGGTTATTCTGAGCTTAGACATTTTTCCATAAATTCAATTAAGCAAACCTTTTCTAAGCAAGAAAAGACCTGTGTAAGACCTGTGCTTGATGCTGGGCACACAGAAGAATCAGACATAGCTCTTGATACTATCTGAAAGCAGTTAATCTTGACTAGAATAGCATTTGGAATCAGTGTTGATCACCAGCCTTGGAAGCAGACAGTCCTGGGTTTGAATCACTCTTACTGGTTTTGTGGCCCGAGTGGATTGCTGACTTCCTTAATTCTGAGTTTCTTCATCTATCGAATGGAGATAATGAAATAATTCAATTGTGTGAGGTTTAAATGAGAAAATGTGGGTGAAGTAAAATAAATGATGGCTTCATTGTGTCCAGGAGGCACTCCTGATACCTCATTAAATCCCTCCTGTTACCCCAGTAAGGTTTATGCCAAGACCACCTTCTCTTTCAAAGCATCCCATGAGTATGTATAGAGAGTAATGACATCCATAAAACAAAAGGAAATGGCTAAATCACCACAGATTCCAAACCACAGCCTTCCCAGCACTGTTTAAACCAGCTGAATTAGTTACTGAATCCTAGAAATCCAGCACTCATTGATGGTGCAACTTAGGTGAATGATTTAGGCTCTCTGAACCTAAAGTTCCTCATCTGTAAGATTGGTGGGGAGGGGCTTCCCTGGTGGCACAGTGTTTAAGAATTCACCTGCCAGTGCAGGGGACATGGGTTCGAGCCCTGATCCTGGAAGATCTCACATGCCGTGGAGCAACTAAGCCCGTGTGCTACAACTACTGAGCCTGTGCTCTAGAGCCCACGAGCCACAACTGCTGAGCCCACATGCCACAACTACTGAAGCCTGCGCGCCTAGAGCCCGTGCTCCGCAACAAGAGAAGCCACCGCAATGAGAAGCCCACGCACTGCAATGAAGAGTAGCAGCAACTAGAGAAAGCCCGCATGCAGCAACGAAGACCCGATGCAGACAAAAATAAATAAATAAAATAATATGGAGTTGGAAATATGCCCACCTCATAGAATAATTGTGAGGATTACCCATGATTATGTTATTTTATGTGTACTGGGTACAGCATTGTTAGTATGTGTGAGCTCTCCCTGATTCCTTATACCCACTCTTCCAAAGAGGAGTGAAAAATGCAGTCCCAGTCATCAAGGTTTGAGTTGTAAGTTTTATCAGGTTATTTGCTCAATCGTTCATTCATCTAAAACTTACTAAGCGCTTATTTAATATCTAGCCCTGGGTTGGGCCCTATTAGGGATATAGAGCAAGTAATGATATTAGCCCTGTTCTTATAGAAATGACACACTCCTGGGGGGGCAAGCACCAGTGGCATATAGATATTAGTTTACAGAACAACAGGGGCACAAGCTGCTCTGTGTTTGGATCCATTAAATGCATTAACAGTAGTACATTAGGAGATACAGGGGAGAAGGGGCTAGGCTGGAGCACCCAGCGGCAGCTTACTGCAGGAAGAGGGGCATAAGCAGGACCTTACTGGAGGGAATGGTCTTAGTTCCTCTGCTGACTAATTAAGTGGCCTTGGGCAAATCACTTCACTAATCAAGGCCTTGGTTTCATCATCTCAAAAAAGAATTTCAGTATTTGTCCTGCTTAATTTTATAGGGTAAATTTGAGAATCAACTTAAAAAATGGGTAGATGAGTATTTTGAAAAAAGATTTTAAAGCACTGTGTAACTGGGGTAAGAATCCCAGAATGTGATAGCCAGAAGGACTTCCAGAGCTTACTCCCTTATTCTGAGGCTCTGAGAGTCTGCTCTTTCTACCTGTGGGAGCTCTGGGTCCCGTATTCTTTAGTCTCCTTAGAGATTTTGCTTTATCAGTCATTTCTGTTCATTCTTAATAACTGTCACATTAGTTGTGAGCTTACAGTGTTCTACAGGACAGTGTGAGAAAGTGCCTAGTACCGTGTCTGGCACATAGTTAAGCACTCAAATGGTAACTTATTATTGTAATAATAAATCTCGAAGTCCTTAACATGGCCTACAAACCCCTTAATGGTATGGTCCCTGCTTACCTCTCCAGCCTCATTGTTAACTCTCATGAGCACCATGCCAAAGTTTTTCTTTTCAGGAGCAAATACCATTTCATCCTTCTTTCTTTGTGCAAGTTATTTTTTCTGTGTGGGAAGCCTTCCTGGATCCCTATTTGATTGCAAAGCCCCTCTTCTTGTGTTTTTCCAGTTCCATACTGTGTTTTTCCAGTTCCATATGCTCTGTGTTATCATAGGAACTACATGCTGCATTAAAATGTTGGTTTTTATGTTTTGCTCTCCCACTAGACTGTAGTGTATACAGGAACTGTTTCTATGTGTCTGGCCCAAAGTAAATGCATACTAAATAGGTGTAGAAAGAAAAAGTGAAGGGAAAATGATATGCTCAAGGTTACAATTTCAAGTATTACCATCCTCCTCAAAGGCTAGGTGTAATTGGGTCCAGAGTATTGGCAGGGAGGGGATGGGGGATTCCTGGCCTCCTGGAGTGACCTGTGAGGCTGCAGAGGTGGTAAGGAGAGGACCATTTTAGTCCCTGAGGTGGCTTTGGTTTGTATCTTCCCCAGGGAAGTTCCAGATGCAGGTCCTACCCCAGTGTGGCCATGCAGTCCATGAGGACGCTCCAGACAAGGTGAGTCTGGTGCTAGATGAATGTAAAAGGACAACGTGGAATAACTGTGGGTCTCACAGAAGATAGAACCAGCCTCTGAGTCAGCCTGTGTCGCCTGCAGCAGCTGCTGTGGGGCCTACACAGATGGGACTCCACCAGCTCCCCAGACCTCTCCCTGGCAGCTGCTTCTGGTCTTGGCTTTGTGTGTATGGGCTGAGGAGTTACTGGCACCCTGCTATTTCACCCAGGGCTCTATGGTTAAGATCTTAAGCTCTACTTCTCCATTGCCCCCGAAAGCCAGATGGTAGAAGGGATAATCGGGTAGAAACTGCTCCCTAAACCACAGTCACAGTTAGGAATTAATATGTGCTCCTCCTGTAGGAAAAAAGTGCTTTGTAACTCTAAGGGGATAAATAAGCCTTCACATCATTCCTCTTGACTTCTCTGGACCCATCCCTGGCAAAGGGTGGGGAGGAGTCTCCCAGCCCTGCCAGGATGCAGGTCCTTTTGATTTCAGGCTCCTCAGAACTGTAGGACCCATGAGTCCACCAGAGAGCCTTACCTTCCAACAGAAGCCCACCAGACCTCCAAGGATGAACCCCGTTGCTACCCTTAACATGGCCTGGAACATCTCTCCCTTTTCCAGGTAGCTGAAGCTGTTGCCACTTTCCTGATTCGGCACAGGTTTGCAGAGCCCATCGGTGGATTCCAGTGGTAAGGAAGTACAAAGGTTTAAGGAGCCCAGCAGTGTTCCAACAAAGAGATATTTGCAAGGTTATAGGTATCTCTGCCTTACCCCTGCCTGGTTTAGGTCACCTTGCCTTTCTTCTTCCTCTTCAACACAGAGCCCAGCATGTGTGTTTCTGCAAAGCCATGGTTGGTTCTTTCCATGTGCTCTGGTTCAGTGAGTTGTTGCCTAGCTGACATTAAATGATGCCTAGTCCCCCACCCTCACTGTGATGCATACTTCTTCTTAAGATG